>NW_012267291.1:1664280-1672985 GCF_000151885.1 Dipodomys ordii | reverse complement strand
CCCCGAGCCGGGCGCTCTCCCCGCCCCTCCACCGGGGCCGGGTGAGAACCCCGGGCCGGTGGCTCCCGCCCCACTCCTCCAGGTACTCATTAGTTTGGGAGTTGCCCAAGTCGCCTAAAGTGAAGCCCCGATCCGGGCTTTGGGGGTTCGGAGCAGCCCTGGCCTCCTTGGCGGTCGAGGGGACGTCTCTAAACTTTAGGGGCGTCCCTGACAACTGTTTGCCTTACTTTGGAAAGTGGAGGTGAAGGAGGTGACGGTCGAGTCAGCAAGCCCCCAGGCGAGTTTGAAACTTCGGCTTCCTGTCTATCAGGGCAGTTTGGCCAGCTCTGAACCTTCTGTGGTCGATGTTCTTCCCGAGTTTCTGTTTTAAAAATTGGAACTCCAGTAACTGGACCTTTTGACCTCCCAAAGAGAGTGTGGCTAGAGCTCATCAGGACCGGAGTTCCTAGTTGAGTGCTTTTGTTACTTTTCACAGGAAGCAGAAACTTTGGGTCTTTCAAAAGGTCTCTTTATTTTAAAAACTGCAGAACCCATCCCCTTCACTACGGGTTGAAATCTGATTTCTCCTCTGAAAGTTTACAGAATCCACCTTTGCCCTCTTCACACATGAGGATGACTTCTGAAATCTCAAGCTTAGGTCACAAAATAGTTTTTGGTTGTCTGTAAACACAGTAGCTTTTCCTCGGTCACCCATCTCATTCTTTTTCAGGATACAGGTGTAGGTAAATCAAGCATCGTGTGGCGGTTTGTGGAAGACAGTTTTGATCCGAACATCAACCCAACAATAGGGTAAGAAATGACATTTATTTGCCATTCCTCCAAGGTACACTAAAAGTCTTTCCAAGCAAAAGTGTTACAGGTGTAGCCTGTGCAATCTTGCACTCTGCCTTCAGAATTGCCGGTGTTTGGCATCCCCAGAAAGATGAGCAAATACAGTGAGGTTTGGTGTATTTTAAGAAAATTCTCTTCAGATTTCAGGAAATGAAAACTTCAAAACAAAAACTATGAATTACAGCTTAATAATAGGCTAGATCCAGAAACTTCATTTATACATTTATAATTCCAGTTACAACATAAAGAGAGGCGGATGAATACAGATCCTGGTACTGTTTTTCACGTGTGTCAATCAAAAGATACTCATATTCGGATGGTTTTAATCCTTCCTAAAAAGAAATAGAATGGAGTCCAAACCCTTCTCACACCCACATTAGTGGTAATAATAAATTTACATTTTTATGTTGAAATGTGAAGGTTTTTTTCTGGTCCTTGGCATAATTGAAGTTGGCCATCTATAGGGTTTTTTCTCTAAAGTGTTTTTCAGAGGATTTGCATGTTTATATGAAATATGTCTCTAGTGTATATTAATAAGTTGAGTTTTCAAGGCTGAAGCACATTAAGCTGGTAAACACTAAGAAACATTTATGCTCAGTTGTTATTCTGAAACCCCAATCAAATGATTTCCTTGTTTTTGTTCGTGTGTGTGTGTGTGTGTGTGTGTGTACACGTACATACGTGTACTAATGAAGCTTGATTCAGGTCCTGTGTACCAATCTCGGCCTTTTCTGCTCAAGGCTGCCACTTAAGCCACAGCTCACTTGTATTTTTTTTTTTTAACTGGTTAATTGAAGATGGAATTTTACAGACTTTGCTGCCTAGGCTGACTTTGAACTCTATCCTCAAATCTCAGCCTTCTGAGCAGCTTTACAAATGTTGAGCCAATGTCACATGGCTGGATTCCTTCATTTATAGGGGGAATCTGTCCATCATTAAGAAAAAGTAAGGGGCTGGGAAGGTGGCTCAGTGGTAGAGCGCTTGCCTTGCATGCCTGAGGCCCTGGGTTTGATTCCTCAGCACCACATAAAGAAAAAAAGCTGGAAGTGGCGCTGTGGCTCAAGTGGTAGAGCACTAGCCTTGAGCTGAAGAGCTGAGGGACAGTGCCCAGGCCCAGAGTTCAGGCCCCACGACAGGACAAAAAAAAGAAAAGAAAAGAAAAAGTAAGGCTTGTGCTCTAAATACTTTTCATCACATTGAGAACTACTTTGCAGCCTGAAAGGGAATTCTATAATATAGTCTACTGAGAAATTATAAGTTGTTAGCATGTGTGCTTTTTTTTTTTTTTTGATACTGTGAGTTTCCTATGTATTTGAGGGCTTGGGGATGAAATCCACAACTACTGCTACAATTAAGATGCCTTTGTTAAGCTGAGCGGCAATGGCTGGTGTCTGTAATCCTAGCTACTCAGGAGACAGATTCTGGGGATTCTGTTCAAAGCCAGCAGGAAAGTCCGTGAGACTTTTTTTTTTTTTTAATAAGTTTTTTATTGTGAAAATACTGTACAGAGGGGTTACAATTACATGAGCAAAGTAATAAGTACATTTCTTATCAAGCATTGTTGCCTCCTCCTTTGTTTTTCCCCTACCATCCCTGCCCTCCCATCTCCACAACTACACTCTACCCCCCACTCCCCCGCCACTGCCAAAGTTGTGAGGTTCATTTTTCGGTATAACATCTTGTTGCAATGGGTCCACCTCTATCCCTATTTAAACAATTTGTTTTTTCCCTTCTCCTCCCCAAATTTTACCAACATCAAATACAGTGAAAACAGGGGTTATACTGTGGGGGAGGGACATACAAAGTAACAAAAAAAATCACCTTATAAAATACGTTAGAAACATTAGCAAGAAAGAAAAAAACCACTTGTGTCCTTATCTTGGGGTTCATTTTGCCTAACATCATTTTATCTGACCTTCTCTGCTTGTCTCAGACATATACTAGTAATTGGAAGTAAGGGAAACCATGGGACCTGTGTTTCTTTGGGCCTGGCTTACTTTACTTAATATAATTTTTTCCAATGAGGCAATGTCATTCTTTCTGATGGAGGCATAGAATTTTATTGCATAAATATACCACATTTTCTTGATTCATTCATCTACTGAGGGGCATCTGGGTTGGTTCCATATCTCAGCTATGGTAAATAATGCTGCAATAAACATAGTTGTGCTGGTAGCTTTAGTATGGTCTTATTTGTGATCATTCAGGTAAATGCCCAAAAGTGGGATTGCTGGGTCATAGGGGAGCTCTATGTGGAGTCTTTTGAGGAACCTCCATACAACTTTCCAGATGGTTGAACAAGTTTACACTCCCACCAACAATGTAGTAGGCTTCCGTGAGACTTTTATCTCCAGTTAACCACTAGGAAACCCCAAGTGTCACTGTGGCTCCGAGTGATAGAGAGCTAACATTGAGTAAAAAAAACTCAGAGACAGCGCCCAGGCCCTGAGTTCAAGCTCCAGGACCAACAACAACAAAAAGTGCCTTTTAATATCCTTCCAGCAGAAACTGGGCAGCCCACATGTTTAAGTCATGACCTCACTCTGCTTGGGCCTACCTATCTACTTGCCCAGGAAAGTAAAGTGATAGGAAATGACAGCATACAGTAGTGATAGTGATTCAGTGAGTGAGACACTCACACTGAGTCAGAGCTGAAACCCCAGATGCCATCTTGGATAGTCTTGAGTGAAGAGAGAGGAGAATGGCGGGGACAGCATCTTGGGTCCCCGCAAGGCTTGTGGTGGTGTCCTGGACTCTCATCCCACTGTTGTCAGTGGTTCCCAACAT
This sequence comes from Dipodomys ordii, assembly GCF_000151885.1. Classification (NCBI taxonomy): domain Eukaryota; kingdom Metazoa; phylum Chordata; class Mammalia; order Rodentia; family Heteromyidae; genus Dipodomys; species Dipodomys ordii. The sequence goes on along the minus strand of NW_012267291.1, from coordinate 1,669,367 downwards.
GCCATGGGGTTATGGTCCTGAGCTGGCCAGCTCTGACTGCTCTACACCAGGAATGTGTTTTGGCTCAAGTTGTACAAGAAAGAGGAGTGCAAGTCTTTCTTTTTTCCTTTTACCTATCCTTGGTTTTTCATTTTGTTGTTTTTGTTTTTGGCAGCAGTGAGTTTTGATCTCAGGTCCTTACACTTGGGTGTTTGTTTGTTTTTGGCAGTAATGAGATTTGATCTCAGGGTGTTAACACTCACTTAGATTTTCTCTCAACTTGCACTTTACCACTTGAACTATACTATCAACCAAAGTTGGTAGTTATATTGGAGATGGAGTCTAGTGGTCTTTTCTGCCTAAGATTTTTCCAACCATGACTCCCTGGATCTCAGCCTCCAGAATAGCTCGATTATAAGCATTAGCCACCAGCATCAAGCCTATCTTTCCCTTTTTCTCTCTCTCTTTTACTTTGACTTATAATGTGGCCTCCTCCCTCATGACCAGATCCACACTTGTCTCCAGACTCTGAAGTCTCCCCTTCCTTTTTTTTTTTTTTTGTCAGTCATAGGGCTCAAGCTCATGTCCTGGATGCTTTCTCAAGGCTATCTATCCCTCTACCACTTTGAGCCACAGCACCACTTCTGGTTTTCTGGTGGTTAAGTGGAGAGAAGAGTCTCATGGACTTTCCTGCCCAGGGTGGCTTTGAACCACAATCCTCAAATCTCAGCCTCCTGAATAGCTATTATAGATGTGAGCCACCATTGCCTGGCAGAATGCCCTGCCCTCCTCCCTCCCCCCCCTTTTATCACTTCCCTCACCCTTCAAACTTGCTCCCACCCTGCTAAACTACAAGCAAACTATTCCCTAGCCCTATTACTAAAAATCTTGGAAGAAATAATTTTCTTTCTCATTTCCACCCTTGATGCCTCAGAATGGATCTTGGGTATGGTCACCATCTCATGATCAAGCCCCACAGCATTTTTCTCTTAAGGTTTATTCATTCTTTGAGTGCCGGTGATTTAGGCCAGGTGACAGCAAATGATAGCCCTTTGTCCTATTCTACCTCTTAGGTTTGTAAATAAGCTCCATTGGAAGGTACATCTGTTTGTTTACATGTTGTCTTTGTTGTGTTTAGGCTACGTAACCAATTTGAATAGTTATGATTAAGATACTTTGGTCTACTTGGCACTTGTAGACAAGGGGAGAGTCATGTTGTATAACTAGTGTTCAATAAATGGCTATTTGGCCATTTTCTGTGCCACAAAAGAGAAGCATAGGAGGGCTATCAAGTGCAAAGCATGGACTGTCCTCATTCTGGAAATAACTGATTCCTGTAGGGACCAGGGAAAGAGTGAAGCATAGAAGCCCTGATGTTTGAAAGTCAGCCATTTATACTTCCATAAAATAGTTAAGGACACAAATATTTGAAGAGCAGAAGTGTGCAGGTTGGTGATTGTATGAAGGTGAGAAGAGACCTGGAACAAGCCTGGGAGTGCCAGGAGACTGCTATGGAAAGGCAAGGCAGGACGAGGTCAGAGGGTGAAGTAGACAGAGGACAGACAGCAGGACTGGAGGGTGGCAAAGAAGGCTGCTGAAACAGCAGAGACAAGAGAAGATCTAACTTCACCAGTGCATCTTCTGCTTAGAGTGAAGCTCCTTTGTCTTCCTAGTTTCTCTATTCCCGTGGCTGTGCTGCCTCCTTGTTGACTTCCAGCCTTTTCCTGCTAATGAGTAAATGTTCTTCTTCAAGCTGTGTCCCTCAAATGATCTCTCCTCCCACAGCTTTTACCTGTGAAGCTTACCTTTACCGGCAGGTCATGTGACTCAAAATTAGCTTCTCCAGCCCTTCTCCTGGGGTCCTAGCTTATATTTCCAACCCATGATTTCGATCTAATTTCCTGCAGAATTTCATGTCAGTGATTTCTTGGCTCCTAAATGCCTCGCTCCTCAATTCATCTTCTTTCCTAGTGTCCCAGTATGTTGTACAATGGAGAAGAGCCTGAGCACAGGAAGCGTCCACAGCTAAAATCAGGCCTCAGCCCTCAGATAGCTGAGAAAGCTTCCATGAAAGCAGCTTAGCTGCTCTATGGGGAACAGTGAGGTAGCATCCATCAGGCCTATGGCCTGATATTGGGAGAATTCATTGACTTGGTAGAGAAGGCATACAGGAAGTTTGTGGTAAATGGCTGGTTGTTATTAGAACTTTAACTACATGCTTTGATTCCATTCCTCTTGAGACACTAAGAATACATGGCCCAGGCTCCACCTCCTTCTCAAGTATGCTGGATAAAAGAATGATTCAGTCTGCCTGTGGAGGAATCACATACCTGGAGCACCAAATTCTGTCCTAAGATCTGTCCTGTAGATTACACTCATCATAGGGCCTGTGCCCACACTCTCTTGGGGTCTTAGGTTGTGAGTAAGCTAGTGAAAAAGTGGGAGGCTCAGACCTCTCTCTGAAGACTCCGCTGTCTTTCAGTCAAGTCAACAAATGAGGGGCTGGGAAGGTGGCTCAGTGGTAGAGCGCTTGCCTTGCATGCCTGAGGCCCTGGGTTCAATTCCTCAGCACCACATAAGCAAAAAGAAAAAATCCGGAAGTAGAGCTGTGGCTCAAGTGGTAGAGCGCTTGCCTTGAGCTGAAGAGCTGAGGGACAGCGCCCAGGCCCAGAGTTCAGGACCCCCCAAAAAAATGTCAACAGTGAGGGCATCCTTCTCAAGTTCTTCCTAAGTCTCTTCTCCCACTAGCCAATAGCAAGTCACTGTCTCCTGCCTTGTCCATTTCCCAAACCCCTCTACCCCAGGTGTTATATAACATGGAGGCCTTCGTCTTCTCTTCTTGGAGTAGGATGCAGACCTGGAGTCTAGACTGCAACCAGCCCCTTGCTGGTCATTTGAGTGCCTGGCAAAGGAAGGTTCATGAGTGGACTGTCTCCCTGTTGTCAGGAGAATTCTTTTTTTTTTTTTAATTTTTTTTTGGGGGGGTCCAGTCATGGGGCATGAACTCTGGGCCTGGGCGCTGTCCCTTAGCTCTTCAGCTCAAGGCTAGCGCTCTACCACTTGAGCCACAGCGCCACTTCCGGCTTTTTTCTTTTTGCTTATGTGTTGCTGAGGAATTGAACCCAGGGCCTCATGCATGCAAGCCAAGTGCTCTACCACTGAGCCATCTTCCCAGCCGAGAATTCTTTAAAATAGCACTTTTAAATGCATAGTAATAAGCTAGGAACACTGGAGCTCAATAAATGATAGATTTTTTTTTCAAAAAAAAATTTGTCTTTCCTTAATTTTTTTTTCCTTTTGGTCAAAGGCAGTGGGCATGTTTATTTGTTTTGATTTTTGGTACTCACATTGGTACTTGAACTCAGTCCTTGTGCTTTTTAACTCAAGAATGGCACTCTTTTTGCTCTTAAGATTTAGATCTATAATCTTAACTATTCAAGAGGCTAAGATCTGAGGCTCATGCAAAACTAGCGTAGGCAGACCTATCTGGAAGACTCTTCTCATAGGTTAACTAACCAAAAGCTAGAAGTGGAAGCATGACTCAAATGGAAGAGCACCAACCTTGAGTGAAAAAAAGCCAAGCAAAAGCAAGAGGCCCTGAGTTCAAGCCTCAGTACCAGAGCACACACCCAGATTTAGACCTAAAATTCACCTGAAAATGATTTGTGAATAAAATATAAGGTATAACTTAGGTTGTATTGAGTTCCAGCCATTTTCTTTTTTTAATGACCATTCATAACCATTACTCAGTCATTTTCCTAAATTGAACATCCATATATTATAGCTGTTTTTGCATCTTTTATTCTGTGTCTTTGGTCAGAGTTTCTAGTTTACTTCACCTAATGTATAAATTACATACAGTAAAATACAACAGTTTTAAGTTGATATTGCAGTGAATTTTTATCTAATTTTATGACACAGATCATGGCCATATTCATTTTTATCACTTTACTCTTAAAGTTGATTCTCTTCGATTCCACTCTTGGCTCTGACTCCAGGCAAGCACTGAACAGTTTTCTGTCACTTTAGATTTCTTCTCTAGATTTTCATCTAAATGCAGATATTGTATATATACTTTAAGTAGTTAACTCCTTTTTACTGCTGAGTCTTAGTCCGTTGTATGTTATATCAAAAGTTGGTTATTCACCAGGTGATAAACATTTGCTTATAGTTTTTTGTTATTATGAATAAAGCAACTATGAATATTCATGAGCATATATTTTCTTCCCGCTATCTAGGAGTACAGTTTTTATGAGCTAAGTTTGTATTTAATTTTGTAAGAAACTGAAACTATTTTCCAAAGCATTTATGCCATTTTATGTTCCATCCTACAATGTGTCAAAGTTGCAGTTGAACTGTATCATTTTCAATTGATCTGTATCCTTTTCAACTTTCTGTATTATCAGGCTTTTTAATTTTAGCCATTCTATTAGGTGTACAATTACATCTCACTAGTGCAACTCATTTTCTTCATGACTCCTGATGTTACTCATTTTTTTCTTGCACATCTTTGTATCTACTCAAACATTTGTTTCCAGTAGAGTTGTTTTATTCTTCCTAGTCTATAGATTTTCCTTTTCTTAGGTATATTTGAAAGAACATAGATGTTGATTCTTTTTGTCCCTCCTGCTTTTTGTGGCCTATATATCAAAGTCAGAAAGCTTTTCTCCTTTGTTCTTGAATTGTTCTATTATAGCTTTGTCTTAAATTCAGGCCAGTCTATTTCTGCTAGCTTTTGTTTACTGTATATGGTCAAGGATCACTTTGTTCCACATGTTAATCTAGTTATTCTAACAATATTTGTTAATGTTGAATTCAGTGTTTATTTTATTAATGTGTTATATATTTCTGAATTTTCAATTCTTGTCCATTGATCTGCTTGTCTAGTGCGGGCCTTTCTTGATTGCTGTAAACTTGCAATTTTAAAAAGTCTTAAAATCTGGTGAGCATCTATCTCATTGTATTTTAATCATTTCAAATTTGCTTAGTACCTCTAGGTTCTTTGTTTTTTCTGTGTAAGTTTTAGGTTCACTATAATCACTTCCTCTAGCATCTACTGAGAGCTTGGTTGGGAAAACGGACTATTGATTAATTTGGAGAGGATTGGC
>NW_012267291.1:1650805-1664230 GCF_000151885.1 Dipodomys ordii | reverse complement strand
CTACTGAGAGCTTGGTTGGGAAAACGGACTATTGATTAATTTGGAGAGGATTGGCATGCTAGCAAGGTGAGCTATAAGCTTAGTCTATTACCTTGTTTTTTTTAGGTCTTCCTTTATTTTTATCAAAATTTTTTGTCACTATACAGGCTTTGTACATAAATGTGTCCCAAAGTATTTTGTGGTTTTTTTTTCCTTGTTGTTGTTTTGTTGGTTTGCTGTTGGTAGGGTTGGCTTTTGGGGGGCATTACTGGAGAGTCTACTGTTTGAGGCATCCTCCCAGCACTCATCTGTTTTTTGTTTTGGTTTGGTTTTTGGTTTATTCCATGCTTGAACTCAAGGCCTCACACTATCAGCTTTTTGGTCCATGAGTGGCACTCTACAACTTGAACCATACTTCTACTTGTGGCTTTTTGCTGGTTATTTGAAGGTAAGAGTTACAGATTTATCTGCCCAAGCTGGCTTTGAACCACGATTCTTAGATTTTTAGCTTTCTGAATAGCTAGGATTATAGATGTGTGCTACCAGCACAGATGTGTGCTACCAGCACCTAGCGCACTTACATGATTATTGATATTACTATAAATGATATTTTTATTTCAGTCTTAATTGTTTGTGAATAATGTATAGACATAAACTTGGTTTGTACCTAGTAAACTTGTTTCTTTAGCTGTACTAAGTAAATTATTCAGGCAGTTATTATTTTGGATTCCTTGGGATGTTTGTAGATACACCATCATGTATCTACTGATTTGATCATTTTAATAGAAACCTATTCAGGCATCTATTTCTTCTTAAGAAAGTTTAGATAGTTTGTGTCTTTCAAGGAATTCTCTGTTGTATCACCTTCTTTGAAGAATTACTATTCTTAAACTATTTATAAAGTTCATATATACTCCTGTTGTCATTTTAATATCTTTAAGATCTTGTAGGGATAGCTCCTCCTCCATTCTCAATAGCAGTAATTTAGGTCTTTTTCCAGTCTGTCCAGCTATCATTTTTATTGGTTTTCTAGCTAAAAGTTTTTATGTATTATTGAATATTAATCATAGAGCTGTGGGTTTCACTAGGACCATTTCCCACATGTACATGACCTGTTTGATGATGCCCACCCCATTTGTCCTTGCTGATCTCCTTTTCTTCTATGATACTCTCTGTCTAGAGTCAAGTGTCTAGAGTCAAGTGTTTATCCTCCCTCCCTCTCTCAGCTCTACATCTGAAAGAAAATAGGCAAGGGACCATGATCATCTCATTTTCTGAAGAAGCATAAGCTACCAGTGCCCAGCTAGGGTTGGTCGGTCGGTGGGTGACTCCCTCTTTCTCTCTTTCTCTCTCTCTCTTTCTCTCGTGGGTGTCTCTCTTTTTTCTCTCTGTGTCTCTGTCTCTCTTTGGATTTTGACTATAGATTTCCTTCCAACTTGTTGATATAAACATGTCAAAATTCTAGAAGTGGAACTGTAGCTCAAGTGATAGAGCACCAGTCTGAACAACAAAGCCAAGCAAGAGCTCAAGGCCCTGAGATCAAGTCCCAGTACCAGTATAAGAAATAAAAAGTCAGAATTATATATTAAGGAGTTGGGAAGGTGGCTCAGTGGTAGAGCGCTTGCCTTGCATGCTTGAGGCCCTGGGTTCAATTCCTCAGTACCACATAAGCAAAAAGAAAAAAGCCGCAAGTGGCGCTGTGGCTCAAGTAGTAGAGCGCTAGCCTTGAGCTGAAGATCTGAGGGACAGTGCCCAGGCCCAGAGTTCAGGCCCCACAACCGGACCCCCCCCCCAAAAAAAAGAATTATATATTAATACTCCTTTTTCATTTCTGGTAATATTTTTGCTCTTATTCAGCCCTATAGTATGTCTGTTCTCTATTTTGTTAATTTGTTAATCTGCTCCCATCTTTATGATTTCTGTTCTGTCAGTGTACTGCTCCACTTCTAACTTTTTGAAATAGGAGTTTTGATTACTGATTTTTTTGGTCTTTCTCAGTTGTGTTTCTTTTGTTTATATTCATTCATTCATTTGGTGTTAGTGAGGGTTGAACTCAAGAGTGTACCTGCTTGCTAGGCAGGTGCTCTACCATTTGAAACATGCACCCAGTTTTGTATTCCTTATATTTTTTAACCCTAATGGTGGCTTTTATTGGATCTAGCAAGTTATATGTTTTGTCATTTATTATTCAATTCAAAATATGTTCTAGTTTCTATTATGATTTCATCTTTGACCCAAGTGTTATTTAAATAGGTGTATATTTCTCAAATCCAAATGCAGGAATAACTTTTTCCTAATGATTACTGGCATAATAATTGTTCTAAGATAATATAACTAAATCATTTGAGACCTGACAGTCGGTTATATGATGTAGCTTGTGGTCATTTTTGACCATGTGTTTATTTGAAAATGCTACATTTTCTTCGACTGTTAAGTGCTATGTCACATGAGTAAAATTAGGTCGCAATTATTAATTATGTTTTTATATTATCCTTGATAAGTTTTTGCTTATCTGATTTTGTCAGTTATTGATAGAGAAATGGGATAAAATATACCACTGTAGTTGTGGGTTTTTCTATTCCTTTTCATCATAATGTCAGTTTTATCTGTTTTACAGCTACATTAGGAAATAACAAAACTTAGAGCTTTACATGCTACTGTCAACACCAGCATTATGAAATGTACTCTTCAGCAGTGGGAAGATGTTTTGCATTACAGTGTAATTTACCTATTATTGAGGTAACAACACTATGTCCTTTGGTCAGTATTTGTATGGTGCATCTTTTTGCTATTTGTTTTTATTCTTTGTATGTCTTTATTTAAGGTGGGTCTTATAAGTGACTAAGATTTGATTTTGATAAGTAGACTCTAGGTAACTACCACCCTAATCAAAATGCAGAAATTTTCCACTGCCTCAGAAAGTTCCTTGTGAGTCCCATCCCTGTATCACCATTGTGATTTCAATCATATAATTACCTATTATGTATTTCACATATGTGAAATAATACAAAATATGGTCATTGGCATCTGATTCTTCTCCATGAATGGGGAAGTAATATTTTCCAGATGAAGCTTTGTTGCAGGTACCAGAGTCCTAGTCCTCTTTTTAAAAATTGGGGCACAATTATTCTCTTACATAAATAAGACTATCATTTCCTTGTCCTTTTTTCTGATTGTGGACATCTAGACTGTTTTCAGCTTTCTGCTATTATGAATACAGGTGTTGTAAACACTATTTTAAGCCTCTTTCTGTGGGTATATATTTTAATTTCCTTTAAGTAAATAAGTAGAGGTAGACTTGCTAGTTTTAGGGCAGATGCCCGTGTGACTGATGACATTACCAGTCTTGCACTGGAAATGTATTGTGTTGAGGATGTGCTCACCAGTATTTAGTGAGGACATAGCACATCCTAACACAATGCTTTGGTACCCACAATTGTTGTATACACACACAATGGTATTGTGATTTTAATTTGTCTTTCCTAGATGAATAATGTCAGGCATCTTTGAATATCTTGGTCATTCATATATATGAGTTGTTCTTCAAGTCTTGGTAGGGTTTTTTGGTCTTATTTCTTACTAACATGTAGAAGTTTTTGTATTTTCCAGATATAACATTTCTGCAAGATATATTTATCATGACTTTTCTTCCATTTAGTAGCTTGCTTTTTAAATTTTCATAATATGTCTTCCAATGGAATTGTGTCTTAATGTTGATCAAGTTGATCATGTTGTCAGTTGTGTCTTCGCTTCCTGGCCTTTGGGTCATTCCCTACGTAATCTCAGCCTGAATATCTCAAGGATATTATATTATTTTCTTCTAGAATCTTCTTAGTTAACCTTGTGTTTAGTTCGTTGGTCCATCTCCAATTCATTTTCCTTGTGTAAGATGGAGGTCAGGTTGGTTCTTTTCCGTAGTATCTCCAGTTGTTGTACCTCACTTGCTCAAAGACTTCCCTTTCCCATTGACTGTGCTTGAATAAAATTACAATACTGAATCTCTTCTTTATTTTTTATTTTTTTGTCAGTCGTGGGGCCTGAACTCTGGGCCTGGGCACTGTACCTCAGCTCTTCAGCTCCAGGCTAGCACTCTACCACTTGAGCCACAGTACCACTTCCTGCTTTTTCTGTTCATGTGGTACTGAGGAATCGAACCCAGGGTTTCATGCATGCAAGGCAAGCACTCTACCACTGAAATACCTTCCCAGCCCCATGTCTTGATTCTTATCCATTTATTTAGATGTTCTTTATTTTCTGTCTACATTATTTCAAAGTAGTCTAGAAGTTTGTTGAAAATGTCATACCAGGGACTCATGCATACAAGGCAAGCACTCTACTACTGAAATACCTTCCCAGCCCCATGTCTTGATTCTTATCCATTTATTTAGATGTTCTTTATTTTATGTCTACATTATTTCAAAGTAGTCTGGAAGTTTGTTGAAAATGTCATAAATATTTTAACTACTATAAACTGAATTGCATTTTTTTCATTTTTATGTGCAATCATTTGTTACCCATCTATAGAATACCACTTTTTTTTTTTTGATCTTGTATACTTTTTTTTGTTGGCTGTGGGGCTTGAATTCTTGGCTTGGGCGCTGTTCTGAGCTCTTCAGCTCAAGGTGAGCGCTCTACCACTTGAGCCACAGCACCGCTTCCAGTTTTTTGGTGGTAATTGGAGATAAGAGTCTCAAGGACTTCCCTGCCCAGGCTAGCTTTGAACCATGATCCTCCAACCTCAGCCTCTGAGTAGCCAGGATTACAGGCATGAGCCACCGGCTCCCAGCCCTTGTAGGTACTTTTAATCTTGTTAAATTTGTGTGTTAGGAGCTGTCCTGCAGAGTCCTTAGAATTCTTCATTATATAATCATATTATCTAAAAATATGATCTTTTTGTTTTTTGTCTTAGTTTTTTTAATGTTTTTATTTATTTGGTCCCCCCCCTCCCCCTCTCTTTCTCTCCTGTTGATTGTAGGGCTTGCACTCTGGGCCTGGGTGCTGTCCCTGAGCTCTTTAGCTCAAGACTCGCTCTACCACTTGAGGCACAGCTCCACTTCCAGTTTTCTTTTGGTTAATTGGAGATAAGAGTCTCATGGGTCTGGGAAGGTGGCTCAGTGGTAGAGTGCTTGCCTCGCATGCATGAGGCCCTGGGTTCAATTCCTCAGCACCACATAAACAGAAAAAGTCGGAAGTAGCACTGTGGCTCACATGGTAGAGCGCATAGCCTTGAACTGAAGAGCTGAGGGATAGCAGCAGACTCAGAGTTCAAGACCCATGAATGACCAAAAAAAAAAAAAGAGTTTCATTGACTCTGCCTTGGCTGGCTTTGAACCACGATCCTTAGATCTTAGCCTCCTGGGTAACTACAATTACAGGTATGAGCCACCGACACCTGGCTGCTTTTCTCTTTTTTGTGTTTTGTTTTTTTTCCCCAATTCCTTGGTCCACTGGCTAGGACTAGCAGTATTATTTTGAAAAAGTTCTAAGAACCAAACTCTTTATCTTTTCTCAAAAAGCCTTCCATGGAAAACATTTAGTACTGTAATACTGAATATTTCCAACCATATAGAGTATAAGTTGGTTGTTTTTTTTTTTTTTTTATCAAGAATCAGTCACAAATTTTGTCTTAGTACTCTATTGCATCTCAGATAACAGTACTGTCTTTCCTTCTTTTTTCTGTTTATATAATGTGACTGTATTTTATACTATTTGTAACAGGTTATTCCAATACTTAGCAGCTTGGAACAATGAACATTTGTTATTTTTGGTTTTCTGTGGATCTGAACCCAAATAACCTATTGGGTATGGTTTGGCTCAGGGTCTGTCCTGGTGCTGTCCTTGATGGTGAGCCCCAGTGCTCCAGCTACCTGAAGGGAAGCTGGACCAAAAGTATCTGTTCTGAGCCTCTCCCTCCTTCCCATTGCATGAGTGTCCTCAAAAGGCAATTAACTTTCCTAGGAGACACTGGGAGGTGTCTGTACTGTCTTTCATGAGTCACCTGCTGTGGCTTCCTTTCATCGAGAGAATTGCCACACCATCCTAAACCCAAGGGTTGAGAATGAACTCCACTCTAGGCGGGAAGAGCAACACACACACACACAGACACACACACACCAAATTGAATTTCAAATGTTCATCTTTTTTGCAGCATAACCCACTTCTTTTTTTTAAACTCTTTTTTTATCTTTAATTTTAAGAAGAAATGAACCTTTGATTTCATACAGAACCTTAGCCCATTAAAAAGAAGCCATGGAATAAAAGATTATTCAAAATTATAGTTTAAAAATTCATGAAATTCAGAGTAGATCAGAGCCATTCCAGCAGCTAATGCTATATTCTGGGTGAAAAGCAGAATAACCTACTTCTTATTGTAAACATCAGACAAACTCAAAGTGAGAAACATTTGACAAAACAACTGGTTTGTAAACCTTCACAAGTCTGAAGTCACAGTTTAGCTATTCCAGAGCAAAGACTGAGGAATTCTGGCAGCCACAGGCAGCGGGGACAGTTGGGAACCTCGGCTGATAAGTCAGTATTCATTCATTCCATGATTTTGGTCTTATTCTGTGTATATAGTAAAGTAGCATTACTTGTAGGACTTGTGTGCTAATATTCTAAGGAAGTAAGGCAAATGAATTCTGTAAAATGGTTCAGAATAATATGCATATACTTGAAACTCCTTAATGAGTTGAAAGCAGAAAAATGTTTGTATTTTACTGGAAACTTTTCTGTAAATTGGACATGGTTTTAGTTTTAGTTTTGTTTTTTGTTTTTTTTGTCATGGGGCTTGAACTCTGGTCCTGGGCGCTGTCCCTCAGCTCTTCAGCTCAAGGCTAGCTCTCTACCACTTGAGCCATAGCACCATTTCCCGCTTTTTCTGCTTATGTGGAATTGAACCCAGGGCCTCATGCATGCAAGGCAAGCACTCTACCACTGAGCCACCTTTTCAGCCCTCTGGATTTTTTTTTTTTAAGATGGTTGTTTCACTGTATTCTTCTACCCCATTTCAGTATCATGAAGAACAACTGGCTATTTGATAGAAAATTAGGGCTCGGAATGCAGCTCAGTGTTAGAGTGCTTTTCCAGCCTGCCGAGGCTGGTGCTTTGATCCTGGCACTCGGATGGATGGATGGATGGATGGATGGATGGATGGATGGATGGAAGATAATTGCTGAGTCCATCATCATAGACCAAGCTCTATTAGTCAACCCAGACCAACTGGCTTAGTCTGCCTGGATGGTAATGTTTACTCTGTGCAGGCTTTAATGCCCCTCTTGGGGCCACTGTAGCTCTGTCCATCCCCCACCATGAAGAATTACCTCTCTGATGGGGCCTTTTGAACTAAATACTTATTCAGAACAGGGGGAAGAAAAGAACAAAAATAACTATTTTACACATATATTACCATTTCTATTGCTTTTCATTTCTTCCTACAAAATTGAGTTTTCTTTTAATGTCATTTTCTGTCTGAAGAACTCAGCATTTCATGTATCCAGAAATACTGGTGACAGATTTTTCTCAGTATTTATCTGGTATCTTCTGCATTGCAGCTCCATTCCTCCAGTCCTACTCCCTAGACAGGTTCCATATTTTACTTACATTTTAAGACTTACTATAGTGCTGGGGGAATGTTGCTTAGTGGTAAAGTACTTGACTAACATGGGCAGGACCTCAATTTGATCTCCAGCACAACAAAATACTAATAACAATAATTCCATGCTCAAAATGTACATATCAATACATCTGATTCTTTTTGTTGTTTTCTGAAACGTAAATGCATGGTTTGTTCAACAAAGATGGTAAATAGATACTTAGTTGTCTGTTGCATGTAACACATAGGAACAGCTTTTAACAGAAATTTATTAGTCCCTCCCAGCATTTTATTATAAATACAGATACCAAGACAATCCTGAAGGGCTCTAGATGTGGCTTGGTAGTAGAGACCTGGCTAGCAAAAGTGAGGCTCAGTTCAAACCCTTATGCTACCACAAAAAAAAAGGAGGAGGAGGAGCGGGAAAGGGAGGAGGAAGAGGGGGGGAGGAGGAGGTGGAGGATGAGGTGGGGAGGAGGAGGTGGAGGAAGAGGAGGAGGAAAGAAAAGAAAAGAAAATCCTGAATATGTTTTTGACACTACAGTAGTCAGAACCCACACTGCTTTCAATTAACACTGTGGCAGTGTTCGTTTTTTTTTGGGGGGGGGTCCAGTCGTGGGGCCTGAACTCTGGGCCTGGGCGCTGTCCCTCAGCTCTTCAGCTCAAGGCTAGTGGTCTACCACTTGAGCCACAGCGCCACTTCCAGCTTTTTTCTTTTTGCTTATGTGGTGCTGAGGAATCGAACCCAGGGCCTCAAGCATGCAAGGAAAGCGCTCTACTGCTGAGCCACCTTCCCAGCCCTATGTGGCAGTGTTCATTGTACCTGCTACTTTAAACATCAACCTCTGCCCTTTCACTAAATAAGATAGATAAAGGATCCTTTCTGGCTTTTCCTTCTTGAAATTTTTACTTTTTTTTTTTTTTTTTGGCTCAGTCTGGGGCCTGAACTCTGGACCTGGGCACTGTCCCTCTGGCCTTTTCTGCTTATGTGGTGCTGAGGAATTGAACCCAGGGCCTCATGCTTGCAAGGCAAGCGCTCGACCACTGAGCCACCTTCCCAGCCCTTGAAATTTTACTTTTCAGAAGTGTTTCCACTGCCGTCTAATACTTTGTCATTTTCCTCTTGTAAACTTATACTCTATTTCAAGAACACTAGCTTTAAGCTTGAATGGCAGTGCCTTAACAAAAGAGAAAGAAAAATTATGGTACATGAGAATATATATATATTTGTTCACAAATAAGCCTTTTGTCACTATTAAAATATGAATTTTAAATGAATTCTTAGATTAATGGTTTGTATCCATTAGCTCATTCAACTTTAGAACCATTCTTATCCCCAGTAGCTTTTCCAGAACAACCACCTTCACTATGAAGCTTCATGAGGTTTCCCAAGTCAAACTTGGGCTTCTTTAGTGGTTTTACTTTTCTAACAAAGACATCATGAAATGGATAAATGGATGGCAAGCCTTGTCTATGTTTTTCCCAATGCTGTCTGGAATCAATTTATTAACTACTTTCCAATCATTGTCTGCATCATGATTTGCATCTTTTGGATTTGTTGGACCTGTTGGTGCAAACATAGGAAGAGGTCTTGATAATCTGGTTGTTTTGTAGTCTTGACATCAGCGCCTCAATCATGGTCTGCCACTTTTTGACCATGGAAATCATTATGTCATGGATAAATAAGATCGGTGCTATGGAAGTCAGGCAGTTTTTGCCCAAACATTCTTAGTTGTAAACTTGAATTTTCTAAATGCAAATTCATCATCTTACAGATCATTAGGGCTTGCTCCAGATCCCGACCCCTGAGGCCATCAGATGCAGTTTGATTCCTTTCCTTGAGTCCATGTGACTAGTATTTTTCCACTATTTCTCATATTGGACATGGCTGATGATTTCACACCATACCAGTCTTTCTTAGAAGATACATCAATCACTTTCTTCTTGGCTCCCTTTTAGTGACCTTTTGTAAGGCGCTTGTTCTTGCTGACCACCATGGTGCTGTTCAGAGAGCCATAAGGCTGTGAAGTAGTCTTACAAATGTTTAGCTCATGTTATCGGCTGTAACTGTTGAATTTTTTCCCCCCAGGGCTGAGAACTGAACCCAGGGCCTTGCGCACGCCAGGCGGGCGCCCTTCCGCTGGGCTAAACCCCCAGCCCCTAACTGTTGAATTTAAATGCAGGCATTTTTGTTGTTTTTAGTCAAGACACTATATGGAAAAAGACTTGATTTAAGACAGATTTGAGATTTGCCTGTATCATGTTCACCCTTCTTGCTAGTGACTGAAGCTTCAGACTTTTTGATACTTGAAGTATGACTTTAATTGCTGTATGAATCACATCATCATGTTGGCATTGGCACATAGTCCATGCATCTACCATCCTGCCAGAATTAATGATTACTATATTAATTTTTGTACAAATTAGTGGAAGAGTATCTGTGTGTTTAGGTCCTTTTGCTATTTTCAGATGGTACAGTTCTCTTCCTAATCTTTTTCCTTTGGTGGCATAATAATCATGCCTATCCATCTTGTAAGTGATATTTTCATCATCGTCAAGCTAATCCTACCATCACCAAGTCTTTTTTGCCCCTTGAAGTTGTTCCAAGTGAAAATCACAGGATACTTTTAACTCTAATGGATGCCGCCGCACATCCCTACAGCACAGTGGCAGCTCTGTCTACCCTCACTTCAGAAGGATGTCTTTGCTAGTTGATTTCTGGGTGTTAGCTTTTTTCTTTGGTTTGTTTTCTTTTCTTTAGCACTTTATACATGTATTCTGTTCTTTCCTGGCCTCCATTGTCTCTGTGGACTGGCTATCATCTGTAACCGTGCCATAAGTGACACACATTTTTTTCTTCTCTGGCTACACTTTTGATCTGCTCTTCATCTTTTGTTTTCAGCTTACTGTAATATGCTGAGTGTAATAAACCCAGGTGCGTTGAGCTTCTTGATTTTTTACAAAATTGAGGACATTTGCAGCACTGATTTCTGCTCCATTCTCCTACTGCACTTAGGTGATTCTGGTTGGACACACGTTTGAGGGTTAGGTGGGCCACTGATGTTCTGCATTTCTTTTCCCATTATTTTCACTCTGTTAGGATCATAGAACTTCTATCAATTTAGCTTTAAATCCAATTGATCTTTCAGATTTATCCAGTGTTCTGTTCAGTATTTAGATGAGGCTTTTGTTGTTTTGTTTTTCATTTCTTTTATCTAGAATTTTCATTTGGTTCTTGATTTGGTTCTTGTATTTTATATGCTTAGATTCACCTTTTGCTCTTTCCATGTGACTCCTTTTCTTTAGGTCTTGATTATATTTATGTAACTTTTTTCATTCCCATTATTTCCAACACTGGGTTGTCTGAGGTACTGTCTGCTGTTTTACTTTGTTTTTAAATTAAATATTCAGCCTTTAGTAACCAAATTATGTATGTGTTTGTTGGCAGTACTTGGGCTTGAACTCAGGTTTCACACTTGCTGGGCAGGTGCTTTACCTCTGAGCCCCTCTGAGCTTACCTCTATAGCCCCTCTCTACTGTTTTCACTTTGGACATAGAGTCACAGTTTCTTTGCAGATCTACTTTGTATACAGGATACTGCAGGAGATAAGTTCATGGAGATTTTAGATTCTCTTGAAGAATACAGTTTTGTTTTAGGACTAATCATCTGCAGTTTGTAGAAGTTTGGCTTTGTTTTTCCCAGGATGGTTGCATTGGAGTGTTGTCTTGACCCTTGTGGCAGGGCCTTCTTCCTGGGACTTTGTCTTTACTTCTGAAGTATACCTGCCTGGACTTCCATCCATGGTCCACCATGAGCCTCTGCAACTTGGCTGGAGTCAAGTCAGATTCCTAACCCTTGTCCCCTATATTTGTAAGCCTTCCAGCAGTTGCTCTCTGTTAGACTTCCTGGAATACCCTGGTTGTATGTACTGTTTAGGAAGTAGCTGTGAATTTCAGGAGTCTGTGTATAGATTTGCAGCCCCTCTTCTGGAGCTCCTTGCTGCCTAATGTATATGCCCTCTCAGTTTCCAACCACACTGGTCACCTAGACCTCATCGTCCAGCCACCTGGACTTTTATATCTTCTTCCTACACTTCAGCCACAGGCATCATCTTACCAGACACCTGATATTCTCTCCCAGGTCAGCCTTGAACTTACTTTTTACTTAAAACTGTTAAACTTAAAACAGGATTCATTCCAAAGATTTTCTCCATCTCAACTTCCCAGTCATTGTTACCACACAGCAGTTCTGGGTGGTTGGGTTTTTTTTTTCATAGTAAGCATCACAATCAACTTGTTTACTTGCTTGTTACCTGTTTCCAGGCCTCCCAGTGTTCACTCTTTTAGAGGAGAAGTCTTACGGAAGTAATCCGCAGCCCACCATAGATGCCCAATTAAAAATATGTGGTGTTTAGGCTTTACATAATTGTATATACATCATAGTCTGTTTCCTAATCTCTCATCTACTGTGTGTGTATGTGTGTACATGTGCATGTGCACACATAACAGTCCTGGGGCTTCAACTCAGAGCCTGGACATTGTCTCTGAGCTTTTGTGCTCAAGGCTAGCATTCTATCACTTGAGCCATTGCTCCACTTTAGCTTTTTTGGTGATAACTTGGAGATAGAGTCTCAGGGACTTTCCTGCCTGGGCTGGCTTGAACCGTGATCCTCAGATCTCAGCCTCCTGAGTAGCTAGGATGACAGGTGTGAGCCACTGGTGCTCAGGCTCTGACCCACTTTTAACCTCCTTTTACCTGCTTCTGTTCTCATCACACTGAAACCATTGCTGGAGAGGTCAGCATCAACTTGGAATACAGATGGTTTTTAATGTATTTGTTCTTTCAAAAAGCATCCTATGTTTTCCTGATACCTTCTTAGTATTCTTTCTTTTTCCCCTCTTGTTACCTGGGATTCAGCTCTGGTTTTTGTGCCTTTCAGGGAAGTCTTCTTCTTCCTGTTCCCTGGCCTCAGTGTGCAGCCCTAAAATGTTGAAGTGGTGCATAATTATGTGCCTCTGTAGGTGACTTAATACACTTCCACAGCTGCCAGGGCCGCCTCCAGTGACTCCAAATGTTTTTTGTTTGTTTGTTTTTAATGTAGGTATATCACCGACCTGTTTACTATTGACCTTCCTTCTCTTTCCACCCCCATGACCCAGAGATCTGGGGAGAGTTAACAGGTGCACCCTGAGTGTAGGTACTATCACTATGAGGACCACTTGGCAAAATGCATCAAAATATAAGTAGCAGTAATAATAATGTGCTTATTATGTTCTTTAAATGTAATGATTCAGTCTTTGAATCAAGCCTTTGTGTTTTCTAGGCCAGATATTAAAGTCTCAAAGATTGTCATTCACATCCAAATAACCCAAACAAGCAAGGTATGTTTTTCTAAGTCCATTAGACACTGAGCATACAAAGAAACCTAGATGAAGAAAACTTCAGAAGGTATCAGGCCTGTCAGCAGAGATCCCTTGCTGCTTTCTTCCACTGAAATGGAGGATGGAGACATTTGCCATAGATGAGAACATTCAGGCCCCTTGGTGGAGACTTCAGGAAGGACAGAGGGTCTTATACCCTCTCCATACTAGTCACTGCTTTCACTGGGCGTAGGGTGACTCAGCCAAGACATAGAAAACAGGGGTGGGCTGAGCCGTGAAGAAGGGTCCCTTAGACTTGACCCCATTCCCTCCTGCCTCCTTTCCTCTGACTGTCTGCTATAAGCATCCATTTTTTTTTTTTGTTTTTTGTTTTTTTTTTTATTGTAAAGATACTATACAGAGGGTTACAGTTACATGAGTGAGGTAATGAGTACACTTCCTCTTGAACATTGTTAGCCCCTCCATTGTTTTCC
>NW_012267291.1:1590900-1647850 GCF_000151885.1 Dipodomys ordii | reverse complement strand
CTTGTTTTTCTAGCTGTTTTAGTTGCAACATGAGATTATTTACTTGGTCTGTCTCCATTCTCTTGATGTGGGCACTGAGGGCAATAAATTTGCCCCTCAGGACTGCTTTTGCTGTGTCCCACAGGTTTCTTTGTGAGGTGTTTTCATTTTCATTGAGTTGTAGGAAATTCTTTAATTCTTCTCTGATCTCTTCTGTTACCCAGTATAAGCATCCATTTTAAAGTCAGGTCAGTGGAAGATATCCAAACTGAAACACAACACAAAGAGAAGGAAAAGATTTTTTTTTTTTAATCCAAGAGCTGTTGGATACTGTCAAGTCTTACACATAATGGACTTCAAGAAAAAGAATTGATAGCAGAAACTTTCCAGAACTGATAAAGTGATCAGGATCCAGGTATATCTGCAAACTCCAGTCAGAATAAACATAAAATAAACCATAGCCCAGGAGTGTTAATAGAGTCAAACTGCTAAAAACCAAAAATAAGGAACAAATCTCAAAAGCAGTCAAAGCTGAACATGAGATGATGGCCTCCATTCCCAGAATTCAGGAGGCTAAGGCATGAGTATTGCAGTTTGAGGCCATAGAGGGCTACATAGCCATATCCTATTAAAAAATACCTGCCATATACAAAATTACATGAACTGTCCTCTAATTTCTAACATTTGTGTTTTTTTTAATAGACACTAACTTGTCCAGGGTAGAGACAGGAATTAACTGGAAATGAGGACAAGGGAACTTCTAGGCACATGGAAATGTTTATCTTACTTTGGGTTATGGTTATATGAGAGTGTGAAATTTCAAAACTCATTGGACTGTAGACCTACACACTCCATTTTATTGTGCATTTATTGTACAGTTATATCTAAAATTGTACAGAAGTATCTAATTATACTATTATACCTAAATTAAAAATGTATGTATAGGGCTGGGAAGATGGCTTAGTGGTAGAGTGCTTGCCTCGCATGCATGAGGCCCTGGGTTCGATTCCTCAGCACCACATAAGCAGAAAAAGCGGGAAGTGGTGCTGTGGCTCAAGTGGTAGAGTGCTGAGGGACAGTGCCCAGGCCCAGAGTTCAGGCCCCACGACCAACCATTATATTACTCAGCTTTCTATCACTATAATGAAAAAATGTACTGGTGGCTTGGCTCATTCCTGTAATCCCAGCTTTTTAAGAGTCTGGCAGTTCCTAGGAAAAATAGTCCATGAGACTTTCAACCAGCAAAAAGCCAAAAATGGAGTTGTGGCTCAAGTGATGGAGCACCAGCCCTGAGTGTAGAGGTTAAGGAAGAACATGAGGCCCTTAGTCCAAACCCAGTAGCAGTATTAAATATGTGTGTGACTACACTTACATGCATGTATATAAATAAGCAAATATGCGTATAAAAGTGTATGTGTGACAATGAATACATATATGTGTATATTCATACATTCTTATCCAAATAATCCAAATAAGCAAGCTATGTTTTTCTAAGTCCATTGGACAGCTGAACATACAAAGAAACTTAAGTAAACATATATATGGGTGTGTGTGTGTGTATATACATATGTATATATACACATATATGTGTGTATATATGTGTGTGCATATATGTATATACATATATGTACATATAGATGTATCTATACATATATATGTGTGTGTATATAGATACTTACATACACACACACACACACGGCAATTGGCTCACGAAGGGAGATGTTTTACTTTGGGCCATAGTTTTGGATGTTCTGGCCCGTTGCTTTGACCCACAATGAGCATATGCTGTTGGTTTTGGGAGCATGTAGTAGCGACAAGCTGCTTACCTCACACAAATCAAGAAGACCTGAGATCCCACAGTCATCTCAGAGGGCATTTCCCATGGCCTGAGGACCCTGTTAGCACTTCTCTATAGAGCTAAACTGGGCCCAAGCTGTACATACATGTACCTTTGGAAGGTACTCATGAAGCTATTCCCATACTTGAGAGAAGAGAACTGAGATACAGAGAGGTTAATTGACTTGTGTGCCTGGTGGCACAGTTGGTAACAAAACTAGTAACCAAGACTGGGGAGGTTCTGAGAGGTCTTCCTTCTTGCTCATGTGCTATTATCTCCTGCTGCCTGGCCCAACCATTGTGTATGTGGAACTGTCTCCTGCAGATAAGAGCCTCTGAGTTCCCAGATACAGGTTAGTAATTGCATGGGGTTCATGCTTGCAGCATTGCCACGTAGTAAGGTCTGGCCATCTGAATTACAGGGCACTTACTCAATGTAATTTAGTAAAAGGAGAAACACCTGAGGAAACTGTTTATCTCGATGAGTAGATGTAGAATTAAGAAATGCGTGGAGTGTGTATTACTATCTTGTTGAAAAAAGAATAAAGTGGCCACCAGTAGCTCATACCTGTAATCCTAACTACTCAGTAGGCTGAGATCTGAGGATCACAGTTTGAAGCCAGCCTGAGCAGAAAAGTCCATGAAACTCTTATCTCCAATAAACTACTCAGAAAAAGCTGGAAGGGGCACTGTAGCTGAAGTGGTAGAGCACTAACCTCGAGCACAAAGAGGATCAGGGACAGTACCCAAGCCCTGAGTTCAAACCCCAGGACTGGCAAAAAAAAAAAAAAGGATTCAGGGGAAATCATATACATGGACTTTTTAAACCTGAAGTATTCCTAAGGAAATAGCTAAAAATATCAAGTGTGCAGTGAGAGAAACTTGCTGGCTGGAAAGGGAAGACATCACCGGCATCTCCATGGCTCGTGCATTTGGGCTATTGAAGCATGTGAGTGTGTGTAGTTTCTAATTCCAGCATGGAAATGACTGCAGTGGCTCATCACATACTGCCTGCGTTCACAGAGACCTGCCTCACCTGTCTAAGAGTGTTCCTTTCCCTTGCCCAGGCCATACTCTGTGGCTTCCTGAGTCAGCCTCAAAGCCTTTTTATCCTTTCCTACCCCCCACTGCTGCCTCATCTTTGTCCAAGATCTTCCTAGGGACACTTTGCTTGCTTCCCCTCCTCCTAGCCTTTCCCATCTAGTTGTTCTCTCAAGTGTGCTCTCTTCCTCTCCCCCCTCCCCACCAGCAGTTCCTGCCTATATCTCTTTTGCACTGTAAGGCACTGGCAGTAATAGTAGCACAGTGGGGAGCTGCCTTCTGAAGCAAATCCAATAGCGTCCTCAGCTCCTTCCCTCATAGTGGTCCCTCATTTAGTTGTCTTTGCTAAAGCATCATATGTGGGTGGTACCCAGGTAAGCACTTCATAGTTAATATTGATTATGTAGGTATCTGTTGGGAAAATTAAACCTGTGGAACTAGGTGGGTCTTTTTCTGTTTGTTTTTTAATTATTAAGGGGTTATAGTTTTGTAAGTCAGCTTATAAGTTCAGTGCTTCTTGGTCAATATCACCCCTTCCTTTGTTCTCCCCCGTTTCCCCTGAAACTAGTCTTTTTTGTTTTTTTTTTGTTTGTTTCGTCTATTGTGGGGCTTGAGCTCTGGGCCTGGGTGCTGTCCCTGAGCTCTTCAGCTCAAGATCAGCGCTCTACCACTTGAGCCACAGCTCCTCTTCCGGTTTTCTGGTGGTTTATTGGAGATGAGTCTCTCGGACTTTCCTGCCAGGGCTGATTTTGAACCACGATCCTCAGATCTCAGCCTCCTGAGTAGCTAGGATTATAGGCGTGAGCCACCGGCACCCGGCTAAGCTAGTTTTTTTTTAACTTTATTAATATTAGAACTGTATAAAGAGGAAGTGATTTGTTAAAATTCACAGTATTACCATGGAGCAGATAGAACAGAAAGGGCAGCCATGAAGTGTTGGCTCACCACGAGGAGCACTCATAACCACCTGTTCCCTACCTGCCTGTGGCCTCCTGACCACATTTACCACTCCACCTGTCCCAGCCCTGCCTCATGGCCAGGTGGCTTCTAACACATCCACACTTCTCTGCTTTAGTTCCTGATTTTGCTCTTTGTAGATTGTGACTCCTTGCCTCATCTATTGAACTGTCCTTCCTCCACTTCCAGGTACAACTCACAGTTCACCTCTTCTCTGAAGTTACAGAATATTCATTTCCTCTAGCTACTATGACAGATCCCAACAGTCATGGGCAGACATGAATTTACTCCTCTACTGTTCAGCAGATGAGAGATCTCAAATCAGATTCACTAGCTTCAGTTCAGTCTGGTTTCTTCCAGAGGCTCTGAGGAGAGAATTTGTTTCCTTGCCTCTCAGCTTCAGCTGGCTGACTTGGCTTGTGGCCTCTTCCTCCATCTTCACAGCTCATCACTCTATACTCTACTTCCATCTTCTAATTACCTTTTCTATCTCTGGCTCTTCCTTATCCCAGTGTAAAGAGCCTTATGATTATATCAGGCTTCCCTTATGTGATCCAGAATGTTCTCTCAACAAAACTGTTACATAATTACTTTTAGGCTCACCTATGTGATTCAGAATGCTCTTCCAACACAAAATTCTTACATAATCATATCTGACAAGTCTTTTTTGCCACACGAGGCCACCTGTTCACAGGTTGTGGGGTCCGGATGTGGCCATGGAGGGAGTGGCCTGCCTCCTATGCCTGGCATCACCCCTCTCCTGTGTACTTAGACTTGATTTTACCTCTGACCCTTACAACCTCCCAGAGTATGTGCCTTGTAATCATGTGTTCACATGGCCAGTCCCCCAGTGCCAGCCTCTCAAGAGCGGCAGTAGGGTCTTGATTCTCAGTTTGTCTTGCCCAGTATTCCTGCCAGACAATGAAAGGGCAAGTGTTCCAAGGAGAATACTGTTTAGAGAACGGCCGGGCCCAACTTCCTGCCCTTGGATCCAAGCATCTCTGCTTACTTCTCTGCTTACTGCCTGGTTCTTGTTGTACAGTGATGGTGGAGAGTTGAGCCTCACTCTGAGAACCCTACAACAATGGGCCTTGAGTACAGACAGCTGGTTTTCTTGATTGTGTTTATGATGCAGAAGGATTATGCCTGTAAGATGCGTGACAAACTTAAGGAGAGAGGAAGGGAAGCTGAATACTTTCATTAGTTTGCATTAGTTACGGGGGCTGTCAGTTGTTACATTTCCACATATGTTTATTGTATATTACTCATGACTCCCATCTCCTGACCCACAACAGTCTTAGCTGGTTTCCTTGTTCTGTTTTCATAGGTGCAAACGGTCCACATCGATCATATTCATCTTCACCCTTGCAGCCCATTGCACTCCCACCAACCCCAACACACCCTGTTTAGGAAGGCTCAACTCTTTATTTAGGTGGCTTTATGTTTAAATAATGTACCAAAGGTTCTGTGTGACTGAAACGTGGAAAATAATACTTGGGATGACTGAACCTGATGAACAATTTATTGTGCACCCCTGTGGGTAGTGACTGCTGAGAAGAAAGTACTGTGCAGAGTAGGTACAGTGGATCTGACTAGTCTCAGATGGGAGAGTTTACTGAAAGGATTAAAGATGTGCAACTGTGGAACACAAATCACACAATTTGCTCTAATTTGATTTGATGGTGCCTGATGGTGCTTTATCATTATGTACAACGTATATGCTGTTAAGTGTTTAGGAGTTGGTTCTGTTGTTAATTTTAGGATATACTGTGTTGTTCCTCCTCAGAACACAGTATCCATGTGCTATTCAAGGAAAATAGAGGGTCTGCAGTATAACGTCACTCATACCTGGGTTCTGAGAGAGTTAAACAAGTTCCTGCCATTAAGAAAAGAAATTTTTAAAGCATCTTGTAGCAAGTATTTTCATTGGGAACACGTACTCTGACCGAAGATCGTGACTACTTGGTGTGCATGAAAGTCATATTTTTAGAATGTCATGAAAAATGGAGGAGCATATGAAAGGCATTCTAGCTTTAGGAAATAATGCTGGTAGGGATTTTAGATTAAAGAGGTAATAAGATCTGCCTAGGCAGACTGAAGAGAGACGGTTTAGCAGTGAAAAATAAGGTTATCAGACAAGTAAATGGCAGGCTGGAAAATAAAAATGTATCATTTGAATGGCAGGGAGCCACTGCCTGTTTTTCAAAAGGCAAGAAGATATTGAAGTTATCGTACCCTCCACATGATTTAACTTGAACGTTACAGGAGTGATCCTGGAGTTCGAGCCATGACGAGAAGGGAATTATAGTAGTCCCACCCAAAGATTAGGGTTCAATTTGTAAATTCAGGGATTGAGGTTCAAGTATAGATTAAATATAAACTGAAGAACCAGCAGCTTTATTACAAAATTGGACATAAGTAACAAAGGACAAAGAATAGTTGCACGCTTGCTCTGTCCTATGAAAGGCAGATGCTATATCTGGGAACCTTGTATTTGGGATGTTATGGGTAGGACATCTTCACCATATTAAGAGTAATGGATTATCTACATTATGTAGATTTGGAAAACTGCTGTCCTCAGCAGGGAATGCAAGAGATATGGCAAGAAATCCATTATTGGGCCAAGCAGGTGCTTCTGTCCTGGGGCTAGCCCAGAGCTCATTGGAGAACATTTGAGAGAAACAAAAAGCATTATCCTCTCCCCAGTTTGGCCTGCCCCTCAAGAGAGGAACCAAATCTAAATGCTACGGTGGAGGAAGTATTTCTTACAGGTAGGCTAGGTCAAGCTTTCAGTCTAGCAGCTATGCCTGTCACTGTGGGCCCAGTAGAGTAGGGATATGATCATCTCAGGCACACAAGCTGGGACTTGCAGCAAAGGAGTCTCTGGTTCAACCCATGCGTGAGCAGCAGAAATGCCCCTAAGATGCCATGAGAGCTCAAGCATCAACAAGGCAGTGGTGGTGGGTACAAGAGTTGAAAGTAGAATTCCTAGCCAGTCTGGAAAGAGTTATCCATTTTAGGTTGGGAGCCACAGGACTTACAATCCCTGGCTCTTTGGGGTTTGTTGTTGTTTTCCAGAGAAGGCTAAGGAACTGGGTCCCCTGAAAGCAGGGCAGTGGGATAACACAGAGCTGGCGTGCTGGTGTCAGAACGCAGCATACTGCTGGGTGGAATGAACGACGGTTTGAGAGGCAGCCCAGCCAACCCAGAGTAGGAGCTTTGTGCTAGTCCACTCACCTGTGATTTTCGTCTAGCAAGGAAGCTGCCTCCTGCTGGGTACAGGAAGCAGGCAGGGATGTCATTGCTGCTTTTCTTGGTTTTTGAGGCAAGACAGACAAGATTGCTGAAGAACTGGTAGCATTGTCTGGTGAAATTGCCACTAAGAGACAAGCCACACACTTGAGAGTGCTTTGGACACGAGAAGACCTAAGGGTGGGCTGAAAGGTGTGAGGAGTGCTGATCATGTGGCTTCAGTCCTTCAGAACTCTCAATACTTCACCAATGTTTTCTCTGAAGGTGGAGGTCTGTTTTCATTAAAGGTTAATGGGTGGCACATGGGTTGGACTTCAGTCTTTGCTGATCCTGTAATGAAACATTTCCTTTGTCAGCCTTTGGTTAGGTGAAGCATACTTCCAATCCTTTCAGTAATCATTGTATACACATTGCGTGGCTGGCTCCATCAACAGCCTGGGGGGGTACTGTTGTCACTGTAGTGTGATCCCACAGCCATAATTGATAGAGGTTGTATTGCATGCTTTTAGGACTAATTGCAAAGGAAACTCAAACATTTCCTAGGGCTGCATTTAAATACCACTAATACTACTACTAATGCAACTGTGTATGCATATAGCACATTACCATTTGCAAAGCACTTGCACATACATCATCCCATTTAATTGTCTCTATAAACCATATTTTTTTAATGGTTAGGTCATTCTGAAGTGAGAAATTCTGTGTCACATCTTAATCAGTCACAAAGTTCTTGATAAAAATCATTTATTGAATGAAATAAAGGCTATCTTGCTTCCTGTCCACTTTCCCATCATCACGATCACTATTTTGGAGGCTACTTGCTGTTCTGTAAGTTTATATAAATATTGACAAATATTCATTGTATCAAAGTTGAAGCTTATCTGAAAATGTGTAGCATTAAGTTCAATGTCTTGTTTAGAGTGATTACGTTATGATGATTCAAGAGAACAACTTGGCACTCAACTCCAGCCAGCTCATTACCCAGTAGAAAAGAAGACAGGGCCATCTCTAGACTCTGAACCAGGCTGGGATGCTATAAGAAGACTTGGAGACAAAGGACTTCCTGGGCTGGGCATGGGTGGTTCAGACCTGTAATCCTAGCTACTCTGGAGCCTGAGATCTAAGAATTGTAACTCAAAGCTAGCCCAGGGAGGAAAGTCGATGAAATTCTTATCTCCACTAAACTACCAAAAAAGCCGGAAGTGGAACTGGGACTCGGGTGATAGAATGCTAGCCTTCAGCAAGAAAAGCTTAGGGACAGCATCCAGGCCCTGAGTTCAAGCCCAAGGACCTGCACTGAAAAAAAGCTCCAGACCATCCACTCATGCTCTCTGCCTACGGGTCTCAGGAAACACAGAGGCTTACAGAGGAAGGAAGCTCTGCTTCAAAGCCCTTTGGTTAGAGTGCCTGCCTGAGAGTGAGGGCAGTGTCCTGAGGACTACTGTTCCCCGGTCAGGGCTGAGGAGGTCCCTGTGCATGGTGGCGGCTTGAACTCGGGTCCTCTCAGCTTTTTGGCTCATGACTGGCAGCCACAGAGCCACACCTACCAGAAACACACCCATCTCTGCTCTCCTCCTCTTCTCCCCCCTCCCCCCCCAAATTGGAGATAAGACTTATCTGCCAGGGCTTGCCTCAAACCTTGGTCCTCAGATCTGAGCCTTCTGAGGAGCTAGACTTATAGGCATGAGCCACCAGCAAGGCTGTTTTATAACCAGGACCCACATGGTTTCCAGGGTGCTCTGCAAGTTGGGGTACTTCTTTACAGTTCTCACTTCATCATCTACTTGATTCTTGTTGAATGTCTTAATTTTATTAGCTTCGTTGTTACCCTGGTTCTTACTCAGATGTTTATATGGGCATGTGGCCTGGGAATTGGGAAAGTCAACCCCAAAACAGCTTAATATTTTTTACTAGTGCACAGATTCCCTGAATACCCTGATTTTTAGGAAATTTTCTCTTGATAACATCTTTTTAGTGACAGCTTCTTTCTTAATGCTTTACTAAGGAGGCTAACATCTGGATACAAACCATGCCTCAGTTCTTTTGATTTTACATAGGCAAAAGTCTTCTTTCTTTGTGCTGGGCAGCTGTGCCCAATGCTTTATTTTGACAGAGACTTTGCAGCCAGCATCTAAGTATCTCATAAATACTCCAGAGAGAAACACGGTTAGGATATAGTGCAGAGCTGGGAGTTTGAATGTTAAGTCTAAGTGATGTTTCCAACTGGGGCTGGAAACGTGCTTTAAATAATTGTATTCTGATCATTTAGGTCTCTCTTTATAGGGCATCTTTTATGACCAAGACTGTCCAGTACCAAAATGAGCTACATAAATTCCTAATCTGGGATACAGCTGGACAAGAACGAGTAAGTCACTCTTTAATTTACTATATGTGTTTCTGAGGCCCAAACCAAATTAAAGCTCCAACTAAACTGTCAACGTTCCTGTCATTTCATGTTCCTCACTTCTTTCCTGTGCGCCAGAGACACATTTATTTCCATTTGCGTAAGCCAGCCTTTTTCTTTTCAATTAGAGACACAACGTCCTCTGATGGAGAAAGTGATAATGGGCACTGAGGGCATTTTTATACTTTTTAGTGTCTTCAAGTAAATGCTGACTAACAGGCCTGATCAAATCCCACTCGAGCATTGTATATAATTTGAGGCTCCATCCTCTAGTAAAGATATAAAGGAATTAGTGGTAGGAAGGGAGAGTTAAGCACAAGTCATTTATAGCTGCCTTTTAAAAGCTAAAGAGGGAACTTTACAGCATATAAAGTTTGAGATTTAAGTGAAATGGATGAGCTAACTAACACCAGTGCCTTGCCGTAAGTACTTAATAAATGCCTGGTGGTAAAATTGACCAGAAGGGTTATTTGCCTAAGAAAGAGCTAGTCCAGGCTGGGACCAGCTGCAGCAGCCCAGGCCTGCTGGGATTTGAGGAAGCCCACCCAAATATGAAGGCAAAGGGAAAGAAGCAAAGTCATATCTGCTGTTTCCCCTCTCCGCTAGGCACCAAGTCCCTGCCAAGGCTCCTGTGGCAGCTACCCCATCATTCAGCTGCTGTTTAATTTTGTTTTCAAACAGACTATCAAAACAGAACATCTGATGGATGCACAGTGCTATCTTAAGCTCTTAAAAGTATACCAGAAGTAATCAGGAAAAATAGTCTGTCATCAGGGTCTTATCTAAGACAACATAGATACTGTGTATGGTATAAAACCTGACAAGAATCATCACAGACAAATGGAGGAAACAAAACAAGCCATTACTAGTGTCCTAGATGTAGACACTACATTTGTACAGATTTAATGTCTTAAGTTTGTTCTTTTTAGTTTCTTCCATTTTTTTGATGCTGGATGTCATGCTCCCATGTAGTTACTCATCTGAGCTGTGTCTCCTTACGGCCCTCCATTCTCCACTCCCTCCCATGCTGATGTGGTCCTCTAGGATGGGGCTCCTGGGGCAGTTGGACCTCTGCTAACCATTACCCTCCCAAACAAATACCACTAACCACAGGGTCCGCTCACGTTTATCTGCATACAACCTGGGTCTGTTCTGTTAGCCATGAACTGGTGGTCTTTTCCCTTCTAGTAGTATATGTGTCCTTCCTCAAAATCCCAGGTCTCAATTACACCACTTGATGGTGCAGCAAAGCCCTTATCATAAAGAATCATTCTGGAGGGGCTGGGAAGGTGGCTCAGTGGTAGAGCGCTTGCCTTGCATGCCTGAGGCCCTGGGTTCGATTCCTCAGCACCACATAAGCAAAAAAAAAAAAAAGAAAAAAAAGCCAGAAGTGGTGCTGTGGCTCAAGTGGTAGAGCGCTAGCCTTGAGCTGAAGAGCTGAGGGACAGTGCCCAGGCCCAGAGTTCAGGTCCCACAACTGGACCCCCCCCAAAAAAAAGAATCATTCTGGAATGCAGACCCATTATGCTTGCCACCAGAGCCTATCCCATGGTACACAGCAATATATAATCTTTTTACTGGAACATGAAGAAAGAAATACCCAGGATGTACGCTTCTCCTTCCTGGTCATCCATAGCGGTATAGAACTAGCTGGCTTGCCTGCCTCTTGTGTCTTCCTGCTTTGAATTGCTTCTTCAGCAGGAAAAGTTGTTCTGAGATAGGAATGTGCCTCCCCTCAAGGAGGTGGCCCCATGCAGCATCAGCTAGGCAGGCGATGCCATGGGGGCCAGCTGGGGGTGGGCCCTGACTAAGAGCCCCTTCATTAGGGAACATCAAGAGAAGAGCCCCACTTAACAAGCACTGATTTTAGCCTGTTGGTGCTGGGCATCATATATCCAGGCTTGCCAGATTGCAGGACTTAAGAAGAAGTAGGCATCTGATAGCGCATCACATTGTTTGAAGTGCAAGAATCTTCACACAAGATGCTCTACATGTAGGCCTGTTCTGGTTCAAGGACTGCACTGTTGTCCTGGACAGGGCTTTCAAGGCCCTCAGTGTGCCAGTCACAACTTTTTTAACTCGTCTACCACTCTGCCCTCTAGTTGCAACTTGCCCATGGCTCTCCAAGTGCCTCCTACTTTAACCCTCCAAACCCTTCTACCCTTTAAGCCTTCAGACCCCGCCTCTGGGGCCTTGGGAAGAGTCTGTGACTCTCAGATGAGATGGCTGCCATATACCCATGTTGCTCCAGCTTAAGTGCAAAGGTTTTCTTGGGTTCCTCCACACTGCTCCCTCATGTGTCCTGGTGACTCCATTGTCTCACATGTATCTCAGACGGATCTGTTTCCGCCACCACCACGGGCGTCTTGCTCTCTCAGCCACCTTTCACCGCCACTCAGCTGTTGGGCAGCTTTTTCACTGGTCTCTGTACTTTTCCCTCTACCCAGCTCTGCCCTGTCACTTCCACTCACAAGACTCAGAGTCCTTTTAGAAACCCTTCTCTGCTCCTCCTAACACTCTTTAGTGACTGCCTTTGTCCTCTGGCCTTGTTTAGAAGGGGCCTGCGCAGCCCACATGCCCCGTTCCACTTCTGTCCAGCCATCGGCCTCTAGCCCACAGGTCCTGACACAGTTGTCCTCAGGCCCCCACATGCGTCAGTCCTTCTCACTGGAACTTGCTCTGCTCTCCACTCACAGGCTCCTTACCACATTTTGGTCCCAGGTTAAATGTTACACTTTGGAGTTTTCTCTAACCCTCTGAACCTAACCAGGGGTACCAATTCTCTCACACTGCCTTTATTCATTTTCCTCAAGACACTCATGAGATATAACTAGCTCTCTTTCTACTTAACCTTTACTGAGCATCTCTTTGTAAATTGGGAGCTAAGACTACCATGTCTTGTTCTCTACTAAAGCCATCCCTCGCACACCTGATGGATAGCTAATGTCCAGATAGTGATTAGGTGGACAAATCAGCAAATTAACTCTGTGTATTCTCCGCAGTCTTTGTCTTTATCTGTGTTATCATCACCTGTTTTCCTACTTAATCTGCCTTCCATCAGACTGAGCTCCTTGTAGGGAGGGGACACTGTCTTCATATCTCTGCTCTCAGGCCCTAGCACATGGCGTTGATATCAATAAACTTAGGTCATCTGATGGCTACCCTGTTTAGACACAGGGAAGGACAGTCTCTCTACCTACATTTACCATGTGAGGAGTGCCTCCAAGTAGAATTTTCCAGCACTTATATGTTTATTTAGTTCACTACAGCAAAGAGATTCATAATGGAGCCCAGCACTGTTATAGAATGAAACCCCTTTTCCGTGAGCTGGCATCCTCCTCATTTTCCCTAGCATCTGTTGTCACTCATAGCTTTGACACAAGTTATTGTTCTAGTCAAGTTATAACTGATTGTAAAGTGATGTGTTTAGGGGTTGACAGCAGTTTTGAAAGCTTATCCGATATTATATTACTCCTTGGTCAGTGGAGATCTTCTTAAATTCTATGAAGAGAGAAATACTGATTGGGATGTTGATGTACAAGCTTAGAAAGTAGTCCTGTGTATATCAAAGGGTTAAGAAGAGCCTCAGCAAAGCTGACCAGAGCCTTCAATCATTTCTGATGAAAATTGTCATTTTTACATTATACTAGGACTGTGAGAATCTATTGTGCAATGAAGGATTTTGTATTGTGCCAGCATATCAGATGTTTATCAGAAGATTCATAGCCAGGTTATCAATTAACTTGCTTCAGTGCTCATCTAAAAAATTAGATACTGGCTATAAAAATGAGCCCAGGCTTTTTTTCAGCTGCCAGGTAAAATGAAACTTGTTTTCATGATTTTACATTTATTTTCTCAAGACAGCCTTTGCAAGTCTTTTTTGCCCCTCTTATTCACAGTTCTGAATGAGTTCATTTAGTCACCTTTTCTTACCAGTTATCCTTTCCTAATGGTGCGAGTGTTGAGATGGTATAACACTGCATGAATGAGCACTGTTGAATACATGCCATAAATATACTGTACATGTGGAGAAACACGTCAGATGCTTACTGTCTGTATGTGACAATATAGAGTAAAACATTTTAACCTCGTCTTGTAGACACTACAGTCAAACTTAAAGATTTATATTCCTGGGGCTGGGAAGGTGGTTCAGTGGTAGAGTGTTTGCCTTGCATGCATGAGGCCCTGGGTTCAACTCCTCATTACCACATAAGCAGAAAAAAAAGCCAGAAGTGGTGCTGTGGCTCAAGTGGTAGAGTGCTAGCCTTGAGCTGAAGAGCTGAGGGACAGCGCTCGGGCCCAGAGTCAAGCCCCATGACTGACCAAAAAAAAAAAAAAATAGATTTATACCCCTGTGTTGTCCCGTGGTTCTTCCTGGTGGCCTGATCTCTGAGGAAACACTCTCATTTATTTTGACAGCAATTATGGAAGGAACTATTTGCATGTTTAAAATCAGGGATGAGTATAGGAGCTCAGGGCCACCGAGAGCTGGGGCCAACAGACTGTGATCTGTGGACCAAACCCAGGCTATTGTCTGGGCTTTACTTTATTTACCTAAGTGTAAGTATAGATATCACATAGCCCACAGCTGTTGAAGCTTTTTACTCGCTGGCCCCTGCCAGAAAAACTTGGCTATCCCCTGATCTGCCTGGCTTTGGAGCCATCTTTTTTGTCTCTTCAAATGTTTCTGTCTTCTCCCTTTACACCAAAAGAAGGGAAGAGTTTCGGTGTTAGTAACGGAGAGTTTTATCGCATCCCACAAACCACAGCTATATGTAAAATATTTTTAAATGACCACTTGAAGGCCCTACACGGCAACCAAATAGCCAGGGATCGAAAAGTGTGTCGTACTGGCCGCCACGCGCCTTTTTATATATACTGTCCCACGTCAACACACCTCAGTCTGTGGACACTAGGTAGCTAGGATTCAAGCTGAGTGCCGAGTCTTCTAGCTTGCGGTATTTGAGCAGAGTTTGGGGCTGCTAGAGCAGTTGGAAGAAGAGGAGGCAAATACCTGAAAAAGATGAATCCAGCAAGGACAGCAACCTGAAAATCTCTTTATAAATTCTTTCAAGTGCTTAGTTGATCCCAAGACAGGAAGAAGACATTACAAAACCTCATACACACCAACCACCAGAGCAGTAATAAGACTGCACGGAGATTTCACATGCTGCCCAGCCCAGCAGAGCTGCAGTTGAGTGCGGTCCATTGAAACTTGAGGAGGTGCAGGCCTTACGGGAAAAACCAGGGCCTGGGACTAAGGGCATATACCAAGTAGACACACCCTAACTATGCAAAATGGATCTCAGCATGATGAGCCAGTAAATTAACCTTCGTTAGAGAAGTGACAGAAACCAGGTCTACAGTGTGTCACTCACGCTGTTGAGTGCATAAGCAGAATTGCCATACTTAGGAAGAAATGGGAAAAGGAACTGCAGCAAGTAGATGCAATCCCCAAAGTGGCTTCTTACTGGAATTTGTGGATACAGAATAAAGGTATTCAATTAAAGTAATTGAAAAAAAGTTTTTTAAGTAGTAATAGTCTTAATCACAGATTTAAAATCTCACCCAGAATGGACACTAATATAGAGAATCAAATACAAATACTCAACTAAGATGAAAAGTTCACAGGATGAGCAATAAGACAAGTCAGACAAACACTCAGTACCATAGAGACAAAGTTTAATATGTGTGAAATTGGAGGCTCAAGAGGAGTGAAGAGAGAAATGGAGATAGGGAAAAAAAAAATATATATATATATATATATTTCAGTAAATAATGGCTGAAATCTTGCCACATGTGGTCAGACATCAGCTCATAAATCCAAGCAGTTCAGAACATAAACAAACATGAGTGCTACAAAAATCCATCTAGATAAATCATAGTCAGACTACTGAAAGACAAAGGTGAGAAGAAAAATCTTAGAAACAACTAGAGATAAAAGATAACATCATATTCAGGAGAATAATGTAAATAATGGCTGACTACCCACAGAAACATTGGAGAACTGAAGCCACTGGCACAGTATCTTTAACATGTTGAAGCTAAAAGCAAAGGAAAACACAACAACTGTCAGCCTGCCAGAGATATCTATCAAAACAAAGCCATTTTCAGAAAAACAAATAGGAAGAATTGAGCAGCAGCAGTCCCAGAAAGTTTTTCAGACTGAAGGGAAGTGACAGCAGTGACACTCGGAGCCCCGGGAAGAAGAAACAAGCACTAAAAATCCATCATTTCTTTTTCTTGTCACCTATAAAAGCAGCTGGACATTTAGTGCAAATATTACAAGAGTGAACTGTACGGTAGAGTAGATGTACATTTTAAATATTTCATAACAACAGCAGAGACTAGGATAAAAGGAATTTGACTTTTACTTGATTCTGACATTTTACATGAAAACTCTTAAAAGTAATACAAGAGGCAAGTGCTGGTAGCTCATACCTATACTTCTAGCCACTCAGGAAGCTGAGATCTGAGGATCATGGTTCTAAGCCAGCCTGGGCAGCAAAGTCCGCCGTGAGACTTATCTCCAGTAAACCACCAGAAAACCGGAAGTGGCACTGTGGATCAAGTGGTAGAGCGCTTGCTAGCCTTGAACTGAAGAGCTCAGGGACAACCCCACGCCCAGAATTCAAGCCCCACTACCGACCCAAAAAAAAGAATAATAATACAAGAAAGCATAGCTTAAAAAACTAATAAAAGAATTAATGTATTAAAAATTGAGTTCTAAAAAGTATCCAATCAATGGAAAAGAGAAGATGAATAGAAACGTTAAAAGTAAATGGTCACCTACACCCAGACACATCAGATAAGAACATAAAATGTAAAGGAACTGAGATTTAAAGGGCAGAGGTGGTCAGGTTGTACCAGATTGTAGGACCCAGCTACATGATCTCTAACCATTCAAAGAAGCTGATGGCTCGCTCTTGTAATCTTAGCAATAGCTAGATCTCAGGAGGCAGAGATCTGAGGGTTGCAGTTTGAAGCCAGCCTGGGCAGATAAACCTTGAGACTAATCTCCAGTTAACTAGCAAAAAGCCCGATGTGGATGACGTATGGCTGAAGTTGTGAGATGCCAGCTGTAAGGGAAAGATGCTGAGTGAGAGCACAAGGCCTTGAGTTAAGTGTGTGTATGGGCACACACACACAAGGTAGTTGGAAGTAAGAGCATGGAAATGAGTATTCTGTGCAAATCATAAGCAAAAAAGAAAGTTGTAGTGGCCATGTTCATCTCAATAAAAAGACAAAGTTAAAGAGTGACACAGTAAGCAGGATGTTGGAGAACCTGTGCTAATGGGAATGTCCATCCTCTGGAGAACATTTGTCGATTTATCAGACTGTACAGCTTAAGATCTCTGCTTTTCTTAATGGAACGTTTACCTTAGAAAAAAACAAAAACTGCACAATCCTATAAAAGACATTGCTATCAGAAGTAAATCAAAGATGGGGGCAGTGGCTTACCTTGGTGCCCCACTCTGTGCTCCTGCCCCATTCCTTGTAGGCTGTGGAAGCCAAGCCAACATCTTACCGTCTTTTTCTTTTTTCTTTTTTTGCCAGTCCTGGTACTTAAACTCAGGGCCTGGGCACTGTCCCTGAGCTTTTGCTGAAGGCTAGCACTCTACCACGTGAGCCACAGTGCCACTTCGGGCTTTTTCTGTGTATGTGGTGCTGAGGAATCGAACCCAGGGCTTCATGAACGCAAGGCAAGCGCTCTACCGCTGAGCCACCTTCACAGCCCAAATTTTTAACTTAATGATATCATCACATGATTGTAGTGCTTGAAGTTCTTTGTTTGTTTATTTTCTCTCCAAACTTGATATTGGAATTTAGCAGGCTTTTGCCCAGGGACAGATGTTTCTCTCACAGAGATGACTAAATTTCTGCACATGGACACCTGGGTCTGACATTCAGCCTGGCCTCACGCATACGTTCTCATTCATTCATTCACCAGTTCTTGATCACTTGCTGTGCACACCTAGCATGAAATTTTAAAGGCCAAAGTTTATAGACTGGTAAGGCATTGATAAGAAGTTACAAGGCCAAACTGTATATGTGGATTCTGCGCATGTACCACACGCTCCTTTTTAAAGATGGCTCCTGCCTTTATATGGGGTGAGCTACTACCCATGGAGAGGCTCTGTTAATGGGTAAACTTGGCTTTAAATGTTGACAACCCATTCTGTGTGACATATGCCCAGGAACCAAGATTTTTCTTTTCTATTCCATCATTGCATGTGAAGAGGAGGGTTACAGAAGCTGCACAAGCTCATGGAGCAAAATGAGACCTCACCTTAGGAACTTCATGAGATATCCAAAAATCAAGCTACACTCATTCAAACAGTGAATTTAACTGTGTACTTAGGCCAAGGACAGCTGTCATCTGGATTGCAGGATGACCTCTGACACCCCAATGCAGCCACTTCTCTAGAGAACTGTCTACCACATTATTTTTTATCTCCCTCATAGTTTGAGAACCCAGAGTTTAAAGGACTATTGAACAAATGAATTTGGGAATTACAACACTAAGTTCAATTAAAAAGCCTTTTAGCTGAAACAATTGCTTATAGCACCATACTTAACTCCTATAAAACTGTACTCGAAACTATCTTCTGAGAGATATTTTGGTGTTGCATTAGAAGTTTTTGCCTCTTGTAATTAAGGGTTCATTTTCTTTAAAGCATTATGTCATCTTCTGTGGCTTAAGAGAAATATTACCTTTTGTGTGGGGATAATGGGCTTAAAAGTCTAGTCAAAGAACATGTTTAACTAATATCCCCAATTCTGTTGTTTATTTTCCCTCTGCAGTTCCGAGCCTTGGCACCAATGTACTACCGAGGGTCAGCTGCGGCTGTTATCGTTTATGACATCACAAAAGAAGTAAGACTTTAGCTCTGTTTTGCTTAGATGCCTTTGGACACTCTTAGTCGATCAGGTCTCCACTCATCCTCCCTTTTTATTACAGGAGACGTTTTCAACATTAAAGAACTGGGTGAAAGAGCTCCGACAGCATGGCCCACCTAATATTGTAGTTGCCATTGCAGGAAATAAGTGTGATCTTATCGATGTCAGGTGAGTTATTACAGCAAGATTACCATGCCGATTATGTGTTCCTTCTCTTAATGAGCAATATCCAGTGTATGAATCTGGCTTCTGTTTTATCTGTGACATTGAAAAATTCCTTTTGTTATGTGGTTGGAGTCCTGAAGTTTCAAGCTAAAATTAAGACTTCAGGCATTTGAAACTAATTATATTATGTAAAGAGACAGGTATGTAATTTACTTACACATGGGTCACCTCACACTTGACACTGTCTAAGATCAGTACCACCACCACCACCCCCCCCAAGCTCCTGTAATACTGAGTTACAGCACACAGAAAGGAGGTTATTGATCATTCCCAAAACAAGGGCTTTTGGAGGAATGAGGTAGAGATTAGGAGGCTGGCCATTCCCCAACATCCCATTGCATTCTTTGTTGTTTAAACAACAGAAGTGGCCTAATTGGAAGAAAAACCATGTGTCCGGGCTCATCCCCCAAAGGACGTCCTTTGACATCCACTGGCTAACCTCTGGGCAGAAGGGGATGACATTGAGATCTTAATGTTCAGAATTTCTGATTTGCACTTGTTGCCTTCCAGAGAAGTCATGGAGAGAGATGCCAAGGACTACGCTGATTCCATTCATGCAATTTTTGTAGAGACCAGCGCAAAAAATGCGATAAACATAAATGAACTCTTTATAGAAATTAGTGAGTATCTCTGTGCCTCTTGGGTTTCCTCTGTGTAGAGCAATTCCAGACAGAATTCTCTTCCTTGTAGACTTTTTCCTTTCCTTGAATCTTCCAGTCTCTGACGCCATCCTCGGTGAAGTGAGACTTCAAAGAGGAATGGCTGGCTTCCCTGTCATTGCTGTCACTGCTGCCTGATGACTGTCGCTCTTCTGTAAAGAATGTCCCTGTGGAATAAATAACTCACAGGGCACTGAGGTCAGAGAAGCCGGCATCTCTCATCCTCTCTACTTAAATGAGTTTCAATTAACCAACCAAAGTCATCAAAAACAAACAAAATAAATAAAGGGAAATGAAATGCTGGTGTAATTTCAATGTGGGACACCTTCAAAAATTAGTACCAAGCAAGACAAAAGGTTGGAGGGTCTCTCTCCCAATTGCCAGCCCTTTGTAATGTGTTACTATGATGACGGTGGATGAGAGAGGCACTGCGGGCCTTTGGATCCTCTTACAGATTATATCTGTGTTTATTTGTTTCATTCAAATTCATCAAAATATTTATTGGGAACTGTTCCAGACTCGGGGGGGGGGGGCAGAGAGAGATAGCATGAAGAAGATAGACACAGCCCTTGCTCTCTCAGAACACACAGGGGAGACAGGCGTAAACATCAAATAAGAAGGATCACTTCAGATAATAACAAGAGATGCAAAGAACATAATGACAGTGGGTGGAATGAGAGCCGGCCTTCAAGTGGTCAGGGAAGTCCTCTGAAGAAGCAGGATTGGAACTGAGACCCTTGAGGCAGACCCTACAGAGGTGGGCTGGGATTGGGGGTTCCCTTAAGACACATCCTTTGAGCTGGGCACCATGGCTCATGCCTGTAATCATAACTACTCAGGAGGCTGAAATCTGATGTTTATGGTTTATGGTTTGAAGTCAGTCCAGGGAACATCTGTGAGACTCTGACCTTCAATTAAACTCCAAAAAGCTGGAAGTGGCAGTGTGGCTCAACTGATGGAGCACTAGCTTTTAGCAAAAAGGCTCAGGGACAGTGCCCAGGCCTTGAGTTCCAGACAGACAGACACACACACGCACACACTGTGATTGAGATCTAAGATAGCTGAAGCAGAAAGGTCCCTTCATCTTTGTGAAGAGGAATGATCATGAACTTCAGTGCCCACCAGAGCCAAGCATAGACTGCCCCAGTGGAGTAGGCCTGGCAAAAAGCCCTGGGAGTTGAGATCATCTTGAGCAGCTGGGATGCTGATAGAGTGTAGGCTTCCAGTTGCCCTGTTGCTGAGGTTGTTTCTAGTTTTTGTTTTGTATACATGTGTGTACCACCTCTATCCACTCATCTGTTGTTGGGCTCCTCAACTGATGCCATTATTTGAAAGCCTGGTTGGATAGCATGCAGCAGGGGCAGTGTCTTAACCGTATGCGTGTTGTCAAGCCCAGCAGTCTCTTCTATCCTTGTCTAGGGGATTGCTAGTTTTCTCTCCTTCCTTACGACACTAAATCCAATTTGTTTCCATTGACAGGGAGTCTCAAGGACTTTCCCTGCTCAGACTGTCCTGGAATATGATCTGCCCAACCTTAGCCTCCAATACAGCAGACAGGACAAGTATACCCCAGTGAGCCTAGCTGTTTGTAAAGTACTCTTGTGTATGCCCAGGCTGCCTTTACCCTGTGACCCTCCCTGATTTCAACCTCCCAAGTAAGATTATAGGTGTGAGCCACCAGCACCTGGCTTAGGTCTAGATTCTATGTTGCCATTATGATTTAGCTATTAATCCTTTTCAAGAGTCCTTTGCAGGCACATTTGGTGATCAGTGGTCTGCTGGTGACACTTTCAAAGAGGCCCCTTGGCTAGAAGGCTGGAAAACATAATGTTCATTGCTGCCCTAGATGTAAATAGTAGGTATGTCCTTAAAAAGCTGCATAGGATGACTTGGGAGTTTTTAACGTTCTGGCTAGTATCTGCTTGTGTGGTGTTGGATGCTAAAACTACTGCTATTTTTTAAATATAAAGATAGAGGACTATGCCAATAATGAAAATTGTCCTTTGAATTTTTCCCTCTTCTAGTGGTCCTACGGGGGTGAATTCAGGGCCCCAAACTTGTTAGACAAGAGCTCTTCCACTTGAGGTAGTCTTTTATATGTTGGTTATTTTTTAGATAGTCTCACTTTAGCGCCTGCTACTTCACTGTTCATTAAAATGGAGTCTCAGGAATTTTTTTTTCTTTCTGGCAATTGTGGGGCTTGACCGCTGGGCCTGGGCACAGCCCCTCAGCTCTTGAGCTCAAACCAAGCACTCTACCATTTGAGCCACAGTGCCACTTCTGGTTTTCTAGTGTTTTTTTGGAGATCAGAGTCTCACAGACTTTCCTGCTTGGGCTGGCTTTGAACCATGATCCTCAGATCTCAGCCTCCTGAGTAGCTAGGATTAAAGACATGAGCCACCGGCACTTAGCTAGGAATTTTTTAACTTATTTTTTTTTTACTTAAAAACAATTTTATCATTATTAAAGTTGTACAGAGGGGTTATCATTTCATAAATTAGGTAATGAGAATTATTTTTTGGACACTGTCACACCTTCCTTCACTGTCCCCCCAGTTTGCCTCTCCTTTCCCTGCCCACAAGTTGCAGTTTATTTTCCATACAGTGTATATTGACTATCATGACTGCATTTGTTCACCCACCCTTCTCCCTTCCTGTGCTCCCTAAAAAGCCAAAAAGGAAAAAAAAAATCTGAGGATCTTGATTTGAAGGCAGCCCAGGCAGAAAAGTCCTGGTGAGACTTTTATCTCCAATTAATCATTCAAAAACCAGAAGTGATGCTATAGCTCAAAATGGTAGAGTACTAACCTTGAGCAAAGGTACTCAGAGACAGCACCCAGGCCCTGAGTTCAAGCCCCATGACAGACAAAAGAAAAAGGAAAAAAACACACAAACTGCACCACCACCAACATAAGTAACCCGTGTTTTCATTTCCTGGAATTCATTTTGATAAATAGTATGGAAATTACACCTTTAGGTTTCTCCCCTCTTGGTATCCTCCTTTGGTCTGATTCTTTGTGTCTGATTGTCTAGAGTCCTATATAAATTACATCCTGTTAATATTTTAGATCCAGTGTCCACATAGGAGAGAAAATGTACACTATTTCTTTCTTTGAGCTTAGCTTATCTCACTTAACATGATTTGTTCTAGGTCCATCCATTTCCCTGCAAATGACATAATCTTATTCTTCCTAATGGATGAGTAAAATTCCTGTGTGTGGGTGTGTGTGTCTGTGTCTGTGTGTGTCTGTGTCTGTGTGTATGTATACATTTATGTAAACAGCATCTGGGCTGTTTCTATAATTTGGATATTGTGAATAGTGCAGCAGTGAACATGAACATACAGGTGTCTTTATGGTATCCTGACTTGTACCATTCTGGGTAGATACCCAAGAGTGGAAGATCTATGTTTAGTTTTTGAAGAACCTTCAAATCACCTTTCCAAAGTGGTTGTACTAGTTTACATTACCACCCCATATCCCTGTCAGTATTGTTGTCCAATTCTTGATGTTGACCAGTCTAACTTGGGCGAGATGGAATCTCAAAGTTGCTTTGATTTGCATTTTTCTTTATGGCCAGGGATGTTGAGCATTTCCTCATGTGTTTATTTGCCATTCTTCTAAGATGTCTCTCTTAAGCTCCTTTGCCCATTTATTGATTGATTTATTAGTTTTGGGAGGGTATTAATTTGGGGGGCTCCTTGTATATTTTGGATATTATGTTTTGTTAGATGTTTTGCTGGTAAAGATTTTCTCCCAGTCTGTCGTCTGTCTTTCTAG
The DNA here is from genome assembly GCF_000151885.1 of Dipodomys ordii. NCBI lineage: Eukaryota > Metazoa > Chordata > Mammalia > Rodentia > Heteromyidae > Dipodomys > Dipodomys ordii. The sequence continues at coordinate 1,624,818 of NW_012267291.1, read as the reverse complement.
TTTAGTAACTCTGTCTTTCACTGTATAGTAATTTTATTCTGATGTGCTCCTATTTGTCAAATCTGTGCCCCAAGTCTGGGGAATGTTTATGCTAAGACTAATCTCAAGCCAGGATTCCTCAATCTCTACCTTCAAGTAGCTATTAGTACAGATGAGCCCCCTGCCCAGCTTCAGCAGGAATAATTTTTTTTTTGTAAAGGTGATGTACAGAGGGGTTACAGTTACAGAAGTACGGTAATGAGTACATTTCTATTCAGTGTTATCCTCTCCCTCATTTTCTCCTGCTTTCCCTTCCCCAGGAAAATGTTTATGTAAAAACTAGTGTTACACCCATGTGCCAGTGGCTCATGCCTGTAATCCTAGCAACTCAGAAGGCTGAGATGTAAGGATCACGGTTCAAAGTCAGCCCGGACTGGAAAGTCCGTGAGACTCTTATCTCCAATGAACCACCAGAATACTGGAAGTGGTACTGTGGCTTAAGTGGTAGGGTGCTTGCTTTGAGCTGAAGAGCTGAGGGGCAGCGCCCAGGCCCAGAATTCAAGTCACATGAACAACAAAAAAAAAATTAATATGACAAGCAGTGCAGGTCAGTGTTAGAGCGCCTGGCTGCCCTGCTCAAGGAGCTCGTTTTAACTGCACCAACTAAGTATATGTCCATAGTCTTTAAAAATCAGCATGGAAGTTTTGCTTATCCCCCAGGTGTTGTCATATAGTGTAAGCACAGTACCTGTGACACTGACTGTGTGGAAGTATAATATACACACAGAAAAGTGTGTAGTATTCAGCAAGTTGTCACAAAATAGAACCTGTGCTTGGCCCCCAGGGTGAAACATAGCTACTCCTACCCTAGGGTAGCCCTGTTCTATGTGCTGACTATTCAGATTTAGGTTACATATATTTTAGTTTACATATATTTTGTATTTTGTATCTTTTTTGGGGGGTGGGGACCCGACGGTCATGGGGCCTGAACTCTGGGCCTGGGTGCTGTCCCTGAGCTCTTCAGCTCAAGGCTAGCGCTCTACCACTTGAGCCACAGCACCACTTGTGGCTTTTTTCTTTTTGCTTATGTGGTGCTGAAGAATCGAACCCAGGGCCTCAGGTATGCAAGGCAAGCGCTCTACCACTGAGCCACCTTCCCAGCCCAATATTTGGTATTTTTTTAAGCATACTCTTGTATCTGGCTTCTTTTGAGACAGAGACAGAGAGAGAGAGAATGTGTGTGGGGGGGATACTGGGGCTTGATCTCAGGGATTGGGTGCTGTCCATGAGTTTTTTTTTTCCTTGAGCCTGCTATTCTATCACTTGAGCCACAGATCCATTTCTAGCTTTTTGGTGATTAATTGCAAATAAGTTTCATGGTCTCCTGCCTTGGCTGTCTTCAAACCACAATCCTCAGATCTCAGCCTCCTGAGTAACCAGGTTTACAGGCGTGAGCCACCAATACCTGGCTTCTTACTTCATTTTATATTCCACCTTTAGATCATCTGTATCATTGCACTAGCTGTAAAATGTCCTTTTTCATGGCTGGCATGTGTTAATGCCAAGCTCAGGGCTGGGAAGGCAAAAGCAGGGATTACCCATAGTGTGATTATCATTCTGCTATGGCGGCATTGGAATAGTTATTTCCAATTTGGAGCTATTACAAATGGAACTGTTCTAAACATTCTAGGCATATCCTTTGGTGAACATCTGTGCACCGTTTGGTTAGATATCTTTATACCCAAAAGAAGAATTGCCTGGGCATTGGATTTGCATGTGTTCAGCATGGCTAACAGCCTGTTTGCAAACTGCAGGTTGTATACCTGACACCACAGCACTGGATAAGATTCCATCCCTCTCTGTCTGTGTTTCCATGACAGTGATAAATTGAGCACCTGCCCAGAGACTTACATACACCTGTGTAATGTCTGATTCTTTTTAGGAAGGTACTGTTAAGTCTTTGGCCTATTTTTCTATTGGGCTACCAGTGTTTTTTGTGTTATTTGTACTTTATTTTAGATATATTTTTGTTTAACTGTATATTGCAAATATTTCTTGATAGTTTGACTTTCATAATTTAATCAATCCTTGGATGAACTGAATTTATTTATTTATTTTTGTGGTGCAAGTACTTGATCTCAGGGCCTGGGCACTGTCCCTTGAGCCGCTTTTGCTTAAGACTAGCACTCTGCCACTTGAGTCACAACACTACTTTCAGCCTTTCTGTGTATGAGTACTAAGAAATCAAACCCAGGGCTTCATGCATGCTAGGCAAGCACCCTACCACTAAGCCACCTTCCCAGCCCTGAACTGAATTTCTTAGCGCTAATTGAATACAGTTTGTCCTTATTATCCTTTATGGTCAACATAAATGCTTAAGAAACATTTCAAAGATGTTACCTTTTTCTGAAAATATTAGTTCTAAAAAAATTATGTCACATTTCACAGTTGTCTCTGTGATGCCAGCTGTTTTCCAGTTTCCATTTAGGGAGAAAACATGACAAGAAGCTTCAATAAGGCTTCAGTATGTTTGTAATTTATTCACAGCAGTGTGTTAAGAGCATTTGAAAAGTTGTAGAACACTTTCTAGTTGGTATGGAAACCATAGTATAGCCACTCACCAGTAGCTTACATCTGCAGTTGTAGCTACTCAGGAGTATAAGACTAAGGATCACAGCTCAAATCTACCAGGCAGTAAAGTCCACAAGATTATCTCCAGTTAACTGCCAAAAAGTCAGAAATGGAGCTGTGGCTTAAATGGTAGAGTGCTTGCCTTGAGCACAAAAGCTCAAAGACAGTTCCCCAAGACCAGCACACACGTGCACGTGTGCACACTAGCCTCCCAGGTCACAGACTGCCCAAAACAGTGGACGTTCAAGACTTGGCAGCCAAGGAGCTGAAAACTGTCAGGAAACATATCCATTCTTCCCATGTTTACAGCTACTGTGCTGAGTAGATCCTGGCCCTTACAAGGCCCTGGTATCTGATGGGACAGGCACGTGTGCTTCCTGTATGGCTCTTGTTAGACACCTGTGCTTGTCTGCCTATGTTGATAAATTTATATGGCCCACTAATGATTTTATAAATATCTATATGGGCTTTGGTAGTAAAAAGATTTCCCAACCTTGATACAAATACGTTTTAACATGAGCCAGATGTCAGTGGCTCACATCTGTAATCCTAGCTACTCAGTAGGCTGAGATCTGAGAATTACAGTTTGAAACTGGCCTGAGCATATAAATCTGAGACTCTTACCTCCAGTTAACCAGCAAAAAGCTGGAAGTAGAGGCATGATTCAGTGGTAGTGTACCACCTTTGAGAAGAAAAAAAAAGCGAAGTAAGAGCACAAAGCCCTGAGTTCAAGCCCCAGTACTGGCCCCAAAACAAATGTGTGATAGTCCTTCTAGAGTCCTGATGGATCTTAGTGTGAGGTGTTAGAGTTGGGAAGTGGAGAGGGGCATCCGGAAGCCTTTGTACAAGACGTGACCCTGGAGTTATTAACCAGGAAGGTGGATGGGTGATTGAAGATTTCTCTCAAAATTGACATCATGCTTCACAGAGCAGTAAAGTGAAGCCTGCTCATTCTCATGCATTGTTGGTGACGCACTCTCTTCAGAGAGCAATTTGGCAGCATCTGTAAAAATTTAAATTGCACATCCCTCTTGCATTTGTGCTAGGTAGACACCAGGAGTACAGAATGTGTTAGACAGATGCCTGGGGGCCGAATAGTGTGGCCTGGCACCTCCTCTCTCTTCACCTCCTCTCTCCTCACCTCTACTCTCTTCACCTCTCCTACACCCTCATCATTGTGAATAGCATGGCAGCTTTGTGCATAAACTCAGTATTCTTCAGGAGACGGACAGGTAGACAAATGCTGGCGCGCATTGTGAAGCTGGCAGAGCAGCAGCAGCTCCTCACTGGTAGAAGAATCCCCATAGTGTATCAGGTGGGAGCCCGGTGGCAGCAAGGGAGCAGGGCATCTGTTTGCTTCTACCTGTGCAGCCCAAGATTGAGCTTGGATGGCTGGATGTATTGTGGGGGTGCATCAGGAAGACATGTGCTAGGTCTGGGTGTGCGTGTACTGATGGGATCCTTTAAAGGGAATGTGTTTGCTACATAAAACCAAGTGTCTTCAATATGTAATTGTTTGAATTAAAAGTGCTTGCTAATTGCTGTGTGGTATCCCTTGTTTGGATCCTAAAACAAATAGGACATTAGTGCACTGGCTGTCTTGCACACATGCACTAAAACCGGAACGATACAGAGGAGATTAACATGACCCCTGAGCAAATTAGAAGAAAGAATGACAGGGAAGGACAGAGAGAAAGAGAAAGAGAGAAGACATGAGTAGATAAACTGGTGAAACCTAAGGGAGGAAAAGGAAAGAGAGAAAAAAGACATGAGTGGAAAAACTGACACCTAAAAAGAGTCTGGTGTTCCTGGTGGCTGATGATGTTGACTTCTTGGTTCTGACAAACATCTTGGACAGTGTAGGATGCCAACTTGCGGGGAAGTTGGATGAAGGTAGGTGTGCACTCTGTACCAGTCATCTTTGCAGTTTTCCTTTCCATTATAGTCGAGTGTTCGTTAAACTGCCTTGCTGTGATAAAACCTGCCAATTGTTATCAGCAAAATTATTGTGTCTGAAAGTGAGCAGATGTAAGAAGTTGGCACTCATTCTTTCCCCTCTCTCATCCTGGTTGGTGTAGGTCGAAGAATTCCGTCCACTGACGCCAACCCACCTTCTGGCGGCAAAGGCTTCAAACTCCGAAGACAAACGTCGGAGCCAAAGCGAAGCTGCTGCTGACAAGCCAGCCACACAGTAGGTAGTGGTGAGTGTTCGCAGGAGGGCTGGGCCTCGCTGCCCATGTCTACCTGGCACTCTTGAGTCATCTTTATGCAAAAGGACTTCGAGATTGACCGTTCCCTTCTCCCTTTGAAGACAGGTGTGGTGGCGTTTCCACATGTGACTTATAGTATGATAAGACCCTCTGATGTGCAAAGGGACCCTGGCGTCCTTGGCTTTTGACCTTGGTGAAGGGACATCTGGTTGTACGGATGACAGGATTCAATTGCTGGGTAGTTTTGTAATCAAGATATTATGTAACATTTGTAAAGGGAAAATTAGCACTTTTGTGGTTCTTGTTGGGGAACAAGCCTTTGTGAAGATTGTAATTTCCTTCGTTTCCATTGCCACTGTTAGAGGAAGTTGTCTCATTTAAAATGTGATAGGACAGTACAGGTGGGGGAGTGGCTATTGCTATTTGAAGCTGAAATGGATTATTTACAGGACCAATGGGAACAGCTTCTTACCCACCACATCAGGAAGCACTTTGGTTGTGGTTCTACCCAGTGGGTCAGCAGCCAGAGAGAGCAGCCTTGCCCACCTCACCCGGGGTTTGTGCTGACCCTGTCATGTATGGGTCACCATACATATTATTGGCACCTTCTAAAAGAAACTCATGATGGAGGTGCTGGTGGTAGAGAAGCGGCCTGGAGTACATTGAGCTATGCATCTTCTAAGCTGCCTAGCAGTGGTTTAAAAGGGAGAATGAGAAAAGAACATAGTGTAAATGCTGTCAGTTTCCTGTTTAACCCAAGTAAGTATTTTGGAGGGAAAGCAAGTATCTGTTGCTTAGCATATGTAAAGTTGTAGTCTGTATTTATGAGACCATTGCTTAAAGATGATAAATTATGTAAATACATTAATAAATTCTACATTTCATTCAACACTCCATTTAATCTTGCACCCAGTCTTGCGTATGCCCGCCCATCTTTCAGCCTGTCCACAGGAGACCCTGAAACACACTTATGTAGTTGAGAGGCATGGAACACTTAGCTTATCTTTCCAGCCTTCCCTGCCTCTCCCCCATCTCCTTCCCTGCGCATCCCATCTGGAAATGTTAATGAAGACATATGCCACCTTGACAAGCCTGACTAGTCCTTCCTAGCCGGAGGGGAAAGAATAAACTCCAAGCCTGGTCCTGGTCCTGGTGCTGAGCCTCTGGGCTTTTACAGAGACCTCAGCCCAACTGTTTTAAGAGTGCTCTCCTTGTTAACAATTTAGCTTGTCTTTCGTTTCCTTTATTTTCCCCTGCCTCTGTTAGTGGTTAACACTCTTTTCCCTCAGGGAGCCTAATGAGGTTTTTAATATAATCTAAAAATAAAGCACTGAAGAGAGGTTGGTGAAAATTTGTTCCTGGTCTAATTTGGCACCCTTCCAACCTGCGTATTGTAAGGGAAGGAAATTTACAAGATTAAATAGGAAATGAAGCAGCTTGAATTTCAAACTAAATTGTGTTTTCAGAGCTATCCTTGACTGAACAGTCCAAACTTTTAGAAATAAATGTTATTTTTTTGTAGCCCCTACTTGAAATGGATAGATTTTTAATGAAGAAATTATAACTGCAATTGAGTTTGGAAAAAAAAAAAAGACCTCTTTCCCAATTGTATATATGTAGCACCTGAAATTATTTTATTCATATTGAAACCATATAGACAGAATACAGTTAGTAAAAATTCTAACAATGTTTTGTGTGAAATTCATGCAGACTTCAGTCTTCCTAGCATCTTGATTCAAACAGTAAACATCTGGAAAATATTCCCACTGCGCTCCTTATACCCACCTGAAGGTGACTTGATTTGATTTTATATACCTTCACAGCCCCAGGGCATCCAGCGCTGCCCTAGTATATGCCAGCATTCTATTGCTGGTCCTCTTTTCTCCACAACAAAATTAAGAATGGGGGGGCTGCTTGCCTCATTCTAGAAAAAGCAACATTGGTTGCTGGGGAAAGAGTCTGTCCTATTTCACCAAAAAATGACACAACTCCATAACCTTTGTCAATAGATGCAGGTGATCAAGTTGCTTCTTGGTGCCCAGGTAAGCACGGTCTTGGGAATCTCGTCCCAGTGCCTCTAGCCCCACTGTGACGTTGCACTGCATTGGGCCCTGGGGCCACTCCATCAGGTCCTGACTGCTGGCGTCTGGCGTGTTTCTCACACTTCTGCCCATAGGACAGGTGACAAGGCACTGTGCTCCTGCATTTCTTGGACCTCTTCTCTTCTTCCACATTTCTTTTGGCCTACCACAGTAGATACCTACTTCAGACCCATAATCCAAACTCCATGAAATACAAAGGCACATATTTAAGTGAGGAGCAGTGCTTTGCTTTGAATACGTTTTGCACGAACCTAAGTAATGATCTCTAATATCAATTTTGTATTTTCTTTCTTAATGCTTAATGAGAAAAGGCTAGACTCCCAAGGAAATGAGACAAACCCCATCCATAAAAATCTTTTGGTTCCCTTATGACGCAGAACCATTTTTTAAAACTTTCAGGACTGAACAGAAAAGAAAAATCATTTATTAGCTGAAAGTGAATATTGATTCCTTTCTGAGAAATTGAAATAAGCTCTTTGCAGGTGTCCAATCCTAGAAACCATTGGTCTCTAGATCTCTCCTTTTACATAAGTGTTTTTCTGATTCTGTAATAACTAATTAACTATCATTTGGTGATTAAAAGAATATAAAGTAAGAGTATGATTAAGTGTCCTTCATGTTAAACTCTGTAAGAAGTGATTGGGAAGAAGTGCCTCCTGCAAGCCCTGCTGGCTCCCAGGGGATCTTGGTCACCTGCTTGGCAGCCCACCCCCACCCGCACCCACCCCCAGGCAAAGTTCTGGCACAAAGCTTTATCCCTTTGGAAATCGTGTGCACCCTTCTCCACTGACAGTGGCATCTGAAGTACCTGCCTCCTCTGTCATTTTTCTGGACACCCACGCAGGACTTATCTTCTCCTTTAAGTAGGCCATTGCCCTTCCTGATCTTTGCTATTGTCTTGGTTTTTCAAATACAAGAAATGAAAGAAAAATCACATTTTATTTCGGAACTTCTCTTTAAGTCTTAGCTCTATTTCTTTTCTCAACTCGAAAAATAGTTTAGGAGGCCTTCTAAGACACCAGGAGCTACAGCCATGAAAATGTCCTGTAGGCAACCACTCCAGGGCTTTCCTGGAACCATCAAGCCCGAATGTCTTTTTTATGACACTGTATTTAAATAGACAGGTTAGATTCAGACTACACAGCACTAATTGGCATGTCAGTCTCCCAAGCTCCAAGAGGCACTGTTCATCATATATACATCTTTTTATATTCTAGAGTGAATTATGCAAGGGGTTATATAAATTCTCCTTAGTGCTTTTTCACTCCTTCCAGAGCACACCAAGAAAGTGATTCCTGGGCCCTCAGAGTACAAGCCATGGGCACACCGTATGTGATTTAGATTTATATATAACAGAGCCCCCAAACACCCATATCTCCACACAAGCCTGTGTGAGTAATGGCAGCATCCTTCCCTCCCCTTCCAGAGAGGCCCTTCACTCTGATACCTCCTGTGCGCTTGGCTTCACAACACCGGAACCCACTCCTGCAGCCTGCATGCACAGACTGGCCCTCCTCGCTCAGCTCTAGCCTGAGTATCCTGTGATGTGGGCGAGTGAAAACCTTTCTCATTTTAATTTATTTGAAAAGGAAGAGCAAACACAGTTTCTGTTTACTGTTCAAGAGACACTCTACCTCCTCATCTTTCTTAAAGGGAGAAATGGAATGTACCTTCAAGAACCAAGCTTTAACCATATAACTACCTGCCTTCAAGCAGCTTGGCTCATCAATAAGAGTTTTCTTTTAATGCTCCAAGATAGTGTTTAGTATATTCTGTGGTACTATATGATTTTTTTTTAATCAAGAAAAATTAGCTAGGAGATCAGCAGAACACTGCATAGTTTCAGAGAAAGAGGTGGCACTGGGGTTCAGCCCAGGACTTCAAGAAACAGCTTCTGCAAATTCCTTTTGACAGCAGAGTTGCTTGTCCTGACTTCCAGTAATAGAAAACCAGGCAATTTGATTATCCGATTTGCAAGAAATGTTAATGGAATTCTAGGGCATTTGTCCTGTTTTATGTGCAAATGAAAGTCTAAAAAATATTAGAAGGGTATTACATTTTTCAGGAGCCTCCGTTTTTCCATCTAAGAGAATGATAAGTGAGAGACCTGTTGTGATGGAGTTTCATTAGACATAATGAGAAAAGTGAATAACTAGAACCAAGAGTCATCATCTTTCTCAGTTTGTCCTTCAGGATTCTCTTAGCTCATAAGAAAATGATTTACTTTCTGAATCTAGAAGGACTTCCAGCAGCATAGATCAAGTTTAATTTGATGGTCTGTACCATCAGAAATAACTAATATCTGTGTTCTTTCCTTCCAGAGTATAATCAATTATAAATATGCTCGAATATTTTTGGCTTCAAAACAAAAGAATTCAGAACTTCAATAAAAAAAGAATTTCAAACCTTCCATCTTTAGATGGTAAGATTAGAATATATGAACAGTAGACAGTGAAATTAAATCCATGATGACTAACAATTTAACAACCAAAAAATTTTAATTTGTTGCAAGTTCATTTTTAGATCTGTACAATGCCCAGTGTCTCATCAAAACACTGCGTAATTGCAACGAACAGAATTCTGGGTAGCTTTCTACAAACAAGAAAACAGGACTTGAAGTGCCAAGTTCTATCTGCCAATTAATGGGCAGTCCTAAGATAGTAATGATTTTTTTCTAAGAGCCTTCTTTAATTGACAGTTTTAAACTGTAGACCTTAATGGCCTCCTTAATCATGCTGCAGAAACAAAACATGCAGATTTAGTGGCAGCGCCATTCCTTGATTCAGGAACTCTCCTGTGCTTGGGGAAACAAGTTGTTCCATGAAGTACATTGGAGGAAGTCATCTTGAAGAGTAAAGTAGCATTTTGCACAGACAGCCCATCATGTTTACTTGGAACTGAATCTGTCCCTCCCCGAATCACCATGGTCTCCTGGTGTAGGAGCTGGGCCACCTGGTCTTTGAGGCCAGCACATGGAGTTGGTGGGGCTCCCAGCATACACTGGGCCCCCCAGGACTGTTTGCTTTTTGGCCTAACTCTAACCTCATGTGGCCATTATTTTTCATTAAGCTTATACTTGAATAATCAGTTAATGCCCCATGAGAAAATATTCTACAGTAGTAGTTGAATTTCTTTGCCTCTACCTGCTCTATATCTGAAATTATAGTATGTGAAACTTTTGTCCCTGTATGTCAAGTACATGACATCAGAAGGACCAGTCAGCTCATCACAGAGGAAATAAATGATTGGTGGCTGGCTAGTCAGAGCACCTGAATGGTGGCTCTGTTTTTAAACCATTTATGATGCTATGTGGATGGAACTTTACTACCCTGGACTAGACCTTACTTTTCACTCACATCCAACTCAGTCTTTCCATCATTTCACTTGAGGGGTCACGTAGCCCATCGATCATTCCTCTCACCCTCCTAACAGCTTACATCTTGCCTTCTCCCTGATGGAAGCAGACTTCTTGCCTTATTTCTGTTCTCATTTTTTGTGGGCTCTCTCCTAACGGCGTGCTGCACCAGCTGCCCCCTCAGCACACATGGCATCACCAGGCTCACAGTGGCAGGGGCTTTGCCCACTCTGTCAGGCCAAACAGATGCAAAACCAGCCGGGGGTGAGGAGCTCAGACTTCAAGAGAGGGGATGGGAGCACTCGCTCATGTGGGAGCACCACTGAGTGATAGGAAGGGTGTATTTTGTCATTGGTGATCAGGTAGAGTAAATGTCAGAACCTTGACTTTATAACGTTTGTTAAAGTGTATAAAAGTCCAAATCAAAAGTCTAGAAGAACAACTGCTGTGGGGATGAGCTAGACATGAAAGAAAAAAACAAAAAAGCTAAGCCGTTGTACCAGCAGTTCTTATTTCTCCCAAGAATGTCGTTCCTTGTCAAGATCTGGTACAAGGAGTAAGGTATTTGTGCCTTTTTATAACTTCTATTATGAAAAAGAACTAAGTTGCTTACAGTTCTCTCTCTTTGTAGCACCGCATAAGCAGCCTAGGTTTTTGGCTGTGGCTCCACACTGCATGACACATTGCTTACCTGTAATGAAATACCGCAACGATGGTTTGCCAAGCTTCTGTGATATCTGAAGAATTTCTTTTCTCAGTCTTGACCATGGGCTGGACCTAAGTCTCTGTAAACCATATGATGTCTTTATTGTTTGTTGATGCTGAAAAAACTAGACCTTTCGCTTTTCGCTGCAGTATTTTTCTTCATATACCTATGCTGGTAGTGGATAGTCTCCAAGTGGCGGTAGAGTTTGGTGTATTTTTCAACCATGTTGTTTTAGCTGGAATATTCTATAATATACTTTTACAGAGTAGAACATGCTAAATCACTATAAAATTTGTTGTAAGAAGGGTGTGAACATTTTGTTAATAAAATGCTATGTTTACAGATATATGTCTTTTGCCTTTCATATACTCATGGTATATTCTTAACTGAATGTTCTAAAGTCATTTCAGAATGATTTGGGAGACTGGTCCCAAGATGTAGCTGTGACAGTCTCTCAGAGCAGCCGGGTGTGTGGGCGGGGGGGGGGGGGGGGAGTTATGTGCTTCAACTCAAAGACTAGGTACTGTCCTTGAGCTGTTTTGTTCAAGGCTGGTATTCTGCCACTTGAGCCACAATTCCTCTTCTAGCCTTGTTGGTGCTAAATTGGTGGTAAGAGTCTCATGGACTTTTTCTGCTGTGGCTGGCTTTGAACCCGGACTCTCATATCCCAGCCTCCTGAGTTGCTAGGACTATGGCGGGAGCCGCCAGTGCTCAGCCCCCTGCATTCTTTATCACACACTCCTTCAGCTCTTGGACGCTTGTGGTTGAGATGAGGGTATGGCAAGCACTGGGAGGCAGGCTACACCCCTAGAAAACAAAGGGAGCTCTGGGTCAACCTTAGTTTTCTAAAAGAAAAAAGTTTTATGCTTCTCTGTTGGAGATTTTGCCCAGACACCTACACTCCCAACCCAGGATTAACCTGTGCCTCCAGAATCCCACTGCATTGCTCATTGCCTGCACAGGTGGGGCCCTTGTGTGCCTGCTATCCTGCTTCTGTGGATGCTACAGCTGTGCCAAGAGAAAAGGAGATAGAAAATGGGGTCAGGCACTGGCAGACATGGGTTTGAGCCACACCTTCATGCTTTCAAGGAGGCTGAGTCCCTCCACAGGCTCCCTAAACTCTCTTTGTCTGGGTTCCTTCATCTCCACCAAGAGATAACAGAAGACTAGATCCAGCCGGGCTCCTGTGGCTCATGCCTGTCATCCTAGCTACTGAGGAGGCTGAGATCGGAGGTTCAAAGCCAGCCCGGGCAGAAAAATCTGTGAGACTCTTTATCTCCAATGAACCACTAGAAAACCGGAAGTAGTGCTGTGGCTCAAGCGGTAGAGCACTCACGTTGAGCTGAAGAGCACAGGGATAGCACCAAGCCCAGAGTTCAAGCCCCACAACTGACAAAAAAAAAAAGCGGCTAGATCCAGAGGACCATAGTTTGAAGAAAAGTCAGTGATCTTGCCCAAAATAACCAGTTTTTTAAAAAGCCAGGCTGGAGGATTATGACTCAAGTGGCAGAATGCCTGCCTAGCAAGCCTGAGGCTCTGTGTTCAAACCCCAGTGCCATCCCCCCAAAAAATACCATGCATAATTATTTATGTAAGCACATTGAGCTCAAGAATAAGCACTAGCATCTGATTTATTTCTGCAAGTCATCACTGTGATTCAGTTAAAATAACTGATAGTGGTTTCGTGCCTTGCTATTTTGATTTTTACTTTTACCAGGCCTTTGCTCAGGTGGGGCTCAAACATCTGAGCCACTCCATCCTGGTTGTTTTGGGAGACTCAAGAGGATTTTCTGTCCAAAGTGACTTTCTTTTCTACATGAAAAAAAAATAGCATACACTGAAAATGCCATAAATCTTGTGTACAGCCCATGTCTATAAAGGTTACATAACCAGCCCTCAGATTAAAAAAAAAAAACAAAAAAAACAGTTTGACAGTGAATGTGTAAGTGTAACTTTTTTTGGGGGGGGGGGCGGCAATCATGGCACTTGAACTCAGGGCCTGGGCACAGTCCCTGACCTTCTTTTGCTCAAGGCTAGCACTTTACCACTTGAGCCCCAGCACCACTTCCAGCTTTTTCTATGTATGTGGTACTGAAGAATCAAACCCAGGGCTTCATGTGTGCTAGGCAAGCACTCTACCACTAAGCCACATTCCCAACCCCACATATCACAACTTTTCAAGCTGCCCAGGACCTCTGGGAAGAAAGTAAGCAGGATGGTATCCGTGAATACGTAGAAGGAAAAAACATTCAGACCCTGTCAGTAGAGCTGTGGTGGGAGGAGCAAGTCTCATTAATAGATGCCAAGAAAAGCAGCATCAGCCCACACCAGAAAGGAAAGCACATGGATGTTTAAAAGACACCTACAAGCCAGACGTCGGTGGCTCACACCTGTAATCCTACCTACTCAGGAGGCTAAAATCTGAGGATCATGGTTCAAAGCCAGCCCAGGCAGGAAAGTCCATGAGACTCTTATCTTCAATAAACCACCAGAAGTGGCGCTGTGGCCCAAGTGGTACTGCATTAGGCTTGAGCTAAGGAGCTGAGGGACAGCGTCTAGGCCAGAGTTCAAGCCCCATGACTGACAAAATAAAAAGACACCTGCAAACATTTGCATAAGTACCCAAGCAACTGATTGCCTGCTTACAGCATACAAGAACTAAAGTAACCTAAAAGTTTATTCTAAATGCTTTTCATTAGGATTTAAGAAGCAGATTTCCATTGAGATAGTAAACTATCAAATACAGAGCCTTTTTCAGGTACATTTTTTTCCAATAATACTGGTCAAAGACATGATTCTCCACTGAAACTGTCAGCATTGACCTCAGCATCCTAGAGTTGAAGTGCCAGAAGTATTGAGTTGTCACTTTGTGTGTGTGTGTGTGTGTGTGTGTGTGCACGTGCGCGTGCATGCACGCATGTGACTGCACATGTGAGTACTGGGGGCTTGAACTCAGGCCTGGGCACTGTCCCTGAGTTTTTTTGCTTAAGGCTAGTGCTATACCACTAGCTTCAACCCCATTCCTACTTTTCTGCTGGTTAAGTGGAGATAGGAGTCCTGTGGATTTTCCTGTACAGGCTGGCTTTGAACTATGATCCTCAGATCTCAGTTTCCTGAGTAGATAGGATTTTAGCCATGAGCTACTGGTGCCCAGCTTTTGTTTGTTTGTTTTGGTTTGTCATGGGGCTTGAACTCTGAGCCTGGGCGCTGTCCCTCAGCTCTTCAGCCCAAGGCTAGCGCTCTACCACTTGAGCCACAGCACCACTTCTGGCTTTTTTTTTCTGTTTATGTGGTACTGAGGAATTGAACCCAGGGCCTCATGTATGCAAGGCAAGTGCTCTACCACTGAGCCACCTTCCCAGCCCAGATCTCAGCTTCGTGGATAGCTAGGATTACAGGTGTGAGCCACCGGCACTCAGCCCAGCTTTTGTTGTATTTTTTTGGTAGTACCAGGGTTTGAACTTGGCCATGTTGCCAGGCTGGTGACTGGTAGAGCCTGTTAGGTTGAAAAAGTGGAGAAAAGAAAGCTTTACAGCTAACACCATATTGCAGACATTTAGTAATTAGGACCTTAATCAGACCTAGAGTGACTAAGCTTTTTATTTTCAGCATCTCCCAGGCAACAAGTGAAGAACCCAGAGGCTCTCATCTGAGAGGTGCATGTCTCTGATGCTGCTGTTAATGGGAAAGGAAAGAGCCTAAGGGTCCATTTCCCTTTATTAATATTCAGTGCAGAATGGGACTTCCAGCCTCTGAGTACCAAAATGGGAAAGATACCACTCCATTAGCAAAGGGCATTTTAATTGCGGACCAGTGGTGCTGGGGTGGCGCACTGAACCTGCGTGGGTGGTATACCATCATCAACATTAAAGTCGCCAGCAGTTACTCAGATGGTGGGGGTCAGGTCAGATGAGGTCTTGTTTGCATATCAATGAGAATACATCAGAGCTTTCAAAACAAAACAAAACAAAAAAACCCAAATACCAACAAATAGCTTCACAGCAGATGGGTAAGGGAAGGCAGAGATTCACCTTGCCAACATGGTGGCTTGCTGTTTGAATCAGTCAGTAATGGAATCATGGGGGGAAAAACCATTCAGGTTGTTTTAGTTGACTTTGTTTTTGTTTTTGTTTTTCCTTGTCAGTCATGGGGCCTGGGCACTGTCTCTGATCACTTTTTGCTCAGTGCTAGCACTACACCACTTTGAGCACAGTGCCACTTCCAGCTTTTGAGTGGTTAATTGGTGATAAAGAGTCCGGTAAGGACTTTCTCTGCCAGGGCTTCACACCACAGTCCTTAGATCTCAGCTTCCTGAGTAGCTAGGATTACAGATGTGAGCCCCCAGCACCCAACAACTTGACTTTGTTTTTATGTGTGCTGTTTCCAACACAATAACCCCCAAGTTAAAGGCTTTGCTTTCCTGTTCTTAATTTCACTCAGAGTGCACTAGAGAGAGACAAGAGTGTTGGTAGCCAAGAGACCTTACAGTTAATGACTTTGTGGGTGTTGAAAGGACAAGTTTTGAAGCCTCTTACATGAAGATGATTTTTTTTTCCTCCTCCTCCTCCTCCTCCTCCTCTTCTTCTAGAGTCTCACAGACTTTCCTGCCTGGGTTGATTTTGAACTGTGATCCTCAGATCTCAGTCTCCTGAGAAGCTAGGATGACGTTAGCTAGGATTACAGGTGTGAGCCACCCTGCCCCACTGAGGATGCTTATTGAGTACATCAATTCTTCCCTGAAAAATCATCTCGGCCTGGGAATGTGGCTTAGTGATAGAGTGCTTGCTTAACATGTATGAAGCCCTGGGTTCAATTTCTCAGTACCACATAAACAGAAAAAGCCAGAAGTATTGCTGTGACTCAAGTGGTAGAGTGCTAGCCTTGAGCAAAAAAAGCTCAGGGACAGTGCCTAGGTCCAGAGTTCAAGCCCCAAGACTTGCAAAAAAAAAAAAAAAAAATTCAGCTCAAGTGGTAGAATGTCTGGCTGGAAAGCTCTAGGCCCTGATTTCAAACCCCAGTACTGCCATAAAACCAAACCAAACAGCCATTAGAAAGAATAAAATAATGTCATTTGCAGGGGAATGGATGCCTTATACCTATAATCCTAGCTACTCAGGAAGCTGAGATCTGAGGATCGTGGTTTAAAGCCAAAGGGGGATGGGGGTGGGGCAAAAGAATCTATGAGACTCTTCTCCAGTTAACCATTCAAAAGCTGGAAGTGGCACTATTGTTCAAAGTGGTAGAGTGCTAGCCTTGATCAGAAGAGCTCAGGGACAACACCTAGAACCTGAGTTCAAGCCCTACAACCAACAAAATAAAAACAAATCATGTTAAGTGAGGTAAGCCAAGATGAGAGAAAAAAATGGCACATGATCTAATATGCAGAGATTATATCTAAAATGCACTGGGATATGACAAAGTGCACATATCGTGAGACCGCTAGTCTTGGGAGAGAATTACAAAGGTACAATGCCTAAGCACCTCTTCACATTTATGTAAAATAACACATGTACTGAAACTCCTAAGATAATGGAAACGAAAACCTTTTTTGTTTTTTCTTTCTCAGGCGATTCTGTATTCTTTACCTTATATATGGCGTATTCACATGCATATATATCAGTGCCGTGGGGGCACAGAATTTGAGGGAAAAGGGTGAAAAGGTGCAGCAGCGGAGCACTGGACATGGATGAAAGTGATCTGTACAACTCAGGGGTGGAGATGAGGAGGAGGGCATGGGAGAGAATGAGGGGGAACATGTATGAAAGGAGATGTACTTAGTACCTGACGCGTGTAAATGCAACCCTTCTGTATATCACCTCTATAACAGCAGTACAGTTTTCTCAAAGAAGCTTTTGAACCCACAGCGAAAGCCCTTTCAGCATTAGCTGCACTTAAATGATGGACAAGCCAGACACTGGTGCCCACACCTGTAATCCTAGCTACTCAGGAAGCTGAGATTGGAAGAATGCGGTTCAAAACCAGCCCAAGCAGGAAAGTTTGTGAGTCTCTTATCACTAAAAAGCCAGAAGTAGCAATGTGGCTCATGTGGTAGCACCAGCCATGAGAGTTTGACAAAGGTAAGGAATAGCACCTAGGCCCTGAGTTCAAGCCCCAGGACTAGCAGAAAAAATACAACGATGCGCAAGTTTTTTTGTTTGTTTTTTGTCATCCTGGGGCTTGAACTCTGGGCCTGGGCGCTGTCCCTGCGCTCTTCAGCTCAAGGCGAGCGCTCTACAGCAAGTGTTCCACAGCGCCACTTCCGGTTTTCTAGTGGTTTACTGGAGATAAGAGTCTCAGGGACTTTCCTGCCCAGGCTGACTTTGAACCACTATCCTCAGATCTCAGCCTCCTGAGTAGCTAGGATGACAGGCGTGAGCCACCAGCACTTGGCAATGCACAAGTTTTAAATGGTCCTAGAGTCTTTAAGGGGAACATTTGGAGAAGTGGAATTAAATTGTACTTAGTTAGCATAGTCTCAGAAAAATGAATGAGTCCATGTCAGTGTTCAAGGGGGCTTTCGGGCTCCTGAAGAACATCACTTAGAGATGTGTTCAGTCAAGGGGATGTCAGAGTTGATGTGTGATTTTGTTTGTCCATGGGGAATGCTATGAAGCTTAGAGGTACTATAAATAATGACAATCAGTCATGCTATATTTATATATAGCATGCTATATTTATATATTATATATGCTATATAAATCACTGTACCAGTAATAGATAGATTCAGCTTTAATATACAACTGCTTAACAAAATTGTGTATATTTAGTTTTTTGCATTTTTGTGTGGGTCCTGGGGTTTGAACCCTGGGCCTAGGTGTTGTCCCTGAGCTTTTTTGCTCAGGGCTAGCTCTACCACTTGAGCTCTACCACTTAAGCCACAGCTCTACTTTGGCTTTTTTGGTGGTTTATTGGAGATGAGTCTCATGAACTTTCCTGCCCAGGCTGGCTTTGAACCATGATCCTCAGATCTCAGCCTCCTGAGTAGCTAATATTGCAGGCGTGAGTCACCAGCGCTTGGCAACTGTGTATTTAGTACTGCTTTTTCTACCCTGGGCCCTCTGGGACTTTCTTGTTTCTGTAGCAGAGCCTAAACAACATAAAAGTTTGTCTTCATTTTTCATAATGCTGTTTTTTTTAATCGACCACATATGGATATGTGTACACACACAAAATGAAGAAAAGACAAATGACTTGAATGGCAAAGTAAAATGAGAAAAAGACAAAAGATTCTGTGTAAGAGACTAACAGGATGGGAGGAAAGGCTTTCCTCAGGAGACCTCAGGCCCAGAGCGAGAAGCGGAGGATCTGGGCCGGGCCGGGACAGCGAAGAGGCGGAGAACCCCTTGAACTGGGCAGAGGGTGCCCCAGCTGACTCAGCTGAGAGCCAAAGGTCACTTCTCTTCTTCTCGGTCCCAGCTTTCTTAGGCCAATCCATCACCCTTTATTATTTGTGTTGTCAAACAGTCAAACATTTCTGCCACGGCAAACCCTGCCTCTCTGGCTCAGAGGAATAAATAAATGACAGATCAGGACACGGTGTGAGGCCCAAACAAACACTCTGCATTATCACAGCACAAAGAAATCAGCGCCTCAGTAGGGAATTAAGCTTTCTGAGACATACGGAAATGACAGACAGTTCTTTTGTGACCTCCTTCCCCTTAGGAGGAAGTAACAGACGGTATTTACTACATTTTCCTGTTCCCCCGTTGCTACAAATGAAGAATCATCTGCTTTTACTTAGCTTCATTTAAAGACTCAGGGAGAAAGCGATGCGATGTCTTCACCGAGTTGCAAAAACAAATGATGACAGTGTTTCCAAAATGTTGGTCTGTTTGCAAGATTTCCAACCCTGGGATGAACGCAGGTCTCACAAAATACCAGCTGACAAAAAGACCCACTATGCTGGTGGGGCCAGTCTAGAGGAACCCTAAAACCATAAAGCTCCCCCCAGTAGCTGACACAAGCATTCTTGACATCTCTTTAAAAACTTTGGTGATCAGACTGAATCTGCCACAGGCATGCGTGCGTGCACGCGCGCGCGCGCGCACACACACACAGAGCACTGAGAACTTTCAAAGTTCTCTTTTAAACCAGAGCCCAGAGCCTGGTAGAGCCCGGAGGGCCTTGGTGAATCTGCCCTGTGGGAGCTCGAAACATGCAAGGCCACTCATGACTGATGGGTCAAGACAGAAACGAGCTGTAGTCACATCTGAGCCCAGATGAGACCACATTGTCCGCATCCCAGTATGGAGCTGGTAGCCTGTTGGCCTGATGACCGCTACTCTAGAGGGTTTGCTCTGGGAACCCAGTCCTCGCTGCATCTCAGCCAGAGTCATTTCTAACATTTCTAACCCTCCCTCAGTCACCTCCCCCGGCCCCACCGGAATGTTGCTCACCCACCACGCCAGCCAGCAAGTGTGATTCTGGACTCCCTGTCTAGAAGGCATTGCCCGCAGCCTGAGCAGCTTCTCTACTGAGGGACTAGTTGTCCCCGTGTCGCTGCCTGGGATGGCCAGCATCCCACATCTGCCACTCCAAATAGTGTAGCTGGAGACCTGGCTTAGCAGTGGGGCACCTGCCTGACGGGCATCCTGAGGTCAATCTCCAGTGCCACCAAGAAAGTTGGGTTTTAGGTGGTTCTTTTTTGTTTTTTGTTTTTGTCAGTCGTAGGGCTCGAACTCTGGGCCTTGGCGCTGTCCCTGAGCTCTTCAGCTCAAGGCAAGCGCTCTACCATGTGAGCCACAGTGCCACTTCCAATTTTCTGAGTGGTTCATTGGGGTCTCATGGACGTTCCCGCCCGGGCTGGCTTTGAACCCCTATCCCTGAGTAGCTAGGCAAGGAAGGCCAGTGCCCGGTAAGGAAGTTTTTTATTCCAAGTTAGAGCAAAGCCAAGATGCAAGGCCCACTCAGGGTAAAGACAGCCCACCTAGACATTGGTGCCTGGAGCGTGCTTCACATTCGCTGTTGTAATTAATCCCTGTGGTGACATGTCACTAGAGAGTCCACGGGCTAAGAATTCCTGCGTGGGGAGAGCAGGGCCCCAGAGTACTCTCCCCCTCTGTCTTTTCCTCTCCTCCCTCCCTGCCCCCTGTTTTCTGTCTGTCTGTGGTCTGTTGGCTCTCCTTCCGGTGTGGAGGGCCTGAGGCCAGTGCTAGGCAGCTTCTGTTCTCTGGTGGGGAGGCCAGCGGCCAGGACAGCGGAGGCGGAAGACAGGAAACTGCATTGCAGAGCAAGTGCAGGCTTTCAGTCAGATCAATGAAAACAGCAACCTTTTCTAATGACGCTTTCACTCACTGGTTGCATAATACTGTTTTTTAACTTTCATGTTTTGTTATTTATTTTGAGTGGCTTGGGAAGAGGTGTACAGAGACTATGGGAGAGGGCTAAGGCCCCGCTCCCTGGCTGGCCACGAGGCCAGCCTGCTCTGCTTTGTTTCCTGCTGGACAGGGAGAGAGACGGGGGTCAGTGTCTCTTTTATGCGGGGTCTTGCCTGGCGCTCAGCCGTGTGCCTCTCCTCAAACCATGGCTGGATAAATGAAGGTCACGCCATGGAAAATCACCAGGGCTGGGGAAGAGAGAAGTGTGTCTCTTTTGTGAGCACACATATACACAGATGGAGGTAGCTCCTGGGACGCCCCCCGCCTGCTCTCCAGCCCCCTGGGCAGGATCTGTGGGGCACTTGAGAGCTCGCCCCACAATTAAACAGGCTCCCATCCACTGTCTCATCAAGCATTTATCATAGAGTTCTTGGAGGTGTAGGGGGCGGACCAGGAGGTAAATATGTCGCCCTGACCCCTGAGGAGAGCAGAATCTAATTATCTTCTAGAGCTCCTTGGGGGGATTTCCTTAATAAATCAATACGAATGATTTGTAATTAGAATATCAATTATTTGTATGCAAATGTGGCCTTCTAGGTGGTTGGGGACTAGTCCTAAGGATTGGAAAGCTTTCTCCCTCCACTCTAGCTCTTAATTACATTATTTCCTTCATTCATCAGACATTCATTGAGCACCTTTTACGTGCCTGGCACGTGCCAGCCCTCCTTGCTCACAGTTGGAAAGAACCAGAAGGCTTCAAGGCCTTGGAAAGAGCTTTGGGGGGGGGGGGATGAGAGGGATGAGATTCCATTCCTCAAAGACCACCTAGGGCCTGGAGACCCCCAGCCAAGGAGGAAGGCCTGCTCCTGGGGCAGGAGAAGCTCCATGAACCACGCCCCCCCCCCTTTCTGTGCTTCCGTGACTCCCAGGTGGGCTGTGAGCTGCTTGCTTGGTCTTGGAAAGGATTTTTTTAGTGAATGCTGCGTCTAGGCTTGTCCTGAAACTTCAAGCCCTGGCACCCTGCATCCTTTTTTCCTCCTTCCTTCCTTGGCTCATTCCTCACCCTCCACTGTGAGTCTGCGGTGTGCTGTAAGGCCTTGCTGTGTGTAGTGCTCCAGGTGGAGTGTAAAAATCAAGCAGAGGCAGCTGGCACCAGGACCCATGCCGATAACCCTAGCGACTCTGGTGGTTGACATCTAAGGATTGCAGTTCAAAGCCAGTCCAGGCAGGAAAGTCATGAGACTCTTCTTATCTCTGATTAGCTCCTCAAAAAAAAAAAAAAATGCCAGTGGAGCTGTGGCTCAGCTTTGAGGGGGGAAAAAAAGCTAAAGGATAGTGTCCGGGCCCAGAGTTCAAGCCCCAGCACAAGTACAAAAGAACAAAAACAAGGGCTGGGAAGGTGACTCAGTGGTAGAGTGTTTGCCTCGCATGCACGGGGCCCTGGGTTCGATTCCTCAGCACCACATTAAAAAAAAAATGATGGAAGTGACGCTGTGGCTCAAGTGGTAGAGCGCTAGCCTTGAGCTGAAGAGCTGAGGGACAGCGCCCAGGCCCAGAGTTCAAGACCACAACCAGAAAAAAAGAAGCAGAAGTGGTGCCTTGTTAAACTTCCTGCTCCCAGTCCAGGCAGCTGCAGATGCGGACAGATGAGCACATGTCCCCTTCTGAGGAACGCTTCTCCACGCTCCCATCCTCCACTCCTCTTGGGGAGGCGACTGACCTCCCTGTGCCTCAGTTTCCCCATCTTGCATCAAAGCAAACACGAGCGTGGCTGCATTGTGATGAGCGTCCACAGGTCCACAGGTGTGCACAGAACACGGGCCAGGGTCACTGGCAGGAGCCTCAGGTGAGTGGCGGCTGTGGTGGTGGCACTGATTCCAGGAAAAGCATCTTTGAAAGAAAGAAATTGGTAAATGCAGTGTGGGTCTGGTCAGATCCCGGAACAGAGTCCAGTTAATGATGTCCTCATGTTCATCTCTGTGCGTGGACAGACAGACGTCCCAAGGTTACAGAAAATGATGCCATTAGAGGGCCCTGCATGAGGGATGTTCTAGAACTCTCTGTGCTGTGTTGTCAACCTTCCTGTAAATGCACAATTACTGCAAAATCAAAAGTTTATTTAAAAAATATATTGTACCCTTTCAGCTAGAATTGACATCTTCCAGTAATTCCAGAAATGATGAGCATGAAGGAAAACAGGAGAAGCACCAAATATATGTTCTCTCGGCCTTTTACAAAACATGGAGTGGATAAAGTCAACTGTTAAAACCCACCAAATACTGTTTGAAGTGGGGGCGAGGGGTGAGGGAGCTAAAGGAATATAACAGAGGTGGTGAACTTCAACATACATGGTGTTGCTGAATGCTGTAATCCCAGCTACTCAGGAGGCTGAGATCTGAGGACCGAAGTTCAAAGCCAGTCTGAGAAGACAAGTCCAACAGACTCTTATCACCTATTAACCAAACATGGAAGTGTGGCTCAGGTGGTAGAACACCAGTCTTGAGTGAAAAAGCTAAGGGAGAGCATGAAGCCCTGAGTTCAAGCCCAAGTACCATGACCAGTTTTCAAGAATAAAACCTGAACAGCTTAAGGTAGATCCCCTCTGACTGGCCCCTGGCCGCCCCTTCTCAGTGGCCTGGCCTCCCATCCAGCCCACTCACCTGCTTCTACCCCGTAAACTGGAAGTGTGTACAGCTGAGTCCATTGTTGGTATCCCAGACCCAATGCCAGATGTCCCAGAGCTTTCCACACACTGACCCCAAACCTTGTATGATGCCTTACATGGTAAAGGTACATCACCAATCTGACCATGTTTGGGATCTTGAGATGAAGCAATGGGCCGAGATTATTCAGGTGAGTGCTTAAAACAAGGAGGCAGAAGACAGGCTGGGAAGGTGGCTCAGTGGAAGAGGGCTTGCCTCGCATGCATGAGGCCCTGGGTTCGATTCCTCAGCACCACATAAGCAGAAAAAGCTGGAAGTGGTGCTGTGGCTCAAGTGGCAGAGCACTAGCCTTGAGCTGAAGAGCTGAGGGACAGCGCCCAGGCCCAGAGTTCAGGCCCCATGTCCAACAAAAAAACAAAAAAAGGAGGCAGGAGAATACGAGGCAGAGAAGGCATTGTGGAGACAGATGAAGCACAGGTCTGAGAGAAGATTCTGGTGCCACACTGATCACATTGAAGTTGGGCGATGTGACCAGGAGATGGGCAGAGTGAGCGCTGGAAGCTGGAAAAGGTGAGGAGCCTCCATCTGTATGGCAGCCCTCCCCACACTTAGGTTTTAGCCTCATCAAGCCCATTTTGGAGGAGGCAAAGCCCAGACCTGTGAGTTTTCACTTAAGCCACTTCACTGCCACGGCCAAAGGAAGCCGATCCACAGGCTGTCACCATGCCAGCACAGAGAGCTGGGCCAAAAAAGTGTGAGCCTCAGGACCTGCGCATGTTCTTCTGCTTAGAGGACCCTTTTCACCCTCATTTTTGTCCCTCCTTCCTTCCTTCCCTCTCTCCTCTGTTTTTTCTTGGGGGGTCCGGTTGTGGGGCCTGAACTCTGGGCCTGGGCGCTGTCCCTCAGCTCTTCAGCTCAAGGCTAGCGCTCTATCACTTGAGCCACAGCACCACTTCCGGCTTTTTTCTTTTTTACTTTTGTGGTGCTGAGGAATCGAACCCAGGGCCTCATGCATGCAAGGCAAGCACTCTACCACTGAGCCACCTTCCCAGCCCTCTCCTCTGTTTTTTCTGATCATCTTGGGGGGCATGCACCAGTACTGGAGCTTGAACTCAGCCTCAGCACTGTCATTTAACATTTTACAGATTGAACCACAGCTCCACTTTGGGCTTTTTGCTGGTTAATTGGAGGTAAGAGATTCATGGACTTTTCTTCCTAGGCTGGCTTTAAACCATGATCCTCAGATCTCAGCCTCCTGAGTAGCTTAGATTACAGATGTGAGCCACTAGTGCCCAGCTCTCTTAAAAATTTAAGACTTTTTTTTAAAATACCATTTGAGCTTTTTAAGCTTTTCTTCAGCCTCTAGAGTGAAGTTTATTTTTCTCATTCTAGCTTCCTTCTAGTCTATTTTAGCATTAATCAGATTGTAATTTTACAAGTTTAGCATTCATATAGTCTTTGGTAGATTAATAGAGTGTCAGCCTTGAAAGAAAAAAAAAAAGACAGTGCTTAGGCCCCAAGTTCAAGCCTCAGTACCAAAACAAAAATAAGGCACCAAGAATGGGGCTGGGTACATGGCTCAAGTGGTAGAGCACCAGACCTGAGTTGTAACCCACATACCACTGTTAAAAAAAAGTTTTAGGGCTTAATGGTAGAATGCTTGCCTAAAATGTGCAAGGCCCTCCCTTCCATCCCTAGCACCAAAAGAAAAACAAAAGGACTAAACTTTTTTTAATAGTTTTGGAGTTACAGAAAAGTTGCAGAAACAATAAAGAGAACTGTCTACCCAACACCCCATTTCCCCATTGTTAACGCCTCAGTGAGACACATTGATCACAATTAATGAGCCATTATTAATATGAGTAATATGCTATTGTTTCCTCCATACTTTATATTCTGTACAGATTTCCTTAGTCCTTCTTTTGTGCCTGGATCCCATCCAGATTGCCACGTCTCTTTGGGCCCTGCCTGGGGAAGGGGATGGTGTCAATTACCCCTTAGACAGTCCTTGTTAATGACCTTGGCCATTGTGATTCTAGCCAGCTACTTGGTAGGATATCCTGCAGTGTTTCTTGTGCCTTTTTGCTTGTTTGTTTGTTTTGGGCTTGAGTCTCGCTATGTTTTCCAGGCTATTCTCAAACTCCTCAGCCCTAGTGAAGAGCCTGCCTCAGTCTCCTGAGTAGCTGGATGACAGACACACAACACCAGACCTGCCTCATAACTCTGTTGGGCTTGTGGGCTTCACAGGGGAGGACCAGGAAGGTGAAGCGCATTTCTTCCCTTGTCATCTGAGGGGCCTCTTCTAGCAGCAGGGCTGATCGGATGAGCAGGCTGGACTTGATCTCTGGTTCACAGGGGCTGCTCATGTTTCTGCACCTAACCATGCTGTTCCTCTTTTTCACTGTTCTGGGAGGACAGCTACCGAGTACACCCCTCCCCCTCACCCCCCAACAGGTAGGAAGGTCTGGCCCACCCCCTTTGAGAGAGGAGTAGCTAATGTAAGCTACTTGGAATTTTTCTCTATGGGAGATTTGTCTGTTCTTATATATTCTGTATTTATATAGATATTGCCTCAAGGATATTCTTTTTTTTTTCTTTTTCTGTTTTTGTCAGTAGTGGAATTTTGAACTCAGGGCCTTGGGCTTGTAGGCAAGACCCTCCAGTACTTGAGCCACACCCCCGGCCTTTTGACTTGTTTTTCAGCTAGGATCTTGCATGGTTTTTGCCCAGGCAGCCTGGATGGCCATCAATCTACTTACATTTCCTACAGAACTGGGAAGACAGGCGTGGGCTCTCACCCCCCAACTTTTGTTGCTGAGGTGGAATCTCATTTTGCCCTTCTGGTTTCAAACCACAGTCTTCCCTGTCTGCATTGGGACACAGGCACATCGCTGGACTTACAAATAGGAGGGAGCCAGCAGGCCTGGCTGGGGTATTTATTTTCTATTCTGGGTCATACTCCAATACTATATTATATATTTTTGTTTCTCAAAATGTCCCCTCCTCCATCACTAGTGGTGCTTTTAGTGGGCTCTCGGGGCCCCGTGATGTGTTGATGGTTTTGTGTGCTGAGCACTTTCTTACTTTCTGCAGGTTGCTCCAGGTTCTGCTGATACAGCCCCTTCTCTCAACCTTCAGTCACCCAGGTCACTCTGCAGTCCCTCCGTTTATGAAGGAGTTGGGCCTGGTGTGGGTGCAATACATCTTTTTAAAATAATTAGTGTGTGTTGGGCTGGGAAGGTGGCTCAGTGGTAGAGCGCTTGCCTTGCATGCTCAAGGCCCTGGGTTCGATTTCTCAGCACCACATAAGCAGAAAAAAAAAAAAGCCTGAAGTGGTGCTGTGGCTCAAGTGGTAGAGCGCTAGCCTTGAGCTGAAGAGCTGAGGGACAGTGCCCAGACCCAGAGTTAGGCCCCATGACCAGACCCCCCCAAAAAAAAAATAAAATAAAATAGTGTGTGTGTGTGTGTGTGTGTTTTGTAGGGCTTGAACTAGAGGTCTGTGCCCTGTCCCTGAGCTCTCTCACTTGGAGCCACAGCATTACTTCCATCAATAAAATACTTTTAACATGGAAACCATTTGTCAGAGTTCTGTCTCTGGCAAATGTGGAGAGAGGACCTAACCGAAACAACTTGTGCTGGAGACGACATTCTTAAATACAAGGATAGCCAGGCCCGGGGAGGTCGCGCCACGCAAAGGGACGGTGAAACTCACAGATACACTGAATCCCAAGATGGTTTTCTTTCTTTCTTGGTGCTGATATTGAGGCTTGGACTTAGGGCCTGGATGCTATCCCTGAGCTTTTTCATTCAAAGCAGGTGCTCTACCACTTGAGCCACAGCTTTACTTCAGGTTTTTTGGTGGTTAATTGGAGATAAGAGTCTCACAGACTTTCCTTCCTGACCAGGTTGACTATAAACCTGATCTCAGATCTCAGCCTCCTGAGTAGCTAGGATGACGGGCATAAGCCACCAGTGCCCAGCTCCAAGACTGACTTTTGTCCCTGGGTATGGTGGAAGCTGGTGACAAGAGCTTTCATTTTCTCTTTGGGGTTTCACAGGATGGAAGTGAAAGTTGAGGATCTACCAGGACCCCTCAGGGTATTATGACCCCAAATTACTGCCCAGAAGAAGAGAGTCAGGTTGGAGGCACTGCTGGGGAGTTGGGACAGAGCGGGGGCGGGGGAGGGGGAAGGTGATGTCTGCTAAGAATCATGAAAGAGGGCAACCTTCCTGAGCATTTGATGGCCAAATTCACATGACTCCCGTGGTCCGAAAACCTTAAACTGCCAAGTCTCCCTGGCTGGTACGTTCCACCTCTACCAGGAGAAGACAAAGGAATTCCTGGGGATATCATACAAATGGCTACCCAATTATTCCTGTCCTCTGTCCTGTCCTCTCCCCACCCCACCCCTCCTCTCCTCTCCCTGGCATTTGGGCCCTTGAGCCCTTGTGTACAAGTTCTGCTATTCAATGAGCCTCCATCTGTTGAAACCCCACAGATCCAACACAGGTAGCCATGAAGCGAAGGTGGAGGCAGAGCCCTTCCGCCCAGGCCTGTGCCCTGCAAGTCCTAAAACCAGTCCAGCAGGTGTGCGATGAAGATCTTGAAAGACTTGGAGAGAGGCGTGGCCTGGGGCCTGCTTCTGGAAGGAGTCTTGGTGCTTTCGGCACGTTCTTTGTGTCTTGGGCAATTGCTCATCCATCATGTCAACACGGTCAAGCCCAGAAGAGGAGTGAGGACACAGCGGCATGTTCGATCCTGTGGGGCGAGTCCCCTGCGCGTTCATGTTGTCACACAGTGGATTGGAGCAGCACTTCCAGCTCAGCAATGGGGGGGGGGGGGCTGTCATGTGGATCCTTCTGCCCTCTGTCTGCTTTCCTTGGCCCTTGGCTGCTTTTAATTGTTCCCTCTTAATAAACCATAAGAACAAATGGAACAGCGAGTTTTGTGACTCCTACAGGATCATCAGGCCTGAGGCTAGCTTTAAGAAACTGCCAAATCCAGCAGGGCACGGGTGACTCACGCCTGCCATCCTAGCTACTCAGGAGGCTGAGATTTGAGGATCCAGGTTCAAAGCCAGCCCAGGCAGGAAAGTCCGTGAGACTCTTATCTCCAATAAACCACTAGTAAACTGCAAGTGACGCTGTGGCTCAAGTGGTAGAGCGCTTGCCTTCACCTGAAGAGCTCAGGGACAGCGCCCAGGCCTAGAGTTCAAGCCCCATGACTGACAAAAAAAAAATGGAGAGTTAGGGAAATGTCGCCGTGGCTCAAGTGGTAAAGCTCTTGACACCTTGAGCTGACAAGCTCAGGGACAGTGCCCACGCCCAGAGTTCAAACCCTACGATCCCCCCCAACCCTCCCCCCAAAAAAGATGGAATCAAGATGATACAAACGAGTATGTAGGAGCTGAGAGCCTTTAACACTAGCACGTGGGAGGCGGGAGGCGGGACTGTGAGTCGCAGGCCAGCCTGCGTTACTTAGTGACACCCTGTCTCATAAGAAAAGAAATATAGGGGCTGGGAAGGAGGCTCAGTGGTAGAGCGCTTGCCTTGCATGCATGAGGCCCTGGGCTTGATTCCTCACTACCACATAAGCAGAAAAAGTCGGAAGTGGCACTGTGGCTCAAGTGGTAGAGCGCTAACCTTGAGCTGAAAAAGCTGAGGGACAGTGCCCAGGCCCAGAGTTCAGGCCCCACGACCAACAAAAAAAAAAAGAAAGAAAGAAAGACAGACCCACTATAGAATCTTTATGCTTTCTAAGCTGGGGAACATTCGTATCCATGTTGTCTAGCAATCTGCTATCATGAGAGAGTAGATCTGAGTGGGTGCTATTCCTTATTCTAAACATGGAGGCGTGAACACCGGTCAGTAGGTGAGTTTCAAGGCTTTCTTTCACTTTTTCTGTTTACTCACTTATGAGCAGAAAAAGCTGGCCCCAGGTGGGCTCCCTGTTCTTCTAAATTAATACCTCGGTGGAGGTCCTAGAAGGAGAGCAGGCTGCTCTGATTTTTCAGCTTACTTCCTGGTTCTAATGTCTAAGTCAGACCCTTTTAATATTGATTAAATAGTATTTTAATATTTATTAAATATGCTTCACTGTAACAGCAGCATGAGAGAATTCAGAAGGTCTGAGCATCTATCCAGCACATGGGACATGAAGATGAGAGATTGCTACAGTAGTTTAATTTTACTTAAAGCTGGGTACAGATGACCCTTGCTTGTAATCCTAGCTACAGAAGAGGCTGAGATCTGAGGATCGCAGTTTGAAGTCAGAACAGGCAGAAAAGTGAAACTGTGGCTCAAGTGACAGAGCACTGGCCTTGGGCCAAAGAAGCTCAGTCAGGGACAGTATCCAAGCCCCAAGTTCAAGCCCCAGGACAGGCACAAACACACACAAAAAGATTGAGCTTAAGGACGATGTAGCACATTGCCTGACAGGCAGGCTCCTTGGGTTTCATCCCCACTTCTTAGGAGACAAAATGAGCACCAAATTTGGCAGAACAAAAATTCACTTTGGAGCCATTTTTATTATGTTGAAAAGTATGAAGCTTTTTCTCCGTCTTTGGTTGATACTGTTTTTGTTCAATCTTTCCCACGATTAGTGTATTTATTATATATTATAATGATGGAAAGTCAGGCTAGTCCTTTGTTGTTGCTAAGTTGGATGGATAAAGGCAAACAACAAACTGTGCACGATTCTAATATGTTAATGATTAAATATCACAAAGGAATTTCAATTATATAAAATTGTGAAGTAACAGTTGAATTGTAAGCCTGTTAAAATAAAAATATAATAGTTTAAGGTTTACAGACTTCTTTATTTGTGTCAATACTGGAGCTTGAACAACTCAAGGCCTCAGTCTGTCTCTCAGATTTCTTGTTCACAACTAGTGCTCTACCACTTGAGCCATGCCTCTAGCCTAGCTTTTTTGCTGGTTCATTGGAGAAAGAGGCTCACAGATTTTTCTGCCCTTAATGACTTTGAACCAAGATCCTCCATGTCTCAGCCTTTTAAGGAGCTAGGATTACAGGTGTGAGCCACAGACACCCAAATAATTTTACTGACTTTTTTCTTCCCTCCTTTCCTCCCTCCCTTTTTTATTTTTCCTCCTAATGCATTTCATTTGTGCCAGGCTCCATAGATATGTGTATAACTATGTTAATTAGTATAACTGAAGCAGAAGTTTCATGAATAATACAATGCATTCCAATATTTCTTATTTTCCTTCTTTCTCGACACTGGTAACCTACTAAATTGATTTTATAAGCTTCCCTTGGGGAAGCGCTACTGGTTGAAGAATACTTGCTGAGTAAAATACTAATCAGAATTCCCCAGAGAATGGGGATGAGGTAGTATTCAAAAAACCACGCGCCAGCCCCCAGCTCATCATGCTAAGTGAGATGGCAGATCACAAAAGATAACTGTGGTAGGATTCCATTTATATGAGGTCTCTAGCGTGGTGAAAGCCATACAGAGAGTAGCATGGTTGTTGCCAGAGTAGGGCCAAGGCCAGGTGGGGAGTTACTAAGAGGTACAGAATTTCAATTTCAGAAGATGAGAGGAGTTTTGGAGATGAGGGATGATGGTTGCATAGCAATATGGGCACAGTTGTAGCCCTAGTGTGGGGCTGGAGGGGAGGGGCAGAGGAATGGAGAGAGGAAGGGTGGGCAGGTGCCCTTGCACTATTTCGTGTACTTTTGTGAAAATGGAACCAGGTAGCTTGAGGGCAGGGGTGGGGCTGGGATGGAAGCCCGCGGGCCTGATGGGAGGGGTGGCCGGACCCAGATGCACCGTGCTCATCACGTGTTGCCCTGAAACCCCTTTGTATCACTACTTAAAGATAACAAAAAAGTAAAGAATTAAATTTTAGCTGGTGGCTACTCACCCTAGCTACTCAGGAGGCTGAGATCTGAGGGTCACTGCACAAAGCCAGCCGGGGCAGGAACGTCCACAACACTCTTATTGCCAATGAACCACCAGAGAAACGGGAAGAGCACTGTGGCTCAAAGTGGTAGAGGGCTAGCCTAAAGCAAGAAGAGCTCAGGGACAGAGCCCAGACTGTGAATGCAAGGTCCATGACCAACTCAATGAATAAATATTAAAGCAACAACAAAACAAAGTTAATAGGCAGTCTAGTATGATCACTCATGCCTGTAATTACAGTCGCTCAGGAGGAGAGATTAGGAAGATTGTGGTTTGAGGCTAACCTAGACAAAAAGTTAGTGAAACACCATTTTAACCAGTAAGTTGAGCATCCTGGGTATTTCGGTAATTCCAGCTGTGTAGGAGGTGTAGGTAGGAGTATTGTAGTCAAAGAAGAGAATTTACCATCCTCCTGGAAAAGAGACTAAAAAGTAAAAGGGTTGGAGTTTATTCCAAGTAGTAGAGTACCTACCTACCAAGCGTGAGTCCCTGAGTTCAAACCCACCAAAAAATAAAATTTAATAAAAAGTAAAATTAATAAGTGGTAGATGGAAAATTCAGCGTGAGGTGTACTTAGCATAGAAAAAGGTAAAAATAAAGATACTGTCTGGAGAATGAGCACAAACACTAATCAATTTCAAAAGGCCCAGTGGGTTCAGGGCAGGGTAATGATAGAGTGTGGGGAAATGGATCGCACAACACAGGAACGTGGGGGTTTCTACGAAGTGCTGATGCCTGAGCTCTGGGAAAGAACAGTGGGAGCGGCACGGGGGGAGGGGCGCAGGTGCTCATGGTGCCCACAGCCAGCGAAGGAGCCACAGATCTGGCAAGGGCAACAGTGGCTCACACCTATCATCTAGAGTTGTCAGCTTGAGGCCAGTCTGGGCAAAAAAGGTAGGGAGACTCCATCTCAACAAACACACTGGAAATGGTTGTGGTGCATGTCTACCATCTCAGCACCTGGGAGTTAGCACTACAGTGACTAAGTAGGAAAAGCACCGTCCAAGCCAGCCCAGACAAAAGCAGGAAAACCTAACCAAAACATTAAGAAAAAAAGGGGGTGCCTGAGGTGTGGGGCACCGCCTAGCAAGTGTGTGAGTTCAGACCCCAATACAGGAAGAAAATGTAAAAATAAACTTCTGCAGACAAACAAAAAAACTCAGAGGGTTTGCAGCAACAAACCCCAAACAACACTTGAACGCATACGTGGGGTGAATCATTAGGAGAGCATCCCAGCGGTGCAGGTTGAGATGCAAAGAGAAAAGATGAGCGAAGAAATGGGAACTGTGCATAGAGCTGACTGGGGAAGATAAGTAAACAGTATCTTGTGAGGTTGATGGACAAGACAAAGAGTGCACCACATGACCGCATGGAGGCAGATATCTGAGGGGTCCACAGTTATAAATCACTACATCCTTACAGTTTTATGAATCATGGCAAAGAGACCTTAAATAAAATTAAAGACTAAAAAAAGACCAAAACATACCCTGTCCATGTAATCGTAACTCCTCTGTACAGTATTTTCACTAAAAAAAGATCAAAATATTGAAAGAAGATTAAAAAGAAATAAGCACACAGTTCAAAAATTTAAGATAGCCATTAAAACAATTGAAATGAAATAAAGGAAGAAGAAAACAGTAGGAGAAAAATCCTACAGAAACATTAGAAAAAGGAAAGGGAAAGGGAGAAAGAAGGAGGAGAAGGAGGAGAAGAAGAAAGGAGGAAGAGGAGGAACAAGAGGAGGAGGAGGAGGAGAAAAAGAAGGAGGAGGAGGAAGAAGAACCACCCAAGTGGTAAACATAGAAATAATGCAATTTGGGAGAAAAATGAGGGAGAGGGGAACAAACTTGACAAGAAGAAATGTACTCACTACCTTATGTATGTAACTGTAACCCCTCTGTTTATCACCTTGACAATAAAATAAAATTTAAAAAAAGAAAAAAATAATGCAATTTAATAATAGATACAAATATAGCAGTACATATAATAAGTATAAATGGACTAAATGTTCCAGCTAAAAGACAAAGATTATCCTTTAAACAACTTTTATTATTTTTAAAATCTCAAGTATACAGAAAATTGAGAATTGAAAGATACAGTGCTAACGTGTGGGGTCAACTGTTGTTAATGATTTTTCTCTATTTGTCACATCTATCTATGTTTGATCAGGCATGTGTTTGCAGCACCTATTTTAGGTACTATGTATTATACAATAATATACTATTTATTGATAACAATGTAGTTTTTGAAGTCAAATAGTAATCTAGGATCCCAGCACTTCCAAATCGAGTAACCCGTTTGCGTGTTATTTATTCAAAGATGTGCGAGGGGTCACCCTTCCTGGCCGCCCAACTAATACGTATTTGTTGCTTAAACAAATGGTATCCAGGAAAGGATGCATCACAGAGCTTTTTGATTGGCAAGCCCTTATTGCAGAGTAGCTTTGTTTCTGGAAGCTGCTTGTTACTGCAAGTATTCAGCAGAGTGGCACAAAATCAGCCAACAATAATTGGCAGTGTATTATATTTGTAATGATTATTTATGAACTGTCACAGTACCCAGACACATCACTCACCCATCAACCATGTATTTAATAAGTATTCTCATGACTATTCAAAGCCTCTAACAGAGCCTGGCATTCCAAGAGCAAGAGAAAAGTGGAAGTTCATTCTCGTTAATGATTATTGTTCATAAGTAAATCACCTCACCGGGCCCGCCCCGACGGGCCTTTCATAAACAAGGCTCGCAAGGACCGCCCCTCCGTCCTGGGGGAACAAGGCCCCGCCCCCTGCTGTCGGAAGCCCCGCCCCGAGACTCGGCCTGCGCCTGCGCACTGCTCCGAGGGACTCCGGGTGCGCGCGCGCAGCCTCCCTCCCGCCCCTGCGGCCGGCGCCGGGCACCGCTTCCCGCTGCCGGAGCCAGCCAGCTGCTGCTTGCGTGCGTACGTCCTTGCGTGTGTGTACGTACGTACGTGCGTGCGTGCCGTGAGCTCGCCGGCACCGCGGCCTCGGCCTCGCCCTCCGCCCCTGCG
>NW_012267291.1:1466137-1587605 GCF_000151885.1 Dipodomys ordii | reverse complement strand
AGCTGAGGGACAGCGCCCAGGCCCAGAGTTCAAGCCCCACGACCGACAAAAAAAAAAAAAAAAAAAAGTCTGGTTACCCAGGGTCTCAATGGATATGATTTTGCTTAAGAAAGTAATAATTGGGGCTGGGAAGGTGGCTCAATGGTAGAGTGCTTGCCTTGCATGCAATGAGGCCCAGGGTTTGATTCCTCAGTACCACATAAGCAGAAAAAGCCGGAAATGGCGCTGTGGCTCAAGTGGTAGAGCACTAGCCTTGAGCTGAAGAGCTGAGGGACAGTGCCCAGGTCCAGAGTTCAGGCCTTACGACTGTCAAAAAACAAAAAAAGTAATAATTAAAGTATCTATCATTCAGAAATTAAAAATGAACCTTCTGGGGCTGGGAATGCGACTTAGTGGTAGAGTGCTTGCCTAGCATGCATGAAGCCCTGAGTTCAATTCCTCAGTACCACATAAACAGAAAAAGCTGGAAGTGGTGTTGTAGCTTGCTTAAGTGGTTGAGTAGCTAGTCTTGAACAAAAGAACTTCAGGGACAGTGCCCAGGCCCTGAGGTCAAGCCCCAGGACTGGCAAAACAAAAAACAAAACAAAAAGCACAAAAAAACCCTCTGTTAGGTGCAACTTAATAGAACGGTAGGATTATGTAACATGATATTCTTTGTGATCTTTGGAATTTTATGTTAGGGTTTAAAAATTATGCAAAAGAAAATAATACAAGTGTGCACAACCCCATTAAGTGTTATGGGAAGTGTGTTAAATATCCCAAAGAGAAAGACTGGTGGTTTTCTGAAAGGTACGCGACACAGGTTGACATGACACAGGCTTTATCTCGACTTAGTGCATCTTCACGGCATCTTTTTTAAACCTCAGTGTAAGCAGTTGCTACTTTGGACTAGGAACTGTTCTCAGAGTGAAGGGTTTTGGAGACCCAAGAGACAAAGAAAGATCCATTGTCACCTGTTCTGTTGGTGCCAGTTCTTCCCAGGTCTAACCCTTTCCTGCTGTCTCCTTCCGTGGAAGTCTACTTGGGTCCAGCTCTGAGAGAGCTTTGTGAACGAGTGCCTCTCAGAGAATCTTTTATGTCTTCTTCCATCAAATTCCATCTGTGGTAAGTAGCATGTCTTGTATGTTTTGCGCTGTTGTCCAAGACTTCTTTGCAGCTAGGACACTCTTCTGGCAATGGTATGTGAGAGTGCTTGCTAACCATTCTTGCTAGGTTGAGGCTCAAACCTACCTTGCCTTCTTGTTCTGAACCTAAGCCAGCAGCCTAAAGGATGTCTGGATCTTGAGTTGGTTGGTGGGAACAGCACCAGTGGACTGGCGGCGTTCATTACTACTGTGGCAGGTAGGCACTTACTTGGGCACTGTAAGTACTGGTTTAGGGACACTGTCTTTGAGGAAAACAGGCTTATTAGAATCATTAATTCAGCCCCCTCGAGTTGATGTATAATTTAGGATTGTTTAGGAGGTTATAACGAAAAATCTAATACCCTGTGGATATAGTCCATTCAGTGCAGTAATTATCTTTCAGATGCTAAGTACAACATTAATTCTTTAGCTTTAATATAGCACTGATTTCCTTAACATTTCATGATTGCATAGAGCAGACTGTGTTTTACAGCACAACAAAATGTCAGAAGTGTGCTTAAGATTTTTTATGGTAGTGGTTTCAATCCATCCTGAATAGATTATCTTCATTTATTTAATTATTAACCAGCTTGCTTGTCAAAAGCAAGTGGTATTAAATTAAGCTGGAGTCAAACTTAAATTATCATAGACAGTACTCTATACTTCTGAAGTCTTTTTTTTTTTTTTTCCTTTTCTACCATTTGAGCCCTTAGGAAACACTGAACTCTTGTCCCTGGAAGGAAAATGTGAACTGGAAGTTAACTTCCTTTTATCTGCATCTCCACTTCCTTTTCTTCACAATTAATTCCCCAGGGGAGCATGTAGCCCCTGCCCCATGCTTGCATTGGGAACACACTTGGGAAACAGGGCTGTTCCTTTGATGTAAGTGGTTGTAACCTGTGCCACGTTAGGCTCATAATTACCTAATGGCTTTTCATCTGAATGTGGATTTATTAAAATAATTAGTCTGAATTGACGCTTATTAAAGAGCTGGACTCTTAAAACATTAATGTTATCTTTTATTTATTAGAATCATAGATCATCTTTCTTTCAAATGCGGAAGGCAAAATCCTGGGCACTTTGACCCTGCAGTATTCCCACTGAGTATTGGAAAAGGAAGGGAGGAGTCATGGGTATGAGTTATGTTGACTATCATCCACACGCTTTCCTCAGGCTGGAGTTTTAGAACCTGAAACTTGAATTTTTACATAAAGGATTATCTCCATATATGTGATATATGAGGATTGCCTCACACATCCTCGTCTGTAGAACAATTTGCCATCTCGAGAATGACCACGATGGGCAGAAATGCGCACAGCTTTCAGCAAGATGACAGGCAGAAGAGCACAGGAGTGCTGGGTTCCATTAGTCAGGAAGGGTTGCCAGAGAGCCTCTTTAATAAAATAAAATAAAAGCCTCTGCAGTGATTTTTGCACAGAGGATTGTGGGAGAAGCGAAGTTACATTATGGTTTTTAGGCTGGCTTCCTTGTTTTCTGTCATTTTAGGCCCCTTTCAGGCTGTCATCAGTGTATCATATCCTGAATTGCTTTGGCCTTGCTCAGCGGGTTTGCGTATTCTTTGAAGTTTTTACCCAGCAGACCTAGGCAGCTGGCTCTACAAAAACAAGACTTGTTTAAAGAGAGCTCTTTAGAGAAACAAAGTTACTGAACTTGACAGTCATTTTAAGAGTATTTTAAAAAATAAAAACATGGTAAAATAGTATCTCTAGAACATCCACTTCTTTGAAATGTTAAATGCTCTGTTTAAATAAAACCTGTTGATGCCAAAATCCAGGGTTTACTATCTTGCATGGGTGGTGGTGGTAGGGGGAAGACTTGATAAAATGGCATAGCCCGATGGGAGAACTAGTGTGTGTGTGTGTGTGTGTGTGTGTGTGTATTTATATATATATATATATATATATAACCAATTATATATGCATATATATAAAACACGTACAAGATATTAAAGGTAAATGTTTAAGTTGAATTATTTAATGGTATATGTGTGTGTATACATTTAATGTGTTTTGTGGATGCTGGATATTGGGGTGTGTGTGTGTGTTGTGCTAGGTGTTTTGTGGATGTTGGATATTGGTGTGTGTGTGTGTGTGTGTGTTGTGCTAGGTGTTTTGTGGATGCTGGATATTGGTGTGTGTGTGTGTGTTGTGTGTTGTGTGTGTGTGTGTGTTGTGCTGGGTATTGACCGCAAGGCCTGGAGCTTGTTGGCGTGCAGCCTACCATTGAGCTGTGCATCTTATGCCCAGTATCTTATATAAATTGCATAAAACTAAAGACATAGAAGTATTTTCCTATAGAAGTACTTTTTCTTCATCTGTTTGGAAGGGTTATTACTATCTTTAGAATAGGTAGTACTGGGGTTGGAATTTAAGGCCTCATGTTTGCTAGACAGGGCTCTGCCATCTTTTTTGGATTAGTAGGTTAGTATTTCTCTTCACCTATACTGGATAATGTCTTCACCAGGCTTTTGGTCCATGCCTGTGTGTGCATTCCACACAGGCCCCAAAGTCCTGGTGGGAATATGCTCTACTGATGTATACAAGGGGTTTGAAGTCATACACAGGCATGATTTGAACAGAGCCCTGTTTTTGCCTATTTGGGGTGGGGTTAGGGAAGTGACTATTTACAGGAGGATATATTGAGATGGCATCCTATTAGATTATACTTGGAGATGGTGGCTATACTTGGACCACCTACCTGGAGCTGCCTGCATTGTTTGTGGTGTGCACCACAATTTTAGGGTCCCAAGGTCCTTGGGTTATCTTTAAGGGCATAAAAGGGAAAGCTAACAGCAGAGGACATGGTTGTAAAGGGATGAAGTGGTGGACCTCATCTTCACTCAGTTGGGTTGGGTCTTGGAGTTAAAAATTATGACAACACTTTTTTTTTGGCCAGTCCTGGGGCTTGAACTCTGGGCCTAGGCACTGTCCATAAGCTTTTTACTCAAGGCTAGTACTCTACCACTTGAGCCACAGTGCCACTTCCAGCTTTTTTGAGTAGTTTTTGGAGACAGTGGTCTCACTGACTTTCCTGTACAGGCTGGCTTTGAACTGCGATCCTCAGATCTCAGCTATCTGAGTGGGTAGGATGACAGGCATGAGCCACCAGTGCCTGGTGACAATCACACATTTTATTATTTATTTATTTTGTCTGTCATGGGGCCTAAACTCTGGGCCTGGGCGCTGTCCCTCAGCTCTTCAGCTCAATTCTAGCTCTCTACCACTTGAGC
The DNA here is from genome assembly GCF_000151885.1 of Dipodomys ordii. Classification (NCBI taxonomy): domain Eukaryota; kingdom Metazoa; phylum Chordata; class Mammalia; order Rodentia; family Heteromyidae; genus Dipodomys; species Dipodomys ordii. The sequence continues at coordinate 1,583,231 of NW_012267291.1, read as the reverse complement.
CACAGCTCCACTTCGGCTTTTTCTCCTTATATGGTACTGAGGAATGGAACCCAGGGCCTCATGCATGCAAGGCAAGCACTCTACCACTGAGCCACCTTACGAGCCCCCAGTCACATATCTTTTAATGCAAGAGTAAAGATAAGGGAAGGGAAAGATGAGCATTTCCGGAGTGCACACTCTTCATTTCCAAAGATAATAACAGGGTCCAGAGCCTGGCAGGTGGGTGTTTTCTAGTCCTTACCCCGCTACTAATCATCCTCTGTGAGACAGGCTTCTGGGTGGGATGCCCTCCATGATCCGGGAACTACAGCAGTAACGGCAGTGCACACGTCTAACCCAGGTTCTGTGCTGCCATACAGGGTTCATTCTTCACACACACACACACCCCTTACAGCCATAACGCAGGTACTAATGGCTGTCAGGATAAGTTCTTAAAAATATCAATTCACCAAGGATTCTTCTTTGAATTTTTTTGGAGGGATATGGTGACTATAGAGCATGCTGAAATTGACCTTGTGAGTGTTTGTTCAGATCCTTGTGATATACATGATTCTTTGTATTTAGAAAGCCTTGCCTTTCTGACTGTGATCCTGCTAGACTACTTCTTGGCAGGCAGGGCAGAGCTTGTCTGATAGAGATCTTGTAGGCTGTGGGTTTAGAGAGTGGGGATCCAAAGAGGTCAGGGTGCCTGGTGTCTGTAAGAACTGGCCTTCCCAGGTGCCTCTAAATTCTGCCTCTCTTAGCCCTCTGTGCTCCAGTCTTGCTTTTCTTTGGGCAGAAGAACAAATAGGTGAATTACTTGAGACTTTTCTCAGTATAGTATGTCACCTTAAGGGGACAATTGAAGTGATGTTTTATGCTGTATGAACATGCCTTGGAATGACACCATGCTCCAAATGATATCTAAGTATATGAACTAGAAACCATGTATGTCATGATCATCTTTCTAAGACGATATTCAGGGTGGAGATTCCCAACCTTCCCCCACTCCCTTGCTTTGGGATTTTCTTCATAGACAAGTCCTGGGGACAATATTACCAGACTAACCAGAGATGGGTACTTTGCCATGCTCTGAAAGCTTCTTGTGGCCCAGGTTTGGGTTTGGTTTGGGTTGTGAACTGGTGAGAAAATCCTGGTCTTTTTGAGTTTCCAGTCTCCAAGTGTTGCGAGACAAGGAGGGAAGATAAGGAATGAATTATTATTATTTTTTTTTTTGTCGGCCGTGGGGCTTGAACTCTGGGCCTGGGTGCTGTCCCCCAGCTCTTCAGCTCAAGGCGAGCGCTCTACCACTTGACCTATACAGGGCCACTTCCAAGGAATGAATTCTTGTGGTCTGTCTGTCCCCCACTGGGGGCTTGGCAAAGGCTGTGCCAGTTCAGCTCTGGGCTTGATCTACTTGACGTGTGAGGGAGATGAGGCTGTGGGTGTTCTTGTAGGTACTCCCTCCCTGATTTCTTGCAGCAACCTAGAGGGGTATATTGTAACCTTCAGGTTATTACGCCGGGTCATGAACTGAAGTTAGGAATGGAGCTGGGATTTGAACAAAGATCTATCTGGCTGCAAAGCCATGTTTCCTGTCTTTGTGCTGGCCTTGGAAAAGATAGGTTGGGTGTGTGACTGCCTTTGGCTTTCTTAGTTATTACATTGTTAAGGAGGTGACAGGATGGCTGGTAACAGGAATGTGGGAACAAGGGAAGGCATTGAAAGAGAGATGGGATACAAAAAAAAAGCAAAGGTGTTAAATTGTAATCGTCTCCTTGGCACTTCTGACATAAAGGACAGCTGCTGTGGACATTAGAGTGAGTGCAAGTGACTTGAAAAGAAAATGTCAAGTTTGGTGTCCTAACTTGGTCACTTCTCATTATGCATCATTTATTATTAATGTTGAAAGTACTGTGATTGTGCTAATGACCAACTGTGTATTTCTCTCTGGTCATTCCTACTTTAGGTCAATTATTTTCTAATTCCTCTTGGATAAACAGTGCATTTTTGGGTTGATTGGCCACTGTTCCAGTGTTTTATTTTAATTAATTTTGTGTCAGTACTAGGGCTTGAACTTCAGTCCTGGGTGCCATTTTTTTCCTTTTTTGCTCAAGACTGATGCTCTATCACTTTAGCTACAGCTCCACTTAGAACTTTTGGGTAGTTAATTGGAGATAACAGTCTCATGGACTTTTCTGCCAAGGTTAGCTTCAAACTGTGATCCTTCAATCCCAGCCTCCTAGTAGCCATCAGTGGCTAGCTTTTTGTTTCAACATGTTGGTTGGGGAGAAAAGGGCAGGGGATGGGGTGTTGCTTTCCTAGGAAAGCTTTCACCTCTTCCAGGACCAGGACTTGGCCAAGCGTGCCTAGCTATTTCAGACTCTGCATGCGCTTGCCTCACTTGGCTGTTACCGTCACTCAGCCAGCCTCTACTATGGTGTCCTTGTTAGCATGAGGGGCTCGGAGTCTGTGGTACTGTTTCCAGCTCCATACTCAAGAGTCTGTTTTAACTCAAGGAGAGGTCCCTTCAGATTGCCGGCACTTTTCACATCTTTGGCACATCAGGTGGCCCTCTCTCTTCCAGGAGCCCACTGCTTCTGTTAGAAGGCTTTTCTGGGCATTTGTGGAGAATTCTCACTGACTTGTTTCTTGTGACTTCTGTGTATCACTGGCATATTTTGTTAGGTTCTCTGTGCTTTGTTTACTTGTTGCTTGGAGTTCTGGTAGGGTCTTGCCCTACGGTTTCTCAGTGGTGACTGGTAGAATATATTCTTTCTTTACTGTTGTTTCCTTCTCCTAGAACCCTAGAGATGAGTGTATCCTGGCTGGGACATCTTTCATCATTTGGTGTGTAACCAGAGCCTTGTCCTTAATGGAGGCTTACTGGGATTCGTTGTTGAATTGACTTGGCATTTAGATGGATCCTGATGACTCCTGTCCCTCCCCGCCCCACCTGAGTTAGGTGCATTGGGGCAGGATCCTGTCCAGCCTACCTAGAGCATAGGTTTTGGGTCTAGAAGATGCATGTCTTCTAGAGAAGTTCACAAAAGCTGATCTGCCCCGGTGGATATTTTAGTTTTATTTTTAAAATTATTGCCTTTCTTCTTCAAAGGAAGATTCTTTCCCTTCTTTGCCTACCTAGCACAGGGCTCGGTAGAGCACAAGACTTGGCACTTAGCCACGTGCAGCAAACACCTGTGTGTAGTCTCCTCCAACTTGGGAGAAGTGAGAGCCTGCTTCCTGAGCTGTGATTGCCCTTGCTTTCCTTATGTGCAGCCCTTATACACACCCTCCACTCCCACCGTCATGCCCAAGGACCTCGCTGCCGAAAAACTGCACTCTGTTTGCATGACATCGGTCACCCTGTGGGTTCTGCCTACTACTTGCCACTCTGCCTCCCTGGGCACCCTGCTTGCCTTCTGCTGCTGTGGGCACGCTTGTCCACGTCTGTGCGGTGTCAGCGATGATGCTTGCTGCAGGGTCTCCTCCGCCTCTCCTCTGTTACCTTCCTGTCTGCCTCTTGAGTGCTCTACCTGTGCCTTTGTGGTAATAGAGGCAGCAGCTGCTGTTGCTGCTGCTCCTCCTCCTCTCTTCCTCTTCTTCATCCCATGCCTCAGCCTACCATCATCATGATCTTCTTCATCACCCCTCCACGCCTCACCCTAGCCCATACATAGAACTGCAGGGACTGTAAATACAACATGCTTCCAACTTAGACCACACCACTCCCTCCCCTTGTCTCTCCATCCTCTTCCTGCTACTCATTGAATGGCATTTACACAGTTGACCAGTCCCCAGAGCCGGTGACTCAGATCTACCCTGCTCCCTCTTTCCCCTGGATGACTAATCATCTCCTAATGGACTTCCTGTCTGACTCTTTCCTTTGTCTCCACACGGAAGGAGCTTTCAAAAATGTGCATTTGATCACAGCTGTTGCTTGCTTAAAAAAAAAATCACAAAATGTCTCCCTGTGGCCAGCAGAATAAAGTTTAGGTTCTTCAGTGAGCCCCTTGTCTCTGTCACCCACAGGAGTCTGGCATCGCCTCCCCTCACGCTTGTGTTGCATCATTAGCTCTCCACCACACGGTTTTGGCATATGCTATTTCTATCACTGAAAATTAGTTTCTTCTCTTTCACTACTCCAGGGCCATTTCCTGACACTCTGCACTTACTTTGTTGTTCCCTGGGCTTCCACACTTACTGCTGTGGGTTACAGTCCATCATTTTGGCTTCTTCCCCACGAGTCAGCAGGTCCTTTGTCAGTTTTGGACTACATCGCTTCCCCAGGTGCCCGTACCTGCCACAGAACATGGCACGTGGCAGGTTCTCTGGCCAGAGGGGTGTTGTCTAAGAAAACAGGAGAAGACTTGCTGCAGCAGGTCTGGGCCTGCAGTCTGGCCGGGTGACACCATTGTGTTGCTCAGGAAGTATCTGAAGGTTTTCTCCCATCTTCCCCACTGTTCTCACTTGCCCTCTCCTATCCCAGGGCTCAACCCGGCCTCCTTTCCCATCACCTGTAGTCTTGCTCCTGTAGTCGGCCTCTGTTCCTGACGCTGTGACTTTCCCTTTACTTGATTTATCCTGTGCCCATGAACACACTCGGCCTGCCCTTCCCCATTTAAGCAGATGCCCAGTCTTCCACTGTGGCCACTTTGGGAGAGCAGTGAGTGCCAGCTACCGCTTTGTGTTCTCATTGCTTTCAATTTGCCATCCTTGCCTTCTGCCCAAGGCCTTCAGTTCACAGAGTTCTTTGTGTGACCCTTGTTGGTGATGTCATTCACCTCTTTCTTACTGGATGTCTCCCAGGATGCTGACCTCGCAATGTAGTTCAGCACCCCTGAACACCGTGTATTCCCAGAGGTCATCTCCAGAAGAATCTGGGGTTCCCTAGTTGAATGCTGGCTAGATATCCCTGCCTACCTCATTGCCATTAAAATACCTCATATTCATCCTGCCTCTACTCTACTGCTGGTTTACCCTCCCACTGTACCCGTTAGTGTACAGTGAGTTGGGCATGTGCCAAATTCCTAACTTACCTTCCACTCCCTTTCCCAGATCTCACCCTCTGGCAGTGATATCTTCTGCACTTTTTTGGGTTTTTTTGGTCAGTCATGGGGCTTGAACTCTGGGTCTGGGCGCTGTCCCTCAGCTCTTCAGCTCAAGGTGAGTGCTCTACCACTTGAGCCACAGTGCCACTTCTGGTTTTCTGGTGGTTTATTGGAGATAAGAGTCTCATGGACTTTCCTGCCTGGGCTGGCTTTGAACCACGATCCTCAGATCTCAGCCTCCTGAGTAGTTAGGATGACAGGCATGAGCCAGCGGCGCCCAGCTTTTTGCACCTTTTTGCTGGTCTTACTCTCCCACAGTAGCTGGGCCCTGTTCTCCTTGTTTGGGATTATTGAAAGAGTCCTGTGTCTGACCCTTTGAGCTATTCAGATTTAAAATAATTTTTAATGATTCAATTTTTAGTTGAAATTTGATTAGGTTATTTCTCTCTTTAAAAACATCCACTGGTGCCGGGTGCCAGTGGCCCTGTAATCCTAGCTACTCAGGAGGCTGAGATCTGAGGATTGCGGTTCAAAGCCAGCCCAGGCAGGAAAGTCTGTGAGACTCTTCTCTCCAATAAACCACTAGAAAACTGGAAGTGGTGCTGTGGTTCAAGCGGTAGAGCACCCGCCTTGAGCTGAAGAGCGCAAGGATAGCGCCCGAGCCCAGAGTTCGGGCCCCACGACTGGCCAAGAAGAAGAAAAAGGAAAAAGAAAAAAAAATTCACTGGTGCTAGAACTGACAGGTTCATGTCCACAGTTCTTAAGTTGCAGCCCTTCCAAATCAGGCAAACCATGTCTTTGAGCCTCAGCCTCACTCTCCCCTCTGTGCTCTTCTTCTCTGGCCAGCTTATCAGGCTGTGCTCAGGTCCAGCTAGCTCTTGTGTATTCCCCCCTGGTGTACATGCACTCTGCAATCCCGTTCCAGCAGTGTTCCCCGCGGTGAGAGGTTTGCAGATCCAGCCACGAGTATGAGTCCCACAGCTGCTGGTAGCCTCCGAGTCCTGTGATCTCCAGTAGAGAGCTCAGCCTCTTTGTGCTCCCCCACTCTGCCCTGGCAGGTTGCCTACTGTTCATCTGATTTGGAAACAGCCCATCACAGAATGTCACCCACCCGGGTAGAGGTCCCATTTGTTCTGGATGGGCCCTGGAGTGGGTCTATCTTCTCCATGCTCTGGGTGCAGGCAGCAGAATATGCCATATTTAGCCCAAGAACCTAGTACAGAAACCCGGGTCATCTTGTTTGTTCACCATTTACCAAGTATCTGCATTGTTATAGATCCTGAAGGGTAGAGGTGAAAAACTTGGTGTTTATGCTTCTCATCTCCTAGTGGGAAAGATGCTAAATGAAAATAGGACACATGTTATAAATATGTGGGATCACAGGACTTGAGAGTAGCATTGTTTCTCTGTTCCACTGTCCTCCTTTCCCTCTCTTGTCTGTCCCTCTCCCCCACCCCTTCCTCCCCAACTATACGTTGACTTGTTGCCGTGCTGAGGATGGACCTAGGGCTCTGCCACTAGATCCTGGTCCCTAGGGTCTATTTTAAGTGGGATGACTGGAAAGTCACCTTTCAGCAATGCTAATTGAACCGAGACTGAGACCTCCTTTCTGTCCTGGAGAGGAGGGAACTCTAGGGAGAAGTTTGGGACTTGGGTTGTGCTGTGAGATTCTAGTGGGGGTCTGGCATGGCACGTGGGTGGTGGTGAGGGATGTGTTGGGCACATGGCTTCTATGAAGATCCAGAGCTATGGTTGCACCAGAATAGCAGCAATGGGAAGAAAGGAGAGAGTGCTGATTTCCCAATCTGTTTTAATGGCTGATGGGTTGAATGGAGGAAGCTAAGGTAACTGTATTTGGCCCAAGCATTTGCATGAATGATTATGTCTTGTACTGAGATGAGAAGTAGTTGGGGGAGGGGGAGCCTCACTGTACTGAGTGGGTGCGAGGAGCATGTGTGAGATGGGCCTTTGAGTACTGGGCCCAGCAGGGAGCCGTGCCCAAGATGCGAATTTGGAAGTCATGGGCAGGGTGCTGGTGGAACACAGTATAGGAAAGAGTGATTAGGCCAGCCTTTCCACACAGAAGGCACTGAGCAAAACTTTGAAGAATGAGCACAATTTCCAAAGGCAGAGAGAGGGGAAAATAGAAAATATTTTTTATCCAAGTCTCATAGCCTTTTCCCCTGGCCTCTTGTTGAATTTGTTTAAGAAGCTGCTGACCTGGATGATAATCTCTTTTTACTGGTATGGCCACTTAGGTTCTCTATTGAAAAGGAAGCCAGGCCAGATTATGCTCTAACTGATAAACCACATTCTACGATTTCTCACAGTTCACAAATTGAAAAGTCTAGTTGGAGCAGAGGGCTGTGGAATGCTAAGTGTGCTCGCTGGTGTCTGTGGTGGATGTGATTTTGTTGCATGGAGGCCATTCTCCCGCTGCCTGCCATCTGCGCTGGCTGGGGAGCCGGTTCTGAGACGCTAACTGTGCACTTGAGCCCTTCCCCAGTAGCAGGTTAGAGAAAGCCACAGCCATAACACTGAGAAATGGGGACCTTTTACTGCTTTACCCCTCTGCATCCTGAGTGGGCAGATAGCTTCCTACTTTGTGTTAACTATGTTGAGCTGGGCGCTAGTGGCTTATGTTTGTAATTCTTAACTACATAGGACGTTGAGATCTGAGGATCTCGGTTGAAAGTCAGCTGAGCAGAAAAGTCCAAGAAACTCTCCAATTAATCAGTACAAAAGCTGGACTGGAGGTGTGGCTCGAGTGGTCAAGCACCAGCCATGATCAGAAAAGCCTGAAAGCCAGAGGCTCTGAGCTCAAGCACCCATACCAACACATACACACATACATGTACCAGAGTCATGTTTGGGCCTCCTATATGTAGGAGAGTCTCTTTTTGTTCATTTTTGTGATCACTATAATCACAGATTTTGGTCTTTTAAGTAGGAACAAAACATACACTAGATATGTGTTAGCTGGTGGTATAAATGTTTAGAAAAAAATTGTTTCATTTGAAATATTTTTGGAACTGATAAGTGAAAATTCATCTGTGTATAGTCTTCAGTTGTGGGCTACAATTTCTTAGTACTGGATATAGTTAGAGCCTATGAAGCTTCTGTTCTTATATATGCCTAGCCATTTTTCTACCTAAAAATCTAATGCATTAAAGATAGTATTTATCTTTAGATGAATGAAAGCTTCTAGTCATAAAGTAGCTTTTATCAAACATGCAGGTCTGAGTCTGTCTCAAGACAACTGCTATGCCAAACATGTTTCAAGTGATAAAATACTAGTTTTCAACAGTATCCTAGTCACTGCCAATGTTTTTTGTATATATAGGACATTCTAGGTGAGAATAAAATTTGTTCAGAAGAGCATCTCACATTACATGTAACTTTTTTGGAAAAATTACAGAAAAATACAGAACTATGCAGATAATGTAAGGAAAACCCAAGTATGAACTAATTAATCATGTATTAGCCTTACTTTCAATATTTCTTTAGTGAAAAACACTTCATGAATCATTTAGACATGGTTTGTACTTTGCTATTCTCCCATTCACACCTCCTGTTTTTTGTTTTGTTTTGTTTTTTGTCAGTCGAGAGGCTTGAACTCTGGGCTTGGGTGCTGTCTCTCAACTCGAAGGTAAGCACTGTACCACTTTGGACTTTCCTACCCGGGCTGGCTTTGAACCATAATCCTCAGATCTCAGCCTCCTGAGTAGCCACTGGTGCCCAGCTATTCTTCCTGTTTTCCATACTTCCCAGAGGAGTTTAGTGTGAAGTCTTTCTGATTTTTGTTTGTATTTCCTTTACCAGCTCATGTTGTAGTTTTCATTGAACTTACGTCGCTTACCAGTTTTAGAGATGCAGATGTTGTTCATTCTTTTTTTGCTGGTCATGATGCCTGAACTCTGGCCTGGGCACTGGCCCTCAGCTCTCCAGATCAAGGCTAGCACTCTACCACTTGAGCCACAGCAACACTTCTGACTTTTTTTGCTTATGTGGTGCTGAGGAATTGAACCTAGGGCCTCATGCATTCAAGGCAAGCACTCTACCACTGAGCCACCTTCCTGGCCCTTGTTCATTCTTTTATTATCACTGTGTGACGTGTCTTGAGAGGATGTTAGCACATTTATTAGGCCTTCTCTTTTGGTGTCACTTACTAATTTGTATCAGCATCAGTTAATTGCACATGTCCGTTTATGTGCACTGTGCATCTTCATTGTAGTCACCTGTCAAAATGCTTTTTTTGTTTGTTTGTTTTTGGGCCAGTCCTGAGGCTTGAACTTAGGGCCTGGGCATTGTCCTTGAGCTTCTTTTGCTCAAGGCTAGTGCTCTACCACTTGAGACACAGTTCCACTTCTGTTTTTTTTGGTGTATGTGGTACTTAGGAATTGAACCAGGGTTTTATGCATGTTAGGCAAGTACCCTCCATTAAGTCACATTGCCAGCCCAAGAGGTCTTTTGTATGTATGTATGTATGTATGTGTGTGTGTGTGTGTATGTATCTCTCTCTCTCTCTCTCTCTCTCTCTCTCTCTCTCTCTCTGTCTATCTATTTATCTAATTTATTTGCCAGTCCTGGGGCTTGAACTCTGGGCCTGGGCGCTCTCCTTCAGCTCTTCAGCTCAAGGCGAGTGCTCTACCACTTTGAACCACAGCACCACTTCTGGTTTTCCAGTGGAGAAAAGAGTCTCACAAGCTTTCCTGCCTGGGCTGGCTTTGAACTGCGATCCCCAGATCTCAGCCTCCTGAGTAGCTAGGATTACAGGGGTGAGCCATCGGTACCCGGCAGTCTTTATTTATTTATTTTAAAATGGTTCTTTATACATGCTGAATACCAATTGCTTGTCTGTTAAATAAGCTACAAATCTTTTTGCTCCCCAGTCTGTTCTTCTTGTCCAGCATATGCCTTTGACAGGTTTTCCTGAGTCCGATCTTGGGCTTTTCTTAGCTGATTCTTTTGGATGGAATGGGGGTAACCTGAGGTTTGAACTCAGGGCCTTGTACTTGCTAGGAATGTGCTCTACTGCTTAATCCATGCTCTCCTCTTTTCCATTAGGGAAGAGCTGTGTGGTGTTAGTCCTTGTGGAGTTAGCAGGGTGAATTTCATTTTCCTTCGGAAGGGTTGGGAAGTCAGTGAAGATCAACAGCCATGGGCGGGGTTGGCTGGGCTGCCTCTGCCACACTCACCCGGCTTCCTTCCATGTTGTCAGTGAGGGCTCTTGACATTGGTTTCTCTTTTGTGACTGTTGACTTCCTTTATTGATTTATAATTTGCTTACCATAAAATGCACCACTTTTAGGACACTAAAACTCAGTATTTTTAGCCCTCACCACCAGCTCCAGAACATTCTCATCATCCCAAACAAAAACTAGTACATTACTTGTCAGTCTGCATTCTACCCTTGGTCAGTCCTGGCAGCCACTTGTTATTATTCTCTGTTTCTCTAGAGGTACATACCTGGCTGCTGCCCTGAGAGGAATAGTACAGTACTAGCTGTTACCAGTCTTTTCTGATGGGCCTCTGTGACTCAGCACGATGCTTTCAGGGCTCATCCATGTTGAATATGACAGACACTATTCCATTGGATCACCGTGCCCGGTTTTGTTGGTTTGCTCATCAGGTGGCGGCCATTTGGGTTACCTCCACTTCTGCTGTGAGGAATTACACAGGTGTAAAGCATGTGTACAAGTTCCTTTGTGGATGTGTGTTCTCACTTTTCCTGACCTATCCAAAGGAGTGCAGAGGCTGGCTCCTATGGTGACTGTAATTTTCAAAGAAGCTGCTGGATTGTTTTCTGAGGCTGCTGTAGATTTTTTTAGATTCCCACTGGCAGTGTGTGAGCACTTGACACCTCCTTGTCCTCTCTAGCACGTGTCTGCGCTTGGTGTTGAGTGATCCCAGGGGACATGAAAGGGCCTCTCATTGAAGTTTTGCTTTTGTTTAGTGAATAATAATGTTGAACACATTCATGTTTGTGTTGGCCATTTGTGCATCTTTGGAGAAATGTCTACCCATCCAGAGTTATTTTTACATCTCTTATCATAGACATACCTAATTTGAACAGATGTTTCTCACTGAATGGACTGTCTTTTTCACTTTACCCTCTCCTCCCCTCTCTTCCCCTCTCCTCCCTTCCCCTCCCACACTATGTAGCCCAGACTGGCTGGCTGGCTTTAGTTTCTCTTGCTGTCATAGAGGTGCCGTGTTTCTCCGTTGGTGTCTCATGAGGACGTGAGAGGACCATTTTATTAAGTTAGAACAGTTGGTATTCTAAGATGTTTTTGGAAATTTTTTAAAATCTAAATATGGGGTTCTTTGTGTGTGGTTACTTCAAAGTAAGCTATAGCATTGAATTTTCAGGTGGAGTTCTGCAACCCAGTGTGTACCATTAAAACACTTGGATTGCAAAGTTACTGTCATTCCCAGTGCATTGATTTAATGTGTGAGCTAACAGCCAATCAAGGAAATAAATGTAGTAAAAAATGACTAACTTTTCCAGTGTCCCTGCTCTTGAATTCTTGCTTAAGAGTTCTCTCTCTCTTACTCTCTTCCATGACATAAGCATTATTGACCTGAGTGAGTTTATGCGGCTCCCACTCCTGGGTGTCGGCGTAAAGGTAAAACACCTCAGAGCTAGGCTTTGACCTGGCATCCCTGTTCTGGGCCAGGCAGCAGCGCCAGAGAAGAAGCGCATCTTCTGAAATCAGGTGTTCTGTAACTCACACAAGGACTCTTCTGCGCTGTGTATGGCTCTGCTCTGTGCTGGACTGTGATGAAGAATAGGGTGGGAAGAGATCTCCCCACCTGACCATTAGAGCAGTACACGCAATGTATCCAATGGAGAGAGCACAGTAAGCCAGGAGGTGCCCATCAGGCAGTGTCCTGGGGAGAACATAGCTCTGGTGGAGTGGACAGAAACTTGCCCTGGGTGGGCATTCATTCATTCAGCGAGTGTGTATCCGCTGGGCTATGCCTAGAGTGGTGTCACTGATCAGTTGTGGACAAGAGAAACCAAAATGCTGTGTCTGTGGAATTTCTTTCTATCCTGGAAGGAAGACTTGGGCCAACAGGAAAAGAAAGCTCCTGGGACTGGTGGCGTGCAGTGCAGATGGGTAGGAGGGCAGAAGGAGAGGATCCCTGTAATGAAAACAGATTACCAGAGGGTGAAATTTGGAGATGCCTGTCAAATGAACACGAAGTTTTCCTTTAGAGGGCTCATGTCCCCTATTTTAATATACTTTTCCCATGTACATAGTCTGTTGTATTGAAACCTCAAGCACAATTTTATTGCCCATACAAAATCCATCAAAAGTCATAGGCTTCCAGAGTCAGATTATTACCTTCCCAGAAGGTAATCTTTTTAGAGTTGAAGTGAAATATGGTAACTTGGTTTTTTTTGGAGGGATTGTGAAAAGGAGAGAGATTGTGTGTTTGCAAGACTATAAAATAATGCAGCCCTTTTTATGCAGGAGGAAAAAGCTGTTGTGAGGCTAATAACTTTAAGCTTGTATCTAGAAGGCTGAGACCTGATGGATTATATATCAAATTGGTATATAACTTACTTGGTAACACACACAGTATGAATTTTGAAAGTATTGTAGCTACATTAGGAGATAAATTACAAGAGAGTTGCATTTGCAACAGTAGAGTTTCATGAACTCCCAAAAAAGAAACACAAGCAATCTCTTTGCAAATCAAAGCGTCTTACTCTTTCTCATCTGTCCGCATTTGCACACACACACACACACACATATTCATATATACTTTCAAAATACCAGTAGTTAAGAAATATGAGGGTACTATTAGAAGTGACTTAATATAAAATGTAGTTTATTTCCTTTTTTTAAAAAAAAACCCATGAAGTATTTTGTAGAGCAGTTCTAGGGTCTCAGCAGAACTGCCCAGAAGGTGGGGTTCCCAGACAGGAAAAGTGTATGGCACTGTCTCTCCCTACTACAGTGCTTTACTAATTTTGGTTTGTGAACCCAATTCAAATGTGGGTGATAGTACTCACTGTCCATTGTCTATGTTCGGGTACATCGATGTCACAGCTTTTGTGGGTTAGGACAAAGGTAGAGTGGCTTGGATTTATCAATAGAGCACTAGTATTTTTTTTGCCCTGAAAGTTCCGTGTCCTCTCCTCCCCCTCTCCCACTCTCTGGGTCCTCTGTGTGTCCCCACTGCCCCTCCCCTCCCTTGTCCTTCACCCTTACCACATTAACCTCCCGCTTTTTTTTTTCTGGTTCCATAGTTTGGTTTTTTCCTAAAATGTCATATGTTAAAATCAGTGACTGTCACTTAGGAGCATGGTGCCTTTGTGTGGCTTGCTAGCTTATTTCTTTTTAAGCACTAAATAGTATTCCCATGGTCTGGCTATATCACAGTTTAGTTTATCCACCTACTGACATCTGGTTTGCTTCTAAGGGTGTGGCACTTACAAATAAAGCTGCTGGAAATATCTGTCTGTCTGTGCAGGGTTGAGGGTGATACACGTTTTCACCTTTCTTGGGTGAGTAGCAAGGACAGTGACTGATGGGTTATATGTGGAGATTGCGTTTAGTTCCTCATTCTCAGCGGCAGTGCTGGTGCTGCCCGCATTTCAGCGCCTGCTCAGTGCTGTGGGGTTGGATAGCAGAGGTGCTGTTTCCTGGTTCTCTGATCTTGCAGCCTCCAGTGGTGTGATGGGAAGTGTCTTTTCATGTGCTTGTTTGCTCCGTGCACAACTTTGATGAGTGTCTGTGCAGAGTTTTGCACATTTGAAATCAAGTTGTTAATTTTCTTCTTTTGACTTTTAAGAATGCGTTGTATATTTTGGTGGACGGTCGTGCTTTCTTGGCTGTCTTTGTCAGGTATTTTCTCCCAGATGTGTCTTGCTTGTGCTTTCATTCTCTTGACAGTGTTTTTTGCAGAGCAGATGTTTTTATTTTCAGTGGAGTCCAGCTCATCATTTCTTCCTTTCATGGATTGCGCCTCAGCTGCTGTTCCTAAATCCAAGGTCATTTCGATTTTATTCTGGTGTTATAGGAGTTTTATAGTTTGGTATTAGAAGTACATTTTATTTTAATCTTTATGGTAGAATTGAGTTGCGTAGTTAAAATACAATTCTATATTTATCCCTTAAAACATTATATTTGCCATTTAATAGCAAATGGGCTGATAAGATGTTAAGGGTTCATGAGGCAAGAGAGAATTCTGAGTTCACTGGGGGTTCTCACAGTTACTTTTTACCATTGGTGGGACATGCGCCCTTAAGTTATCCTTTTGTAAAGTAGAATTTACATTTCCTGAAAAGTCATGTTAGTCATGAGTCTCTCAGTATTACAGAAAAGTGTTTGAACCATGCGTAGATTAGGAGAGTATTTAAAATATTTAACAGAATGCTTTTCCACAAATTGATGTTTTCCTCACATTTTTGTTAGCATTAGTTAGTGGTACAGAGGGTCACCAAGTAAACTTACATCATCTGATTGATGAATTTAGCTAGCCAGTTTTGAAGAATGTACAGCACCTGGAACTTGACCCCTTGAGGATTGGCTTTCTTCCTTGACCTTGAGGCTAATACTTTGTAAATTTCATGTTCCATTTTTGTAATTGACACCAAAAAATCAACCTTTTCTTCTTTGAGTTTTAATGATGTACATATTTCTGTTGGTTCTATGTAACTTGCTTTCTAAAACAGGTCAAGCCCAGGTCATCTTACTTTCTTAAGAAACATAATTGAAAAAGACAAAAGGGAAAATATTTAGGACTGGGGAGGGTGACGGAAATCATACTGTGTTTTGCTACACCTAGAACCTTCTAGAGTTTATTAGGGAGTTTGTTGGTGTTCAGTTAATGCTCTTCTGGGAACATCGTTATCAAACTTACATAAATTTTCACAGGTGGACATGAACATAAAGAAAGCATAATGAACATTATTCTGGTATATTAGATAGAAGAATAAAACTTCTAACATGTATTTCTGATTTCTCCCAAATTCTTGTTTTTTTATTTTTCTTCCAACTTTCATTTTAGATGCTTAGTTTCTGGTTTTATATAGATGCTACCTGAAACAAGAATAGAAGATTAGAAAGAAAATGATTAAATGTATGTGTCATGTATCTAGAGACAGAAATCATTTTTTAATCTCTTAGAAGAAAAAAAATCCAACTTTTGAAGATTTCATTTGTAAAATTGACTTTGTACTTTATAAGCAATGTTTAAATTCATTGGTGATAAATATGCATGTTTGTATAGTACAATCCCATTTTTTACATAATGCTTTAATGGAAATGGCAGTTTTATGAAATGGAAGTGACTAGTAAAATTCTGAATGATGTTCATAAGCCTTTCCATCATTTTTATTGAGGGTTTGTGTATTCTAATTCATTAATACAGGGGAAAAGGAGAACACTAACATGGTTTATCTCCTATAATTACTCAAATTGAATAGAATTTATTTTCAATAAAATTCTTAGAGAAAATTGCCCAAAGTGGGGAGAGGAGGATTGGCCTATTTTTATGAAATGTCTTCATTTTTCCCTGTGGGACTTGGCTGTTTTGCCTGTGATGTTGTTTTGTTGTGTGTAATTACAGCATAGCTGTATCCAGTTTTCACATATAAAAGCTATCAAAGTCCAAGAAATCCCAGTATGTAAAGACCCAGGATTGAATGTTAAGGAGAAATATAGTCTACTGATTTTATTCTGCTTATTGCTGCAAACATTGCTTGTCTTTTAATACTTTAGATTACTTTTTAAACATGTGATTCATGTAATCCATTTAGGTTGCTATATGTAAGATAAACCTAGGGAAATTTCACAAGAAACTTGGTGTTGGCAGTTAAATTTGGTTTATTTTGTAGGGTCTTCTTCCTCCACGCCAGAGGGGAGGAAGGAGAAGAGACATTACCAGCCAGTTAATAAGCTAAGCTTAGTTTCACCACAGTGAGATATCTGTACATTTTGGGGAGTGGGAGACCATTATGCACTCTTAGCCTTCTGATATGAACACATGTCCATGTTCTTGAGGCAGAATCATGTTGAAACTGTTTAACCTTAAGCTTATATCTAGGAAGCTTTTAAGGCCTGGTGGTTGATTTCCTTTTCAAGGATCACATTTATACCTGGAAGCTCATCCCTCGGAGTCACCTTGTCCACTGTGTCTCCTTCCCAACTCAGCTACTCAAGTTGGAGCTCTGCTCCCTGGAGCTGTAATGGGCGAGTGGGTTTATGGATCTGTGGGTGCCCGTGTAGGTTTAAGGTTTGCATGTCTTCCTGCTTTCCTTGGCCCTAGAACACCACAGCTGTTTTTAGCTATCTTTTTTTAGCCTGTGCTTACTGAAGTGATTCCCACCTGAAGCCGGCAGAGAGTTTGTTCAAGATTAGACTTTCTCTGTCATCTGAGTCAGCCCACGGTATTGCAGGGTGGGTCAGGGAGAGTTCCAGAGGCTAGTCTCCCATAATCCCCGGGATACTGTCTCAGCACCAAGTGTCCTGTTTCTCTCTGGAAGCCAAGGATGGAATGCCATCTGCATCCAGCTCTCCTTTGCCCTAGTTGCAGCGCGTCTGCCTGCCCTGCAGTGGAGGGAGCTGAGAGGGTGGTTCATGATGGAGATTGCAGCTAGAGGAACTACCAAGGCTCTAGATAGAACTCCATCTCTAGACCCTTCTAGAAGCAAAGGCTTCTTAGAAAGATCAGCAAGTGGAGAAATTGTATGGGACATTTAATTCTCAGAGGTGCCGCCCACAGAGAAGTGTAACCCCCAAACCACAGCTGGCCAGTGGCAGTCACTTCTTCCATACCAGGACCCATGTGTTTCTGCCAGCCGTGTACCATGCAGAGTAGCACAGCAGTAAGCATAGGCCTATGAGGGAAGAAAGCCGCACAACACCAAATACTCTCTAGCAATGCACACACAAAGATGGGGACCTATGAGACCTGCCAGTGCTGCAGCAGGAGTGCACTTTACCTGGAGAAAGGCTGGGTTCACTGGCAAACTCTGAGTTCTCTGGCCTGGAGGAAAGAGGGGTGAACTGAGGTGGTTGGGGGTGGTGTGTGTTTATTGTGTTTGTGCAGCGAGGCTCAGCTGGGTGCAGTTTTCACCAGGTTTTCTTGCAGATGAAATTAGGCATAAGCAAATGTGAAAATCATTTTATGCTCAAATTGCCCTCCTAATATGCACGTCAATCAATTTGGACAAATTTGTGTTTTCTTGAAGCAGAACCAACTGCGGTTTATTTGATTTTGGAATTGAGTCCCTTTTCTTTTCTTCCTGTCCACTATTATTGATTTCTTAATTTGTATTTAAGTTATGCCCTTATTAGATTGATTTTTCATACTTTGAGCCCCTCTAGAGGAAACCAGGCTAAGGTCTTAATTTTGCTGGAAGGAAACCACAGGTAGTTTCCTTCTTGGGGCCTTTACTTGCTGTCGGACACAGCTCCAGAGATACAGAGGTGGGCAAAGAACGATCCCGATCCCCGGGGTTACAACAGTGTCTCACTGAAAACTTTGCACAGTTCCCATTTAAGTGTCTTTGTTGGGTCTTCTGCATCAGGGCTGTATGAGCCAGTATGCATTTCTTTATGACTGCAGTGGCAGCATACACGCCTCCCTACCACCACCTCCTTCCCTGAAAGGTAAAGGCTGGAGAAAGCCAGTGTGGCTCATCTGTTGGAAAATTTGGAAAAAAAAACTTGGTCTCTAATTCATCTTCCCCCACCTGACTTCTTCTTCTTCTTCTTCTTTTTTTTTTGGTCCAGTCGTGGGGCCTGAACTCTGGGCCTGAGCACTGTCCCTCAGCTCTTCAGCTTAAGGCTAGCACTCTACCACCTGAGCCACCTTCCCAGCCCCCCACCTGACTTCTTAGTACACCCAGTGACCAGTGTCGGCTGTAGATAGGCCGATGAAAAGCAGCTTTCAGAGTAGTGTGAAAAGCCCAGTCTCATGTGTCTTAGCCCTCTCCTGCATTCCTTCCCTTGGCACACTTGTGTGCACATGCGTGCATTGTGGTGTAATTCCCTCTTTTTACCTTCCTCAGCACAGGTGTGTGCATGTGTTGTGTGCACTGTGTGTAAGTGTGGGCCAGGAGAATAGTCTCCCAGACAGCGAGTGCTGGTTACCTCCGGGACACAGGAAAGCTTATTAAGGCCTCTTTATACATATTTCATTGTTTGCTTTGTTTTAAGAAGCATGTTTTACTTTTTTAATTAAAAATCTAATAAAGTAGAAAATGAATAAATAATAGTAATAAAAAATATCCTCAAGGCACAGAGCTTTGTTTCAGTCTTCCTGCAGCTTGGGTAGTTAAAGCTGGATGTGATGTTTGAGGTGAGCTGCTCAGTTGGCTCTGGTGATGAGCCTAGGAAGGTACTTTTTTTTTTTTTTGCCAGGCATGGGGCCTGAACTCTGGCCTGGGCGCTGTCTCTCAGCTCTTCAGCTCAAGGCTAGTAGTGCTCTACCACTTGAGCCACAACACCACTTCCTGCATTTTCTGCTTATGTGGTGCTGAGGAATCGAACCCAGGGCCTCATGCATGCAAGGCAAGCACTCTATCACTGAGCCACCTTCCCAGCCCAGGAAGGTACTTTTGTTTCTGTGTTATAGGCCATTAGCACCCCAAAGTCTTTCTTACCTCTGCTGCTCTCGATAACAACTCTTTGGGATCCAGATTTAGTCCATTTTACCTTGTTTATTGTGGAAGTAAGTACGTAATATATGTTAAGAACTGGCCTTGGGTTCAGGCCATGTAGTTACAGATTCTGTTTTTAGCTGACATGGACGCTTGAACAGGGAGCCCTTCGCCCTGAGCCTGCTTGTCCTCAGAGTTGAGAGGTCTGAGGTGCTGTGGTTGGAAGTTTTCTGGATGCCTCATGGAGCAGACTCCACGGTGATGAGCTGGTGCTGTGAGCCAGAGACTGTGGCTCCTCCCTTCACCCTTCTCTTCCACAGCCCTCTTCCCCAAAACAAGTGAGTCCCGCACACGTTGCTCACTGTCTCTCTCGCCCCCAGGTCCATTCACCGATGTTGTCACCACCAACTTAAAGCTTGGCAACCCAACAGACCGGAATGTGTGTTTTAAAGTGAAGACCACCGCACCGCGTAGGTACTGTGTGCGGCCCAACAGCGGGATCATTGATGCTGGGGCCTCGGTCAATGTCTCTGGTAAGTCTTGAGACCCCAGGCAAGGGCAGGCCCTGAAGGGCCCAGGGCCTGGGGACTTTGGCTTGGGTTTACAGTGTAGGGAGGTGTCAGACTCCCCCCCTCCCACCCCCCATGCCCTCTCCCTCTGCCTCTGGCTGGAAAGCTTGGTGGTCCCATCACCTCTGTCTCCATAATTAATAGGCCTTCGTTTCTGTGTTCTCAGCCTTGGAGCCACAGTATTAGAGCACATTTAAAGTGGTGACTTTAGACTTTACTTCAGAATCAGTTTGGCTGTCACTCCTTTGAAATTAAATCTGCCCTTTGGCAATAAATAAGAAAGGGCTAAACAAACTTAATTTTACTTTGTGGGAGAAAGCTAAATGGAGTTATTTTCTTATTTAAGCTAAACAATTTCTGACATTAAGCTCATGTCATTTCCAATGATGGGCAACTGCACTTTACTGATTGTGAAAATCTAAAGGAGATGAGGGCGGAAGGAACTGGAATACGTTCAAGGGTGCAAGTTCTGTGCTGTCTGATGGGTTTCTCTTCCCTTTAGTCTGAGAGTGCATATATTTTCCAAAGCCCAACTTTTGAAAAAGATGCTGGTATAGGGCCCAAATTGGGAATCGGATTTCAGAGTTGAGGCATGAGCAGTGGGTTAGTATTTCGATGTATTTGAGAAATGGAATAAACTTTTAGCTCATTAGAACTTGTGGAGCCTAGGGTGCCATGGGGAGTGTTTATCCTCTTAATACCAGTGACTCGGGGTCCAGAGGCTTCGGGATCATTAGGAGTGACTCTTCATTTGAAGTGAGTATTTGTCTGGCTTTTTCTGTGATAGATTTTGATCGTGATACATTTGGCTATTCATTTGACACCTAGAAGAAAATGACTCACCTCTGGAAAGATACAAGGTGTTTCATTATCTAATCATTCCTGCAAGCTCTCATTCCCTGCATTTTCTGGTGTCTCTCATGAAGGGGCACCCGTTCCAGTTCCAGAGTAATTCTTAGAAGGCCAGGCCTAGGCCCAGGAGCAGCCAGGAGGGTGGGATTAGCATTGGTGAGACCCTCCTTGTGCTAGATCTGCACAGGTTCTGTTGTGTTATTTCTGCCTGGGAGGGAGGCCCTGCTTCCTCCATTTTTACAAGGAAAGAGATTGGTGTTGGCTTATCACAAAGTTGGCGGGAGACCGAGCGGCAGCCCGTTCTGCCGGCCCTGGCCTGTGCTCTACGAACCCAAGCGCTGAGGAAGGGGGTAGCAGAATGTTGGCACTTACAGATGCGAAGGGTCCAGATGGCTTATGTTTTTCTGTTGAAATCTTTTATTCCTTCTATTTATAACCACCTTTTTTCCTTAGTTTCCCTGTCCATATTAAATTTGAGCAAATTTGAGTTGTTGGTAGGTGAAAACTATCAACTTTCAAAGTCAATGCAGGTGGGGAAAGCAGCATGGTTTTCCAAATAAAATGATCCTAGTAGATAATTGCATAGTGGAGGTGCACTTTCCGGTATTAAGTATAATTGTGTGCGTCCATCTGTCTTGCAGCAGGATTTTTTTCTACTGTTCACTACTAAGGTTTGAACCCAGCACCTGCTACTGGCCAGGCAGGCACTGGACTGAGAGCCGCACCCCTCGACTCTAAAGACGCTTGTTGAGGATTATTGCATTTAATCTTTTGAATTCAGAGATTTATCTTTTTTTTTCTTTTTTCATTCCAAGATATGAATCATGGGAGTGTTTTAAAAGTAATAATACTTCCAAACACTTTTCTTGATTTCATCTTGTCTACTTAATGAAGGCTGAGGTTTAATGATTATGGCCTTCTCTTTGCAGATAGGAAAGTGGGATGCAGAGCGTGGATATGATCACGTGGATAGGATCACATTGAAGTCCAGTGTCTTGGCTCCTGATCCAGTCATTTTCTAGGTTACAGTACTGCCCTCGACTGAGTTAGGGGATGACCACACTTACATATGAGTGTATAATTTATGTGGGAGAAGAAAGCAGTTGAATAGTGAAACATCCTCGTATATACAGGCCTACCCCCTAGACAGGACAAGGTTGTGTTTACTTGGTGTGTAGGGCAGCCTTGGGGCTGGGGAAGGAGCACAGCCCCTGGGGCTGCAGATTTATAAGTTCCTTTTATTAGATATGCATACTTTGGGATAAAACTCACCTACCTTGACCACAGGTCCTCATGACTTGGCGGGGGAGGGGAGAGGAGGAGGGCAGATGCAGTTGAGGTAGATGTAGGCAAGACCTGTGAGTCCACGGTCTGACCTCACTTCATACACAGTGCTCAAAGATCACTAGTCTGGAGATCAGGAACCTGAGCAGGAAGCCAGCTCTACTCTTTAGTCAGTTGGCTGAGCAATGCTGATCTTGTCGCTATGGAGGCTCTGGCCTTTCTGTGGAAAAGTGGGAGGGACCGTATTAACTCCCAGAACTGCTCAGACAGTATTAAGAGTGGACTACACCAGTGGGGCTACATTATTCTTCCTCTGCTCAGGTAAACCTGGCAAGATTCATTCAAGATACATTACCAAATATTTGAATTGCCTTTTAAAAGTAAATCGATCCCATATATTTTAGTAATTGATGAACTTAATTTTAGGAGGAATTCATGTTTTCTTCTTCTTCTTTTTTATTTTTTTTGTGTGGGTTGTGGGGCTTGAACCCTGGGCTTGGGCACTGTCCCTGAGCTCTAAAGCTCAAGGCGAGTGCTCTACCGCTTGAGCCACAGCACCACTTCTGGTTTTCCGGTGATTCATTGGAGATAAGAGTCTCCAATGGTTGTTCCGGTTGTTCTGGTTGTTCCAGTCTGTTGCTTAAGTCCTTCTCTTTGTCTTTGTCTTCTCAGTCTCATTCCTGTACTCACTCCTTCTAGATCCATGTCTGTTTCTGTGAAGGGCAGTAGGCAAAAGGACACTGGTGTGCATGCTCAGTTTGTGTTAGATGTCCCCGAATGCCACAGTTGGGCTCTTGTTCTTGCACACTGTCTACTGGCTCTGGTTGGGCATCCTGCAGGCCCAGCCTCAGCAGCACAGCACCGCTTCTAGGAGGTTGCAGGAGAGATGATTGGATTATCCTGAAATTGCATATGCAAGGAGTATATAATTTAAGTGCTGCCGAAGCGAGCACGAGTATATAATTTTTTTTTTGTTGTTGGTCATGGGGCTTGAACTCTGGGCCTGGGTGCTGTCCTTCAACTCTTCAGCTCAAGGTGAGTGCTCTACCACTTGAACCACTTCCGGTTTTCCAGTGGGTCATTGGAGATAAGAGTCTCACAGACTTTCCCTGCCCAGGCTGGCTTTGAACAGCAATCTGCAGATCTCAGCCTCCTGAGTAACTAGGATGACAGGTGTGAACCACCAGCGCCAGGCTGTAACTTTTTGAGTTAATGAATTGTTTGCAGCAGTGGGGCTCTTCCCTTTTGTTCTAGCTTTATAAAATTAAGTCTATTTTCTGAACTGTATGATGGGAAAATATTTTTAAGGCAGATAATTTCTGAAAATGTCTTTGTGGTAAGCTATTAGTGGTTGTGGATTTTGTTAATACTGCAATTTAATAATGAGGGCGTTTTCCATTAATATTCCAAACCATGTTTGCCAGCGGATGCAGCAGGTGAAGTGGTAAAATTACGGGCTCATCAAAAATACTTACACTTCCTGTAATATGATATTAAGTTTAGTATTTTTATAACCTTCACTGAATTCTAACTTCACTAAGTAGCAAGCACATTTCCATTTGCAGTTCAGTTATACCCATTGGTTGCCTGTGTACCACACAAATTAGAAATGCAAACTAAGGGGGTTATTGGAAAGAATCATTAAAGATCCCAATATTTATGGTACCGATACACTTTGCTAAGTATATCCTGGGTGCTGAAAATGGATTAAAGACAACAAACACAATCTCCCAGTGTCTTAAGTCTGTGTTCTAAATTCTCATTTTGAGTAGTAAGGAGCAGTATTTCTGACACAGCTTTCACTACTCTTTACGGTCACATTTAAAGCATGAAGTTCTTCCAATAAAATCCCTAGGACAGAATTAATATCTGTAATTCTTGGATGGAAACGGGTCAATTGATGTAACTGGGTAGTATTGCAATTGATAATTAATCCTTTTAAGATTTTGCTGACTCAGTTTAATGTTGCTGTTCGGTGACCCTGGACCAGTCAGCCTTGGGCCACAGCTTTCAGGTGACTAGCAGTAGAGTATAAATGCTTGCTGAAAAGAAGCCAGCATTTGTCTATGAAGTGCTGACAATGAAGCTAAATGGGGGGAGCGGGGGCGTTAATTGGGCCGTGGGTATTTGCATGCATGCACATGTGGGGGGGTGTGCATGTGAGTGTATTTATTGGTACTGAGCTTGAGCTCAGAGTCTCCCTCTTGTTCAGTATTTTGAAATTTGTTTTTTTTATTATTATAAAAGTGGTGTACAGAGAGGTTGTAGGTTCATGAGTCAGGTAATGAGTGCATTTCTTTTTGGATAGTGTCACCCCTTCCCTTTCCCTCTCCCAGTTTTTCCTTCCTGTCCCCATACACAAGTTGTATAGTCAGGTTTTTTTTTTTTTTAAATTTTTGATCGTGGCTGGTACTCTACCACTTGAGCCATGTCTGTAATTCTGGCTGTTTTGCTGGTTAATTAAATATAAGAATCTCTTGGGTTTATCTGCCCAGGCTGGTTTCAAATTTCAGTTCTCAGATCTCAGCCTCTTGAAGAGCTAGGATTATAGGTATGGGCCACAGTACCTGTCTAGTTTGGACTTTTTAACAGCAGTGTTCTTCATGTTTGATCTTTGTTTTGGAAGTCTCTGATAAGTGGAACCTTATTATAAATGGTTTCGGTGAACTGGGTTTATTACTCTCTGATAGGAACAACTAACAGTCATACTTAAAAGATGTCTTTAATCTTTTTCATCAGATTAGATTATGGTTAAAAAATTACCAACAAAAATTCCACTTAATTGTGCTTTTAAAGGTTTTCAAAGTTTACTGTAATATTTAGGTTTCTTCAGAAGAGTCCTTTTCATTTTTCATGTTTGTTCCTTATACTTTGAAAAGCTATGATCAAGAGGCGGTCAAGTACAGGCAGTACACCTCACTTAGCTGAGTTGCCTCCACAGGTCCCTGCAGCCTGACCCAGCAGCACTGAGAGCCGAGTGTCAGGGCAGCCCGCAGTGAGGTTCTGTCAGTGGACCTCCCATGCTGTGACTACCTGCCCCAGCCTCCACTCCTGACTGCCAGTCTCATATAGACCTATTCTACTTTCTTGCCTATCACAGAAGGAAGGGACAGGGCAGTTGTGACGGTGCCTGCCCAGTGGTGAACTGGGAACCATATCCCAAGGAGCACATGTGCAGGAGCAGGGCCTGGAGTCCCGGGAAGGAGGCTCTGTTCCGTCTGTTTAAGCTGCTCCAGAGACCTGGCTTAATGATTTACCACAACAGGGCACTGTGGGGAACCTCAGCACAGCACAGCGAACATCAGAAAGAGGCTGGTGGGATTCCATTGTTGAGTTGTAGGGGACAGGAAAGCATATTGAGGAAGGTATTTACCAAAAAGAAGCAGGGGAGACTTACTATTTGGCCTATGCCTTCTGTCACACACCTCATCTTTTGATCCTGGCTTAGGTATTTGTACTGCTCTGCACAAATAAATAAAGTGAGATCAGAGGGTCAAAAAGGCAATTGATGTAGATAAAATTAATTATTTGCTTGCTAGACTACACAAGAAGGTAGACGTGATTTCAACATTTTGAGAATCCTAGAGGTAATGATAAATGTTGTGTGGCTTGCAGTTGTAACTCAGATGTCACGCTTTGAGCTAGGGTTACATCTTCTCACCATAGGCACACTGCTCATCGTCAGCTGATCAAGAGTTCCGCTTGCCATTTATATTTGTGTGATTAGTTTCAAAGGTGGAGAGTAGTGACTTCATTGTGACTGCATCATAAATGCAGTTTGGTGGAAAGTGGTCTTTTGCTGTACAGGCTGTGAGAGAGGAAAGAGCTAGTATGTCAGGAGACAGGCTGAGAAGATGGGCAGCTGTGTTTGGGCCACATGGGAGAGAGAGTAGACAGAAAAGAAGCTAGCTGGGTGATGGAGAGCAGGAGCTCTCCTCTTCCTGGGCGGCACCAGAGGCTTTCCAGAAGAATCTGACTCAGGAGTGCTTGAATGTGGAAAGGGAGGAAGGTGCATGCTTCAAGTCAGTGGGAAAAAGCCAACTAGCTCCTGAGTGTGCGCTCTACAGATAGCCAGTACTGGTCTCCATCTAACTGAAAGCCAAAGGAAGAAGAGCCCAGAGTTCTATCAGCAGTAAAGGAGCTCGCAGTGAAAGAAGCACCCCAGGTCCGAGGTGTGGTACTGACCTAGATCTCCTGGAGTGGGGTCAAGCAGCTTCTGTTTTTATTTTTGACAGTACTGGGGTTTGGATTGGGGCCTTGAGTTCTACTACTAAAGCCACGCCTCCAACTTAAGCAGTTAGTTTTACAGGTTCCATACCTTATGGTCTAGCAGACACGGTACCCTGAGTGAGGATGTGAGTGAGGAGTGAGCAGTCTTCAGCTGTCTCCTGGTAACAGGTTTCCTTTAACATAGTATCAGCAGATAATTCTAAAAGTAGAATCGATGGTTCCTCTAAGAGGGCTTTCTTATCAATGTCTTTGATATTCAAGTGAAATAAATTAAGTTAATGGGAGGCAGTTTTATAGCCTGCCAGGAAAAGAAGTACCTAGTTTCTGTCACAATTTACATGTATGAATCTGGAAGAACAAAGGATTGACAACATTTCTTCTGTCATGTTCTGTAAAGTTTTAGCTGATACAGTGTGGCAAATTTTGACATGAGTTGATGGTGGCTGATATGCACAAAACTTTTCTACTTTGCTTTGGCTTTGGTTTCAAAGTAGGACTTACTTCATAGCTCAGGCTATATCCTCAAATTCACTGGGTGGTGCAAGCTGGCCTGGCCTTTTGTCTCTGCCTGTAGAGTGCTGGGATTATAGGTGTTTGCCATTGATGCTCAGCTGAAATCTAAACTTTCTGGCAAAAGTTGGGCTGTATAGTACAGGAGATAGAACTGAGGTGTGTGAGGTTATCTAGAGTTACCCAGTCTGATAGCCAGGGAGCCCACGAGCAGAGGCCAGACATTGGTGGCAAACAGCTGAAGGGAAGGGCACCTGTCCACCTG
The DNA here is from genome assembly GCF_000151885.1 of Dipodomys ordii. Lineage (NCBI taxonomy): Eukaryota > Metazoa > Chordata > Mammalia > Rodentia > Heteromyidae > Dipodomys > Dipodomys ordii. The sequence continues at coordinate 1,556,867 of NW_012267291.1, read as the reverse complement.
CACACAGAGTGTCCCAAAAGTTCACTCTTGACACCTGAGCAGGCCATGGTGATGGTTCTCACCAGCTGTGTGGTGTTGGTGCCTAGGCTGTAAAATGGAGGTAGAGAGCCAAGACGTAGGTGCCCCAGCATTCTGCACGAGCCGTGGCTGTGCCGTTGCTTTGGCTTCGTCGCACAAGTGTCGGCTGGCCTTATCATAGTGTTGTTCCACAATAGTGTGGTCTGTGACCTCCTGACGTGGGGGTTGGTAGATCCCCGGGGTCTATGTACCGTGCTTGGAGAAGTTGTGGTGATGCACATGGACTGGAGCCCTGGCTCCACCGTTGAATGTGCTAGCCATGGGACCCAGCTAGACTGGCCATAACCTTCCAACCTCTGTCCTAACTTCAGGAGGCAGAACGCTTGTTGGAGAATATGCTTTCTTCTGGCAGCTCGTACTCAGCTAGTACCAGGAAAGGTGACTTTTCCTCTTTTCATCTTGGGGTACAGTGAAGGTATGGGTGGGGTAGAAGATGAAAAAGAAGGGCCTCACAGTGGGGTGAACCTAGAACCTTGGTCTCTGGGGGAGCCCTTGGCACTTGGCTGCTCTTCTGTGCGCTGCCCTGGGAGCTGTCTCTGCGTCCTGCCACAGGCTCTGCTTGACATGGCTCCCTGTCTCCTGACCTGAGCCAGCCACTGACACTGCTCGCAGACGTGGGCTCACATCTGTCCTTCCTCTCTGGCGGTGGGGAGGCTCTGTGGGGCATATGGGAATCCCAGAGATGGGTGTCCACGGCAGCGGAACGTTGATGAGTGCCCAGCAGAAGAGAGGCTGGCCAGTGCTGGTGTCAGCAGGGCAGCTGCTAGGCCTGTGGTGGTTGTGGGCGTGATCTGGGTGTGAACTGTCCACCCAGGTGTGAGTGGGCTCTTCCATGGTATAACACAAGTTCGCCTCTCCAGCTTTAGTTTTTTTCATCTGAAAAGTAGGCATGCAAATAATATCACCCCCGCCCCTAACTCACACCATGGTACTACCTCTTAGCGATTAAATGAGACACTAGAATAGCACCCAGGTGGTGGAATGTGGACACACTCAGGGCCATGGTCAGCTTTCTTTGCCTAGGAGGCTCAGTTTCAGGGAACTAAGCTTGACATGCAAGTTAGCCAGAGCCTTGCAAGCATGGTGTGTATTCTGAAGCAACTGTCATTTAATGGAAGGAGGCCTAAAGAGGCCAGACAGGGGGAAGACCCTGCCCATGGTATGTCACATGACCCATCTATCCACAGGTCCTCCGCATACTTAGGGAGAGTGAGTTGGGATTGTTTTGTTTTGTTTTGTTTTGTTTTTGGGTCCGGTTGTGGGGCCTGAACTCTGGGCCTGGGTGCTGTCCCTCAGCTCTTCAGCTCAAGGCTAGCGCTCTACCATTTGAGTCACAGCGCCACTTCCGGCTTTTTTCTTTTTGCTTATGTGGTGCTGAGGAATCGAACCCAGGGCCTCATGCATGCAAGGCAAGCGCTCTACCACTGAGCCACCTTCCCAGCCCTAGTTGGGATGGTTTATAACCTGCTGGTGAGATGTCTCTAGTGTTCTGTTGGCAGAACACTATTTCAAGCATTATCTTGATGAGCTTCATAGGAAATGGGGTGAAGAGAAGCTAAAAGCATTTCTTAAGCGGCTTGGATTATTCCATTTGAGTTTGTGACAAGATGGTTTTTATGTGTTTCCTTGAGCACAGCAGGCCTATGGTGTGTCTCCAGCTTCCCTGTTGTGAGGGGTGGGTGGTAGTGTTTGGTGGGCTGTTGGAGTGCATGACAGGACTAGGAATCAGGAGGCCTCTGAGTTCTAACCCTATTCCCAGTACCTTCTCCTCTTAGACCTCTCCGGCTGCAGGCTGGTGACCTCGCTTACAGAGTGGAGTTGCTGGTCTTGGCTTCTGGCCTCCTCCTCTGGGGTGTGCTTGGGAGAGACAAGAGAATCCCATCAGAGCACAAGCACTTGCATGATGAATGGCTCTGGTTACCAAGTTCTGACTCTCCTAATGAAATATTTTCTTTCTCAGTGATGTTACAGCCTTTCGATTATGATCCCAATGAGAAAAGTAAACACAAGTTTATGGTTCAGTCTATGTTTGCTCCGACTGACACTTCTGATATGGAGGCAGTAGTAAGTACCGAACACTTCTTATTCTTTTTAGCAATAACAGCCCAATTAGGTATAGAATTCTGAGTGCATGCATTTCAAAATGTGTCAGAGTTGTTTACAGAGGAAGTATTTCTGAAGAGGTTTGTACTTTGACTACCTGTTTATACTAAAACTCAGTAATTTGAACATTTACATGGCTTTCTAGAATGTGTTTCTTGCCTGATTTTATAAACTCAGTTTGCTTCAGCAGTGCTGTGTTCTGGTGAATTGACTGGAGAGGTAGGGAACGTGTCTCTTCCCTCCCGACACAGGGCGTTCCTACCTTACTTCCAGAACATAAAGGGGTACGGGGTGCTCACTGTGGCTTTCTGCTTCCTTGGAAGGGGAGCTTGGTTCTGGTAAGCATGGTTCTTTGGTGGGTTTGTGTGTCCGTGTGTCCATCTCTCTTTGTGTATGTTACTAGTTTCCAATTTAGGGCCTGTGCATGCTAGATAATCTGAGCTACATTCCTGGCTTGATTCTTTGCTTTTTAACCCTAAATTCCCTTCATTTCCCCCTTACCCCTTTGCATAAATACATGTTTAGCTTGTTTCTGGTTTTGGTAAAACTAAGATGATTTTAGTTTTTATAAGTTAAATTATTATTTGTGTTTTTACAAAAAGAGAGATTATAATAGAAGGTTCCCCAAAGCAGCGGGGAGGGGGGTGTACATGTGTGAGTGAATCCGCAAGCCTTCTGGTGTGGTGTGACCCAAGCCTGCAGACAAGCCTTGCTGGCCGTGGTGTGGGTTCTCTCAGACCTCCCGCTCACCAGCCCAGAGAACCAGATCCCCAAAGGGGGTCTTTGTGTCAGTAGCTGACACTACACCGTTGTTTTCCCAGGGGCAGTGTCATGCAGAACTCATCCTGCTCCTGTCACCCCCAGCCTATGGTTGTAGCCTTGAAAAGGACAGTGGCCATCTCCACCGCTTCACTTAGGGGCAGAAAAAGAAGGGTTAGTCAGGTGCTTCTAAGTTTGCAAGGGATCAGTGCTAGAAAACTGTTTGCTTCAGAATGACTATTTCATTTCCTGGAACATGTCGTGTCAGCTCATGTTGATTGGTGTGATCAAGGAAGCTACCTACAGAATGTACAGTGTTCCAGAGTGTGTTCTGCCCGGCACCCTGCTCAGCACAGCAGGACAAGGGAGAGGCCATCTCTGTTGTGAGGTTAAGTTCTGCCTTCTGATAATGTTGCAGCCATGAGCATGTTCCAGAGTCCTGTGTGATGGAATAACAGTTCGGCTCACACTGTGTGCTCAGTGTAAACACCTGGCCCAGTACCGGATGCCTGTTCTTCCAACTGTTAGAGGCCAGACAGTGCCTGGACCACAGAGGGTCATTTTACTTCTTAGTAGGATGGTTTCCATAACAGTGAGCTAAGTGCTATACAAATAGACGCTGAAGAAAATGGAGGAAATACACAAGTGAGCAAAAGTAACTGGTGCTTCTTCTGCCTGGCAGGCCTGACTTCCCAGGCACTTTGTGCTTCCCTTTGTTTTACATGTTTATTTCTTATTTCTACCAACAAAGTATTAAATGTAGAGCAGTGACCACTCATCTCTACTTAGACTTGCATTTGTGAACATTTTGTCCCTCCCCTCACCTTGCCCCCCCCCCCCCAAGCTCTTTCTTGGTGGTGGTGGGGCTTGAACTCTGGGCCTGGGTGCTGTCCTTCAGCTCAAGGATAGTGCTCTACCACTTGAGCCACAGCACCAATTCTGGTTTTCTGGTGGTTTATTGGAGATAAGAGTCTGATGGACTTCCTGCCTGGGCTGGTTTTGAACCGTGATCCTTAGATCTCAGCCTCCTGAATAGCTAGAATTACAAGTGTGAGCCTCCAGCATCTGGCCATATACTCTTTCTTTAACAAAATTTTTTTTTTTTTTTTTTTGTGCTGAACCAGACACCTCCATCAGGCTGGGTGATGCTCTGCAAAGCAAGGGCAATCTTGTGGTACTGTCTTGCACAACCAAGAAAATGAGCCATAATTCAGCATTATTACTTAATACTGAAACAAACCCATGCCCAGAGTTTCTGAATATTTCAAAATTGCCCTTCAAAATTGTTCTCATTCTAGTTGAGGTCCTCCCCCAGCCTTCCTACACCTCTTGTTTTTCACAGGCCAAGTCACGTGTGCATTTAGGCTCTGCACAGGCGAGGTCACATGTGCATTTAGGTTCTGCACAGGCGAGGTCACGTGTGCATTTAGGTTCTGCACAGGCGAGGTCACGTGTGCATTTAGGTTCTTCACAGGAGAGGTCACATGTGCATTTAGGTTCTGCACAGGCGAGGTCAGTGTGCATTTAGGTTCTACACAGGCGAGGTCACATGTGCATTTAGGTTCTTCACAGGCGAGGTCACGTGTGCATTTAGGTTCTGCACAGGCGAGGTCACATGTGCATTTAGGTTCTGCACAGACGAGGTTAGTGTGCATTTAGGCTCTGCACAGGTGAGGTCAGTGTGCATTTAGGTTCTGCACAGGCGAGGTTAGTGTGCATTTAGGCTCTGCACAGGCGAGGTCACGTGTGCATTTAGGTTCTGCACAGGCCAGGTCACGTGTGCATTTAGGTTCTGCACAGGCGAGGTCAGTGTGCATTTAGGCTCTGCACAGGCGAGGTCAGTGTGTATTTAGGCTCTGCACAGGCGAGGTCATGTGTGCATTTAGGTTCTGCACAGGCGAGGTCACGTGTGCATTTAGATTCTGAACAGGCGAGGTCACGTGTGCATTTAGGCTCTGCACAGGCCACATGTGCATTTAGGTTCTGCACAGGCTAGGTCACGTGTGCATTTAGGCTCTGCACTGGCCACGTGTGCATTTAGGTTCTGCACAGGCGAGGTCACGTGTGCATTTAGGTTCTTCACAGGAGAGGTCACGTGTGCATTTAGGTTCTGCACAGACGAGGTCATGTGTGCATTTAGGTTCTTCACAGGAGAGGTCATTTGTGCATTTAGGCTCTGCACAGGCGAGGTCACGTGTGCATTTAGGTTCTTCACAGGCGAGGTCACGTGTATATTTAGGTTCTGCACAGACGAGGTCACATGTGCATTTAGGTTCTTCACAGGCGAGGTCATTTATGCATTTAAGCTCTGCACAGACGAGGTCACGTGTGCATTTAGGCTCTGCACAGACGAGGTCACATGTGCATTTAGGTTCTTCACAGGTGAGGTCACGTGTGCATTTAGGTTCTTCACAGGCGAGGTCACGTGTGCATTTAGGTTCTGCACAGGCGAGGTCACGTGTGCATTTAGGTTCTTCACAGGTGAGGTCACGTGTGTATTTAGGCTCTGCACAGACGAGGTCACATGTGCATTTAGGTTCTTCACAGGCGAGGTCACATGTGCATTTAGGTTTTGAACAGGCGAGGTCACGTGTGCATTTAGGTTCTGCACAGGCGAGGTCACGTGTGTATTTAGGCTCTGCACAGACGAGGTCACATGTGCATTTAGGTTCTGCACAGACGAGGTCACATGTGCATTTAGGTTCTGCACAGGCGAGGTCACGTGTGTATTTAGGCTCTGCACAGACGAGGTCACATGTACATTTAGGTTCTTCACTGGCGAGGTCACGTGTGTATTTAGGCTCTGCACAGACGAGGTCACATGTGCATTTAGGTTCTGCACAGACGAGGTCACGTGTGTATTTAGGCTCTGCACAGACGAGGTCACATGTGCATTTAGGTTCTGCATGGGCAAGGTCATGTGTACACTGCATCAGGAATATTGCATGTGGATTTATTTCATTGGTGCTATTTGGTCACTTAGCTGAGAAGGTGAGTGCCAACTCTCCTGGATAGCGAAGTGTGTCTTCCCTGGAGTAATAGGGCAGATATTGGGGTACTCTCCAAGCCATCATGGCTGTCCTGCTCATCACCAGCCTTTCCAGGTTGCTTTAATACTGTTGGTGACTTTGCCTGGTCTTCCTATAGCACACACCCATGGGGCATGTGGGTAGAAGAGCAGACTTCAGTATTGTTTATAGTTTCTTCACTTAATATTCCGCAGCTTCCCCTCACGTAATTGCATGCTCTCAAGCAGTATTGAGTGGCAGCCTGCTATTACTCCATTGCCTGAGTCTGCCATACTGTGTGTGGCAGTCCGCTGGTGTCAGACACAGATTGTTTCTTGCTCTTGGTACCTCCTTGTTCCAGCTGCTTCCTGCGTGGCTGGGAGGGAAAAGGGGGAAATGGCTTTCTTTCTGTATTATAACCGTGCTGTTCTGTCATTCTTGAACAGGACTCCTGCCCCATCCCAGAACACAAGCTTAGCAAAGAGCTGCTCTCTTCAGCAGGCTGAGGGCAGGAAGCTTGGGACAGGGTGGAGCTCAGACAGCCACCGTGGTGGAGAGCAGCCTTGGTAGCTTGTGCTCCCTTGGTAGCTAGTGGTTGGGTGTTAAAGCTGCTCCCAAATGGTAGACTGTGCGGTGAGCATGTGTCCGCTTTCGTAAAGAGAGAGAGCGTCACCTCTGCTTACACAGACATAATGGGGATGACCCTCCTGTTGAACATGCCTCTCAGGCCAAGGCCACCATAGACCAGCAACAGGAAGAGCTGGGCAGAGCGCTAGAGCAGGCAGCAAGGCATCAGAACCTGAAAAGGTAATAAATATTCAGGAAAGCTATTGTATTTAATCTTGTCATGTTCAAAATATTGAAATCCCAGCAGACTTGAGTTCTTTATTTGATATACATCAAGGCTTTCTCATTAAGAGTATTTTTCTGAAATTGTCAGTTATAGGAGGGGAATTATTCTTCCAGCAGCTTTATAATATCCTGATTATTAAATTTAAATTGTTTTAGTGGAAGGAGGCAAAACCGGAAGACCTTATGGATTCAAAACTTAGATGTGTGTTTGAATTGCCAGCAGAAAATGATAAACCAGTAAGTATGTTTATAGTTAACAGTAATTGAATGTTGCAAGCTGATACTTATTTGCATACCATCTCCTGCAAAACCAAGATTTAAGTTGGCAAATTATTTTCCTCCTAATGTATGAAAAAAAAAAAGCTGAAGTCAACAAATAAATGGGCCTTTATGAAACCAGCCTTTGAAAGTCTTACAGAAAGACAGCTAATGGAAACAGTTTCCCCTTGAGAAGCATGGCCTCTGGCCTGTGCAAGCCTCCTCCCGGGTCCGTCGAGGCCCAGGCTGCTGTCACGCAGCAGTGACCTTGGGGAAAGCTTGCCCTTTGTCTTGGTGCTGGTGCAGGTAAGCATGTGCACTCTCGCCCTTCCCTCAGCGCCATCTTTCTTTACTCTCTTGTCTCTACAGGACCCTTTCCATCCCACTCCCCATTCATTCATTCCCTTCCTAGTACTAGAGTATAAAACTCATGGCTTTGCGATGCTAGGCAGGTGTCCTACCACCTGAACCATGCCCTCAGCCTCCTAGGCTGCTGCTCCTCTGTATAATTGACATTTGGGCTGGATTGTTCTTTCCACTGGGGCTGTCCTGTGTGTACTTCATGGTATTGTGCAGTGCCCCTGGCCTCTGCCCACTAGATACCACCTAAAGTGCCTCCAGGCATGGCTTCATGTGTGGGGGGCAGGTCTGGGGAAGTCCCTGTACCCTGCTTTGTCCCCCATTGAGAAGCATTTATCTCCTGTGCTGTCTGGTGGGGGTAAGGAGTGTGGGGGGGGAGCACAGCCCTGCTTTCTTGCTTGCTCTTGGTCCTCTGTCACCAGTGGGAGTGGAGACTGGATCCTTGAGCATAGTCAGAAATTTAAATTGTATTAAAAGTACACGAGTGTAAAACCCCTATGAATATGAAATGGGAGTGAGTACTCTGAAGGCTTATTTTCACATGAGCCAACATGATCTCTGGGAACGCCACTGGCTTGTGTCAACACGGTGGTTTCTTCTGTAACCAACCACTGTCATTTCCTGTTCTTTGAGTGGAAGAGCTGCTTCTGTCTTGGCATTGCAGTCTCCGCTCTCTGAAGGGCTGAGTGTAGCCTGGGTCCAGGCCTTCCAGGGCTCCCTTCGGTGGGGAGTGAAGGGTAGAGCTACCTGCCTCCTCTGCATTTTGCTACCAGAGCCCTCGGACCACCACTCCAGCCCCTGCGCATGCCAGTGCTCTTGGCTCCCCTGGCAGGGCTTCCCATTGGTGTCTACAGAATGTCGTGGCGCAGTCCTGCAGGGAGATGGGTGGGTCTCCGCAGACTGAACATGCTACCCTCATCCTAGCTTCCACATCACGCATCCCACCCAAGCCAGCCAGTTCTGGGATGCTTAAGTCTCAGGGGTGACAGTAATCTGTGGCTAATCATTTCTGGGCTTGAACCATTACAGTATGCTAATTCTGATGGCAGGAATTTGATGGCATCCTACACACAACACTCTTTCTTTTGAAGTATTAGCCTCAGCCCAACTTCGTTGTCTGCCCTTGTTCATAACTTCTAGAACCTAGTTGCTTTCGATTATCAAGGTGCTAGATAAAGTGATCCATTCTTAAATGTCACATTTTCCATTGTGGATGAAATGCTACCACATGTGGTGTGTGCCAAAATCTACTTTGTTTTGCATTTAAAAAATCCTTTCTTGCATGGTGTGACACTTGAACTTTCATTTATTTCTGAACAGCATGATATAGAAATAAATAAAATTATATCCACAAGTGCATCAAAGACAGAAGCACCATCAGTGTCTAAGTCTCTGACTTCATCTCTGGATGACACGGAGGTCAGGAAGGTGATGGAGGAGTGTAAGCGGCTGCAGGGCGAGGTTCAGAGGCTGCGAGAGGAGAACCAGCACTTCAAGGTGCGTGCTTGCCCCGCCCTGCCCCGCCCCACCCCACCCCACCCCACCCCAGGGCGGGGGGGGGGGTCCTGGCTGGGAAGCAGGGAGGGGAGGGGTGAACCTCTGCAGTGCTTGGGCAGGATTTGTTGGTTTTTTTTTAGGGCTTGGGATTTGCTCATTTTTCTTCCTAGGAAGAAGTTTGCGGTTCTCATTGGCTCTCCAAAGGATATTGTACCCCAACATTGAGAACCATTGTTCTAGAAATTGTTCAACTATTTAAACTCTTGTCCACTGCCAAAAATGAATACCATTCCCACCTCTGTTCACTTAATTGAAAAACATCATTGGTTATTTTGTGTGGGCCTTTTCAAACCTTGCTGCTGCTCATTTCCTGAGTAGAAGAAACCTCTTGAAGTGGCTAAAAAATAGAAATGGGCTCTTCAGGGGCTGGGAAGGTGGCTCAGTGGTAGAGCGCTTGCCTTGCATGCATGAGGCCCTGGGTTCAGTTCCTCAGCACCACATAAGCAAAAAGAAAAAAGCCGGAAGTAACGCTGTGGCTCAAGAGGTAGAGCGCTAGCCTTGAGCTGAAGAGCTGAGGGACAGCGCCCAGGCCCAGAGTTCAGGCCTCATGACCGGACCCCCCCAAAAAAAAAAGAAATGGGCTCCTCAGACATGGGCAGGCATCAGACTTTACAGCCAGTAGGCCCAGAGAGGCCTCATGTGACAGGAAAGGCTGTTGGGTAATGGGGAGGCACTTGTTTTGCTTTGAGGCCAGTGGAGACCCATGGAACGAGGCTAGGAGCTAGCTTTTGGACTGCTCTAGCTGCAGCAGTTCTCAGGCCTTTGTGTCCTGTGTATGCTGAACGCCTCTGTGGCCCCTTTCCACCGTGTAGAATGATCGCTCCTTTCAGACAGAAATGAGGAGAGTATTGGTGGCATTGGTTGGGGCCACCTAAGCACATGGTAGTCTTTCTTTCCTGACATGCCAGTACCCATAGCCCTTTCCCTTGTGGTTGCCTCCCCTTGTCTTCATTCTACCTGGAGGACTGGGGAATATGCCCCTCCCCCTCCCCTGCTCTTCCTGGTCTTCATCGGACTCCTTTAGTACCTTCTTTTACTACAGAGTAAATTATGAAGCTGACACGTTACTTTTTGGCTAAAAATCTAAGATATGCCTAAAGCATCTTTTTGAATGTATTTCTCTTCAGATAAGAGTGTTTTATGCCACTTAAAGTGATGAATAGGTAGAAATAGCTCATACATAGACCCAATAAAATAAACACTGCGTTTCCTTATGCCCATCTTGGGGGAGTTAGTCCCATGTTGCCAGTCATTCATCACCAAGCTGTGGTATCAGCCGTGCCCAGGAGCAGAATTCCCTTACCCCATCACCAAATCTATCTTGGCATTAGAACATACTTTATCCTGCAAAATACTAATTCTTGTTTTGTGTTGATTTGTTTTTATTGGGCCTATAAGTGTACTGAGATTCTGCTGGGAGCCCAGCACTGGGCCCAGACCGGAGCCGTCCCCACCCTGAGGAGCTCCCTATTGCTGGGGTCCTGGGACAAGGCGGTGACACAAAGGATTGCACCCTGTGGGCCCATTGTCCATGGTTTCTGGGTGCTGGTTTCCCAGTGGGTGTGAAAAGAATGTGGGGGACAGGGAGCATTGCTGGTTAGGGAATGAGCTGGGAAGGAGCATATGGAGTTGTCGGTATGAGGGTTGTGGAAAAGAGGAGTCTGGGCAGAGAGAAGGCCCTGGTGCTGGCCCTGTGCAGGAGTGTGGGCCTTGGCTGCGTGACATGGGCAGTGCCTTTGCAAAGTGACCTGCAGGTGCCCCGGGGCATGGCAGCAGTGAGGGTGAAGGAAGAGTTTTCCGGGTAGTTGGTGACAGATGATCACATAGCTCTGTATGTATCAGAAAGGGTATTGGAGCTTTAGTGAGAAATCCGTGCCTTAGGAAGAAAACACTGGTGATGGGTGTGTGCAGGTCTGCCATATTTAATGCTCCAAGTATCCCTTGATCCTGCTGTCTACCTGGGACTCAGCAGGGACCTGCTGAGGCCAGACAGAGCGCCGCATGTGAGCCGCTGCCCCCACTGTGCGCTTCCTTGCGATTTGTACACTCACGTCTTGGGACGTGCCTGTGATAAGAAAACTTGGTGCTTGGGTGACTTGAGAGCCAGTTCACTAGACACAGAAGAGCAGAGGGTCCAGGCTGAGCAGGAAGAGAAGAGCGGCCACGGAAGTGAGTAGAGCCACGGATGCGCAGGGAACCGAGGAGGTCTCTGCCAGTGGTGTGGTCCAGGTGCCTTCCCACATGGGTAGATTGCGGGCAGCGTTTCCCAGTGGCCTCAGCCTGGCCCTTCCCCACTGCAGACTGTGTGCTGATGAGTCCTCTTTGAAATGTGCCTTTGCTCCGTAGGAAGAAGATGGGCTGCGGATGAGGAAGACCGCGCAGAGCAACAGCCCCATCTCGGCGCTGGCTGCTACCGGGAAGGAGGAAGGCCTCAGCACCCGGCTGCTGGCTCTGGTTGTTTTGTTCTTTATCGTTGGTGTCATTATAGGGAAGATTGCCTTGTAGAGGAAGAAAATGGGATGAATGGAGCCACCATATCATGGGATTTAAATTTATCATAACCATGTGTAAAAAGAAGTCAATGTATGATGACATCTCACAGGTCTTGCCTTTAAATTACCCCTCCCCATGCACACACACAAATGCACACACAAATATAACATAAGTTAACAATCTTTTAGAAGGTTAAAATGTATAGTAAGTGATTGGGGGAAAGCAGTGCGCTCTGTTAATGCCGAGTGCCGACAGTACAGAATAGAACTTGTTTGGAACGCGGGTGGGCCTGGGTTCATGTCGCTGGATCACCTCTCTTAAAGCAGGACACTCTTCCTCGCTGTTGGTGCTGGCCTGTGGGCGCAGGACACTGACTGAGGAGGCTCGGTGACCCCCGCCCGCCCACTCCTGCCCAGGCTGCGGTCCTGTGTCTGCACATCCGTCCGTGGGACCCACGCAGAGCAGCAGTCGCCACAAAGTACGGCGCTGCGGCAGCGGCTGGCATCCCAGCTGCCACGAGAGGCGTGTGGCGACTGACGCAACACTTGAGAGGAAAGGCAGTGCTTCGTTCTGTGAAAGGGACCAAGCTCACTTCCTGTTGGTTCATGTAGCGAAACCGAGCTGGTATCTGGGATGTGCAAGCATATTTAACTTATTTAACGTGTCTCATCTCATGTGTTCTTACTGTCACAGAGAACAGTTAGGTACAGAACGGCAGCCGGCAGGCAGGGCTGCCCGTGCTGCTGGGCGCCGAGGTTCCTGGCTGGGCGTTCTCCATCAGTCAGCAACAGCTCCTGTGAGGGGAGAGTCTTGGTGGTGACGCTCCACTCCGAGTCACCCACTTTTAAACAGAGAAGAGCGGCTGTGCTTCTAGATTGTCCTTCCACCGCTCTCAGCCACCACTCTGACTTCCAGTGCAGGCCTGACTCTGTCCTGACCGCCTGGGTCCCTGGCCGAGGACCCTGGCAGGCGGGCTGGCTGGCAGAGGTGAGGGAGGGGCTCCTAGCTGATCCATCTACTGCTAATGGAAGTCTGACTGTGAATTAATTTTACGCCATAAAAGACCAATCCAATTCTGTTTGACTATGTAGCATCTTAAAAGAAAAAAATTAAAATAAAGCCCCAAAATTAAGAGTTCTTTTGTCATTTTGTCACATTTGCTGTGTGTGGGGAATTATTATTATTTTATCATCATTAGTATGCCGTTGGAAGGCTGATTTTAAAATGAGCTCTGTCAGTGAGAAATATGAGTTTAATGATACGACTGTGCGCACACGGGGGTGTGTGTGGCTAAGATTAGGGGGCGCGCCAGCTGTTGGTCTGCTGCCCTGCCTTCCCGCCGCCCCGGCCCCCAGCAAGTCGGGGAGCGGCCCCAGGCGGAGGGGGGGTCCCTGGGCAGTGAAGAGCACGAGCCCTTCAAGAGGAAGCCTTTTTCTCCCTTTAATTCTTTCTAGGTAGTAGTTGTGCACAGGAGTTAGCATGGAACAAATGGGCTTATAAACACCGTGCATCTGCTTTCACGTTCCTCCACCTCTCCCCGCCCCTCTCCCCCTGGACTGGAGGACCCTGAGCCACCTGTTCAGGCCCTGCCGCGTCGCGGCCCAGCGAGTCTGTCCCTGTGGGCGAGAGGTTCCCCGTGAGCACCAGCGGCTCATGGAGGCGTTGCCGAGTGGAGCTCCCGAGCGCCTCGGCTCAGGTCTCTGGGAGCTTGTTCACGTGGACGGCCACTCCCAGGGACCAGTCTTCAGGAGCTGCTTCCTACGGTCCTGGGTACTTAGGACTGCGAGCTAGGAAACTGAACTGGGAGGTTGTACCCTCTGCTCCCCGGCTGGTAGCCTCCAACGGTCTTTCTGCAGCTGCCAGCCCCCTTAGCCTTGAGAGGAGACAGGCTCTGGGCAGCACACAGCCCAGGCTTGGCAGGCTAGGGGTCTGGAAGCTTGTTCTTGAGGGCGTGGCTGTGTGAAAACGTCTCGCAGACACACACGTATCTTGGGTTCTTTCTGTGAGAGTAAGGTAAAGGGTGACAGAGGGCTGATGGATATTCGGGAAAAGGCTGAAGGCCAGTGTGGGGTGGGCCAGGAAGCAGCCTAGGCTCGCTCTCTTGTTACAGATCCCTTACTAGCTCCGTCTAATGTCCTGGCTTTAGAAATTCCAGCCACGGTGCTTGTACAGAGACGGACGCAATAGCAGAGCCCTGTAAATTGTTATTGATTGAATTTTTAAATTGATAATCTAAGCTTGGAATGATACAGACGCCTCTTGAAGATAGCCACCCGTTTTATTTGTAGGTGTGAGGAACCTGGCTTTAATTTTTTTCTCCTCCTAGTTTGCATGTTTTCCCTCTCTAGTCTTAAACCGCTGGCACCAGCAGCCATAAATACTGATAAAATCAAAATGGATTTTTTTTTTTTTACCATTGGACAGTTTATGCTTAGAGAGACAGCTTATACCTACATAACACAGAAGGGGAAAAATGAAGGCTGGCCAGTGATCCGTGAAAACCTAAGTGCTTCCAGACAAATCCTAGGAACGGAATTGCTATCGAAAGATATCAGTGGCCAGCTTGCAGGCTCTAAGTCAGATAGAACCGAATGTTGTGAGAGCTCACAACTAAATAGCCTTTCAAATTAATTTGAAAACAAGCTCCTGTGTGTGTGTATGTGTGTGCACGCGCACGTGCATGTGTGCAGCATAAGGACCACATATAAGTAACCTGATCGTTTTCAAATGGTGCCTTTATTTTTATGTACACAAATTGCTGTGTTTGCAAACTCAGACCATGCCAAAATGCAGTGCCATTTGTCATTTGCAGCTCCTCAAAAATAGCTGGCCCAAGTACAACTTCCTGGTTCTGTTTCATAAAAATCCTTGGTTTAAGAGGGGGAGAAGTCCAGAGAAGCCAGTATTTGGCTCCTCCCCCCTCCCCCGGCCCCACATCGTACCTCGCGGGCCTGGGGGCCAGCGCCCCCTGCTGGCAGTGGCACCCTGCCTCCTGCTGAGCCCTGTGTGGCTGGCGGTGGGGGGCTGGGTGGAACTTGGCGATTCATGGAAAGGTACTATTAGGAGGAGACTGATCTTAATGACACTCAGGGCCATGTTTGCTGTTGCTGAGGAGTCAGCTGGACGGCAGGAGCAGAATGGTGCGTGGACTCTCCCCAGTACCAGATGGGGGCAGTGGCAGGCGGAGGGGCTGGTGAGGCCAGCCACCACCCTGGGAACACCCAGGGTAGTCAGCTCCCCTGGGGGTTGCCTGGCCTTGACTGGATTTGGAGAAGCTTTCCCCTCCTCCAGCAGCTCCGGTGATAGGAAGGAACCTTCTAGAGGATGTGGCTTTGTCACTGCCACCCCACCTGCAGCACGTGCTCAGTTCAGCTGCATGTGCCCTGCGGGGAGGATGAAGGATGCAGCAGCTAGCGCTGTCAGCCCCGGAAAGCCCTGTGCGGAGACGGTCTCAGCTCCCAAAAGGAAGCAGGCAAAGCTGGACCCCCCTCACCTGCCTCGCCCGCCTGTGCAGCCCCCAGTGTGTGGGCCTGCACACCGACGGCCTTCCGGGCGGAAAGGAGCAGAGACAGGACTCCGGTTCCGATGTTTTCTACTGAAAAGGGTTGTGCTACTGACAGGGAAGAAAGGAGCTGCCTCCATTTCCCCACTGCCTCGGGAATGAATTTGGGGGCTTCAGAGAGACAGTTGCCGGTTGGTCTCAGCTAGGTGACATCAGGCTCTGCATCCCGTTTGTTAAAAGTTGGCATTGTAGACGCGGCCTACAGAGGATTGAACGTAGCTGAGCTGAAGGAGAGATGCGAGATGCAGGGGAGGGGAGAGGAGGGAAGGGAAGGGAAGGAAGGAAGCAGACAGCCCCGGACTCAGGCAAGGTAGGGGTAGGAGCTGAGTGACTGGACAGGCCCTCGCCCCCTGCTCCATCCTGCCTGCTCCGCACAAGGCTTGGCCATCAGGAACAAGCAAGCGCTAGAGGCCATGAGCCCCTGCCTGGAGCCCAGATCTCCCCTTTGGGGTAAAGGGTGGGGTTATAGCCACATGTGCAGCCCTGAGAAGAATACCATTTTTCATTTTACTTTATTCCATTACAGAGGTATGCGGGCAAATTAAAAAGACAAACATACAAACAGCTATGTATTATAGTTAAAGGCGAAAATAGAAGGTAGATGAGAGGTTGTTTTGGTGAAGGTAATTACTTTAGATTTTTCTTCTTAATGGAATTAATTCATTAGAAGATGTCTGCATCCAATCTGTAGGAAAGGGAAGAAAAAGGTTAGCAACAAAAATACAGCTATTATCCAACGCCATAAATATTTGCAATTATGATACCTTTGGAATGTAGCCACGGTATGGATTGTTCTGATTAAAAGATGTCAGTTGAATCAAACAGTGTTGAGGGAACATCACTTGCTGGTGGTAGATAAATGCAGAGGTTTATTTTTAAACCAGGAAACATTGATCCTGTAACAATGCCCTATTACAGCTGCTTTATTACGCCACCGGGCTGATGGAGATTTAATCATTTGGCTAATGGATGTGGGTGCAGGATGGTGCTAGCGCCCCGCCCTGGGCTCCAGCTTGCATTCTGATGAGGCGGGCCTGGAGTCCAGCCTAGGCCACTGGGGTCTCTTTCTTTCTCCCTCCCCTCCCCCCAATCGCCAAATAAAAGGGTAACCTGTTACTTTTGTGTTTCCCTGCATAAAACACTGGCTAAAGGGAGACAAATCAGACCTCTTAACACAATCTCATTAAAGCTTATTGCTAACAAGAACACAAAACCTTTTATGACTTACAAAGATGATAAATTTGTGTAGATGTTTCACATATTCTCGCTGGTTTTCTTTATAGCACAGACTTTCATTCTTTTCCTGAACGGGCTGCATGCGTTCCCATCTTTCTTTTGTTGTTTTTTTTTCTTTTTAAGTAAACAAAATTCAGCTCTTACCCCTCCAGCACATCATTCAGTACTGTTTTTTCCCCCCATTAAATCATTTCTGTGGAATCAGAGGTCAGAATTAATATTGTCTATAATACTGAGGCCTTGTGTATAAACTGTTTTTTTGCTTTACATAATTATACGTTTAACAAATGTGTAATCAGTTGTAATAAGTTCCTTCTATATGTTAGATACTCCTATGAGGGGTTGAGAAATTAATCAGTGGAAGTGATTTCCTTTTTAAATTTTTCATTCAGAAGCAGTCTAATGGGCTATTCAAACTCATCAAGAAAAACATTTGGTTCTCATTTTGATCACTAGCATTTCTTTCGTGTTTTTTTTTCATTTTTTCCCTTTTCCCCATTCTCTCTCTCTCTCTCTCTCTCTCTCTCATTTCTAATAGCTTATAAACTGCTGCCATGGAAATTACTGTAAGAAACTTAAAAATTGTCTATTTAAATGTCCCTTTTCCCTCCTCTTTCCTTGTTTGAGTGAAGAAATAATCTCAGTAATGTATGCTGTTCCCAGCCTGGCTTACATCTTTTTTTTCTGTCTTGTAAAAGATCTCTGCAGTCTGTGATGTGGATGTTTATTCTGACTGCAGTGTACGTTAACATGTTAGGAATGGAGTATTTTAAGAGATGTCTTCGAATGCTTTCCTTTTCATAATTTTTCCTTTATGTGTTTAAGTTGTATTTCCTGTTTTGACATGGAACTCGTTTACAAAGTCCGTGCAGGAAAGGACTCTTTATCATCATGCATTTTGGTTATCTGATAGTAATAAATTCCTGGTTTTACGGCTGACTTTATGTTTCCTGTTGGGAAGGAGACATATGTCTGCAGTGTCCGGATCGAACGCCGCTGCCGGTGCGCTCGCATGTTCTGTCAGTCTGATGAAATCTGCCCTGCCACCATGCAAACTTCTGTGTGCGCTGTCTCCGTCTTATGCTCAATAAATTCTGTGCTCTGAATATGTGTAAAGGATGCTTCAGTGTAAATTATTTTGAGTCGGTGGCTTAGGCACATTTAGATAAGCTCTGGAGAATGTGCTGCGTGAGTTTAGGCTCTGGAGAATGTGCTGCGTGAGTTTAGGTAAGCTCTGGAGAATGTGCTGCGTGAGTTCAGGCTCTGGAGAATGTGCTGCGTGAGTTTAGATGATAAGCTCTGGACACTGTGCTGCGTGAGTCGAGTCCACTGCCCAGTTCTGCTCTCTCCTCTTCTTGGGAACATGAAATTAGATTAAATGAGAGAAAATCGCAGATATTTTGTAGCAGAAAACGGATTTAAGAGCTCATTTAGGTCAACTTTACAGACGGAACTGCTGCCAGGGGCTGGAGCACGGTGGGGGGAGGCCTCGGGTGGGGGGAGCCCCGGGTCTTTGGCCTTGGAAAAGTGAGCTGGCTTGTCTTTAAGAAGTGGCGGCTGATTCCATGAGAACAATCGTGCAGCATTACCTTGCGAAGCCTCTGAGAACAATCAGCCTCCCTTGTACCAGTCCCCACTTCCCGCTCCCCCCTCCCCAGCAGATGGTAAGACAATAGGAAGTCTGGATCTACCGTACCCCAAACCTAAGCACGCCCTTCCTCCAGAGATAGCCAGACTTTTCCTTTCTATTAGATGTGTTCCTCCAAGCCCGTGTTTTAATCACAAGCCGCAGCACACTACCTACCCTGTCACGCATGTCGCCTTTTGGGCTTTGAAATCTGTCTTGGGGACTGTTGCATGTCAGCACGAATAGTGTTCCTGCCATTCCCTTCCATGGCTCTGTAGTCTTCCTCCTGTGATGTGTGGCTAATTCACTTACCAGCCGAGGGGCCTTGGTGCGGTTTCTTGCCTTGCTTCTACAGACAGCCGCAGAAAGCGCCCTTGTGCTTGTATAGGTCAAGAGTACAAGAGGGTCACCTCCCAAAAGAGAGAAGCGGTCAAGCCATGGCAAGGCCCCATATTGGGCTCAAGTGAAGGGCTTCCTCCTGCCTCCCTGAGCACACGGTGAGCTCAGCCCCTCGGGCTGCCCCCTCGCCCCTTTGCCAGCAACACACATCATCAGCTGATCTGCGCTCTTTTCTGGCTCCCACAGCAGTGTCGGGTTTAGCTTGCATTTCTTTGCGTAAACCAGAGCAGGTGTTCATGTGAGTGAAAGCCATTGGAAAGCCCATGGTGGTCCGTGGTGAATTCGGGTCTAAGGGGAGACAGGCTTGTAGCAAGAGGGACTGAAGCAGAGCAGGCACATGATACAAGTCTCCCTTACCCACTGCTCAGCTATCGCACGGCGTCGCTGCTTGCAGTGAAGTACAAGCAAGGACAAGGGCACAAGGGCCCAGGGGACTCATTACCTCCCCTCCTTCCATGCCAAGACTAGGGCTTGAACTCAGGGCCTGGGCACTGTTCAATACCTTTGTT
Source organism: Dipodomys ordii (assembly GCF_000151885.1). Taxonomy (NCBI): domain Eukaryota; kingdom Metazoa; phylum Chordata; class Mammalia; order Rodentia; family Heteromyidae; genus Dipodomys; species Dipodomys ordii. The sequence continues at coordinate 1,538,066 of NW_012267291.1, read as the reverse complement.
TCTCAAGGCTGGCACTCTACCACTTGAGCCACAATCTCTCTGCCAGTTACAGAGATCAAAGTCTCGCTGACTTTCCTGCCCTGGCTGGTTTGAAACTGCACTGCCATGCATGGACACAGCACCTGCAGCTGAGGACTGCACTGCCCAGACCCGTGGGTGCTTTTCCCCCATCCTGGGGTGGCGGTGGTGTGACTGGCACTCACAGAGGTCGTGTCCCAAACCACCCAGAGCCCCCGGGAGAGGCTCTGGCCATGGTGGCAGTGTGGGGGACATGCGTAAGCAGCGGGGTGGGGGGGAGGTGGGCTGGGGGGTACAACAACAAAAGGAGTCCTGGAGCTCAGCTGCACTGCTCGGCCATTCTCTTTGTTCGTGCATTAGAAAACAGTCTGTGCCCCGGGATCTGCCCGGTCTTGTAATGGGGTGATAGCCCCATCAGCCACTGAAAACACCCTCCAAGCCTGCACTTAAAGCCCAGGCTTTCTGTTTTCAAGTAGAACTCCTGTTTCTGTTTTCTCAGCAATGTCTGGCCACTAAAATCACTTCAAAGAAGAAAAGAAAGAGTAAAAAGTTGGAGAAAACACAAAATGAGTATTATGGGCTTTTTTTCCCCCTGTTTTTGAAAAATGTACCTTTACACTACTTCAAAAATGTTAAGAAATGGTGCGTAGGCAGGAGGCTGTTCAAAGCCAAGCCAAGACCCATGGTTCGGCTTTAACCCCTTCCTTGGTCACACGGCTCAGCTGGTCCTGGAATGTATCTTCAGCTAGGAATAATAAAATCCCAGGCCGTGTGTGAGGAAGGGCTGGCAGCCTGGGGCCGGGACCCTGTCACGCATGGTCTGTTTTTCCTCTCAGACTTGCAAGCTCTCAAGCATCTTTTTGCCCACTGGCTGTGACTCTGCTTCCCCAGCATGAGACCCCTCCCCTCAGGCACTTGGAGGGGCTTGCTGGATTTCTTTGAATCAAAGCACTTTTTGCCTGCATAATATATAAAAAAGGCAAGTGCTCCTAACAGTGTCACGACGAAAACCAGGAGTCCATGTCACCCTGGGCTTTGCTCCCCAGAGACGGCCTGGCTCTCCTGTTAGGACTGCTTCTCCTGTATTTGCCGTTAGCTTTCAAACAAATGGGCTTCTATTCTTGGTTTTTCTCTTGGAAATACTCTCATTAGTTTTCTCCTAAGAGAGATACAGAATGGATTCTTAATCTTTCTCTCAATCCTTGTCCTAAGCACAGATTTTCTTTCTCCCTCCTTTTCCAGGACTCAGATAATAATTTTTGGTTATTTCTGTATCTTTGTGCCTGGCTACGATGCCTAGAATACTGTTTATAGTTTTTTGACTGTGTTTATTTTATGCATAACCCTTGTTTTCCTTGGACTGCACAAATCTTAGAGTTTTGTCTGCTTCCTTTCCTCCATATAATGAATTCAGTACCAAACACTGAAATTTTTTTTTTTTAAATCTCAAAACCTGACAGGAAGTTTCTCAGAGAAATCCTGCGTTTTCTTTTTTCCTGTGGACCGGCTGTCTGGACTGGCTACAGTACACTTACCTATTCTTGCCAGACCTTTGGGTGTTTTTGTTGTTGGTAGTTTGTTTTTTGGTCCCTTTTTGGTTGAATTCCCTCTTTTTTGGATTTCTAGTTGCTCTTGTTTACCTCATTTTGGGGGTACATGTCTTTTATCAGATCTCTGAGGAAGGAGTGTTTGGGGCATAATTTTCCTGTTACTTTGAATATGTAAAAATGCCCTATTCTGCCCTCTTAGTCTGCTTAATTAGATAGTTGTGCTGGATATAAAAAAGGGTTGAAAATGCTCATTCCACTCATTTTGAGTTTTCGATGCCATTCCTGGAATATCTAACACCATCCATATTCCTGATCCTTTTTGATTTCTGGAGAAAAATTTAACTTTAATCTTCAAACATCTTTTCTGCTAGTAAACTTGTAGTTTTTAAGAGTTTGTTCTTTTCTGGTAATTATTGTTAGATCCTTATCTTTTTTCATTGAATACATTATAAGGTAGTGGTTTTGCTGTTTTTTAAAGAGTGCTGGGAATTGACATACCCACCCCCCCACCCCCCCCACCCCGCCACCTCTGTTTTCTCAGTCTAGGGTCAGTCTGCTGTCCAGGTTCCCAGAGCTGGCTGACATTTGGGTTCTGCTTTTCTTCTTTGTATGTGACTCTCTGTTCTGTTCTTTCCCTGGGACCTTGGAGTGGAGGTAAAAGTAGGTGTCCCCCTATTCCCCTCACCCTGACTCAGCTGGAAGCCAGAGGGTCTTCTGGGGCCTGGGGTCTGTGCTTTGTTTTCATGATTGTGCATGGGTCTTACTAAAATGGAGGTATCTATTTGAACAGGGATGGCTGTTGGGTTACTTTTCTTTTTCCTTCTTTTTTTTTTTCCCAGTCAGTCGTGGGGCTTGAACTCTTGGCTTGGGTGCTGTCCCTCAGCTCTTCAGCTCAAGGCTTGCACTCTACCACTTGAGTCACAGCACCACTTCTGGTTTTCTGATGGTTAATTGGAGATGAGTCTCATAGACTTTCCTGCCCAGGCTGGCTTTGAACCAAGATCCTTAGATCTCAGCTTCCTGAGTAGCTAGGATGACAGGCATGAACCCCCGCTCCCACCCAGCTTCTTTTTCCTTCTTAAGGATCAAAAACTTACAAATGTAGGACTGACAGAGATAGATCACTAATAACCCTGCAAGCAAATGCCTCAGAAAGAGACAGAGTCCTCAATGAGTTCCATTTTCGTCCTTTACAAGTTTGGTCTCTCTGACCTAGGAGGTGGCTGGACGGCTCCAGGAACCATCTGGCTGTTTTATGAGTGAGAAGCTGAGTGGTAGGGCAGAGGTGGGCCAGGGCAAAGGGTGAACATTGTCTGAGGGGGCTGAGTCCCCCCCCCCCGCCCCTTCCTGACCTTTGTAGAAGGAGAAGTTTGAGAGACTCTAGGGACCTGTGCCAGGCCCTGCAGTCCCTATTCAGGGGCCATTGTCCCCAGGTCCTGGGACTAGCTTGGCTACTAGAAAATAGGAATTCTGGAGGCCGAGGGTCTCTACTTGGCTCTATCATGTTGGAAAAAAGTCAGCATCAGCTTATTTTTGCTGAGTGTTTGTCACCTTGGTAGCTGGATTCGGAGCTTTTAGTCACTCCACCAGTGTTTACCTAACCTCTATGTGGACCAGGGGACAGTCTGCACACTGGAGGGCTTGGTGGAGGCAGGAAGTGGGAGTGGGGAGGGCCCACCGCCCCTGGCCGGCAGCTCAGTGGAAATGAGAGGGCAAGATTCAGATACTGACTAATAATTGAAAAGAAGAGAGAAGGGTGGGAGACGCACAAATAGGACCCCAGAGTAGGAAGCAGGGACAAAGGCTGGGCCTGTATAGGAAGGGCTGTGCCCGCACATGCAGACTGGCCAGCCTGCCACCTTCAGAGCCATAGGGGCAGGTGGGAGGGAGGTGGTGGTGGCCTGGAAGTGAGAACAGCCCCCCCCCCCCATCTGTGACATGAATGGCAACCAAGCGGCCCCGGCCTGGGTCCTAATGCAATTGTACCTTCTGCGTCACAGGCTCCAGCCTGCCCTGAGTCACCCGGCTCCCTGGAGACGAGCGGAGTGGGGCCGCGTCACCTGTCACCCGTACATGCCGTTCCTCCGCCCGGTGGCCCCGTGCGCTGGGAGATGCAACATCCTCGCTGAGGGAAAGGCAAAGAAGTAACTTCTTTTGCTAACCAGCATCTGTTGGCTGATGGGCCTGTTTTTTTTTTTTTTTATTGGTTAAAGCTCATTTACTCTCCTGGGAGTACCCCCCATCCCCCAACCCCCCCCCCGTTTTAAACGTGACCACACATACAATGGAGAATATTAATTTTGTTTTGCATTGAGCGTGGACTCCAGGCTCTGTTCCTTTGTATAGACTAAAGCTCTCTCCTGGCTTCCATGAGGGTCGGGGCGGGGAGTTCGGCTTCTGAGATGAGCCCCCCCTCCCCCCCTCCCCTGGCCGGCACACAGGCCAGGGCTCTGACCTCCCTCCCCGGGAGGTGCCTCCCTCCGCTCCTTCCTGTTTGCAGGGACTCTGGTTCTGGTCAGAGGGATGGAAGGTGGCCGAGGGGCCCAGCCCAGCCCAGTGCGGGCGTCCGGGACAAGCGACCTGTCCCAGCCTTTTTCATGACAGATTCCCCCCTCCCCCACCACGGGCTGGCACTGCCCACAGGAAGACCAGAACTCGGCCTTCAGTCTCTCCCTGACAGGTCTGGCCAGCTCCTCTCTGATCCTCGTGTGTGTATGTGTGTGTGTGTGTGTGTGTGTGTGAGAGAGAGAGAGAGAGAGAGAGAGAGATAGCCCCCTTGGGCTGGTTAATCATCCTGTTGTAGGTCTGTGTGAACCTGGGACCCCTCTCTCTTTGCTCAACTCTGCCCACCAGCACCCCGAATCCCACTGGGTCCAGGCAGTGAGAAGAGGCCCGAGCCTGTCCTCAGGAACCTATGCCCTTCACATTTCCGCCAGTGTCACAACGGAGTGATGGACTGGACTGGCAGCAAGGGAAAAAGAGGCTGCTTTCTGGGGGACACCAATGGTGGGTGTCCTGGGGGGGTGTGGACATTTGCAAAGGCCCCAGAGTGGCAGCCACTCAGAGGGGTGCAGGGGGCGCAGCCACTCAGAAAGAGGGGTATAAGGGGCGCCAGGGCCGAACCTCCACAGCCACGGGGAGCTAGAGCTGGAGTTTTCTTCTGAGCTCAGCGCCAGCCCCCTGGGAGCCCTGTGGGCACGGGCGGGGTCGGGCGCAGCAGACAGCCGGGGTTTACCTCCGCTGGTTTTATTCTCCTTCACGCATTGTCTGGCAGAGCCTCCGCTTCCTTTCTTTAGACCCATAATCCCCTTGGTTGACTTTAATAACCAGCAAGAACATTTTTCAGGCTGTTTAATTTTATTAAAAGATTCAAATTTGATGATAAATGGTGGCTTGGTTGCTTCAAGCCTGCGATACAAGACCTGCTCAGCCGTGGGTATCGTATTGACACCCCTGTTACCCCCGCCAGGAGCTCCCCTCCCCCCGAGATTCTAAGACCGTAAATAATCTAATTATTTCTTGTACTTTGGTAAATATGCCAGGAACACTCGTCGCTGTTTGAGACCCACAGAGAATACTAACTTGGTGTGGGTTTTTTCTTTTTTTTAAAAAAGAAGAATGGGTAATAAGTTAGAGCAATTTCAGCGGGCTGATTGAACCCCACACAATCTCGGAGAGGACAAGGGGCTTCTCTGAAAGCATCATTAGTATCGCAGGAGATTGCTCAAGACCTGTCATAAGAACCAGAGGCCACAGAGGGGGAGGATGAGCAGGCGATCCAGTCCGCGCTCCTGAAAACTCTTGAGCCCCGGATGCCAGTTAATCTTGTGGCGTACAGATGGGGGGCTGGCAACACGGGCAGGGCCCCCGGGAGAGACACAGCCTGTCCTCGCTCCCCTCAGCCCAGAGGACATCCCACATCGCAGTCCCAGCAAGCGGACCGCAGAGCTGAGCGTGTCCTGGGTTCTCACCGGTGGATGGTGTGGCACAGCCCGGTGGTCCGGAGATGCCCGCTCAGAACCCGCGGCCCCCAGAGCACAGGGAGGCCGCAGGCGGATTACAGGGCAGGCCCTGATACCATCATTAGTATTAATTACATTCCACGCCTACCCGCCACTCCCTCCCTCTGTCCCCTCAGACCTGCCGCCGCAGCCCAGCCCGGGGGCCGTGTGGGACCCGGGTGGCTCCGAGGTTGCGCCTGGCTCATGGAGGCCACGCTTCTCGGCTCAGCCCGGCGCAGCATGAACAGCTGGAGGCCTGACTCGCTGGAGCACAGGCGGAGAGAGGCAGGCCAGTGCCAGAAGTGGGAACTCAAGAAAGCCAACTGGCCCCCAAGAGACAAACCCTTTGCCAGGAAGCCCAGAGTCCTGAAGACCCACAGCGGCCTCTCTATCCCATGGCCCTGCTTTGAGTCTGTTTTGCTAAATTCACATGACCGGTCTCTTAGTGACAATGCACCACCGCACGGTACCGCACCACACCACACCGCTTGGGTAGAGCTGCGGGCTGGCAGGTGGGTGTGGACCTTGGCGGGGGGGGCTCAGCCCCAGCACAAGAAGGGAAGGGGTCACCTGCCCCTCACACAGGATCTGGGCAGCACAGACACCAGCTTGGGAGTCAGTGTGGCCCCGGGCCTAGCTTTGGAGGTGTCTGGGCCCTTGAACTCCAGGACACTGGGTCGGGGGGTGGGGGGAGGGAGGGGAGCAGCTACACCAGCCTGGTGTGGAATTGGGGCTGTGTGTCTGTCCAGGCCAGAGTGGAGAGCCACGCCCTTCCTCTGAGGGGGCTGGCTGGGCTGGCCTGGTCTGCTTGAGCCAGAGCCATGGAGGAAGCCAGCCCCGGAGCTGCACTGTAGGGACCTCGGGGGATGGGGACACGGGGACCTGGGGTAACAGGGGACATGGGGACCTGGGGTAACAGGGGACACGGGGACCTGGGGGGACAGGGGACATGGGGACCTGGGGTGATGGGGGACACGGGGACCTGGGGGGACAGGGGATACAGGGACCTGGGGTAACGGGGACATGGGGACCTGGGGTGACAGGGGACATGGGACCTGGGGGGACAGGGGACATGGGACCTGGGGGAACAGGGACATGGGGACTTGGGGGGACAGGGACATGGGGACCTGAGGTGACAGGGGACATGGGGACCTGGGGTGATGGGGTACACGGGGACCTAGGGTGATGGGGGACACAGGACCTGGGGTGATAGGGGACATGGGGACTTGGGGTGATGGGGGACATGGGGACCTGGGGTGATGGGGGACACAGGACCTGGGGTGATAGGGGACATGGGGACTTGGGGTAACAGGGGACATGGGGACTTGGGGGGACAGGGACATGGGACCTGGGGTGATGGGGGACATGGGGACCTGGGGGAACAGGGACATGGAGACTTGGGGTGACAGGGGACATGGGGACCTGGGGGGACAGGGGACATGGGGATCTGGGGTGATGGGGACATGGGGACCTGGGGTGATGGGGGACACGGGGACCTGGGGGGACAGGGGACATGGGGACCTGGGGTGATGGGGACATGGGGACCTGGGGTGATGGGGGACATGGGGACCTGGGGTGACGGGGGACATGGGGACCTGAGGTGACAGGGGACATGGGGACCTGGGGTGATGGGGGACATGGGGACCTGGGGTGGTGGGGGACATGGTGACAAAGGACCTGGGGTGATGGGGGACATGGGGACCTGGGGTGATGGGGGACATGGGGACCTGGGGTGATGGGGGACATGGGGACCTGGGGTGATGGGGGACATGGGGACCTGGGGTGATGGGCGATATGGGGACCTGGGGTAACTGGGGACACGGGACCTGGGGTAATGGGGGACACAGGACCTGGGGTGGCAGGGGACATGGGGACCTGGGGTGACAGGGACACGGGACTTGGGGTGTCTGAGCCTACTGGTCCTTGTGCCTCGACATTTTGGTGGCCATCATTGTCCCACCCCTAGGGAAGTGGCTGTGGTGACCTAAGCCTGCCCCCCCCAGATACCCCGTGGGGCTGGCCATGCAATTCTGTGGCTGTGCACCCGCCTAGCTGCCACAAGGGTTTGATCGCAGCATGAGAAAAAGAACGAAGATCCATGACTTGGGACCCCTTTGCTCAGAAGAGGGCTGAGCTCCCAGGTGTTCACTCCAGTGTTAGGTATGGATTGAGGATGTGAGAGCCTGGCCTCACTGTGCAGTCCTTGCTTCCCACTCAGCCTCCCGAGCGCCAGGATTCTAGGTCTGCCCGGCCTGCGGTGTTAATTTGTCATGAGCAAAGCCAGTCTTCAGTCTTGGGTTTCTGCTGCTCTGTGCTAGGAACTATCTTTCTTCTATCTCTGGCTTATTTACAGTTGACCCAGGCTCACATATTCTCTCAGGTGGGTTTACAGTAAAACACATCAACAGGAAACAGACACTAAATCAAATTGCTCGGGAACAGTCGGTTTGCATTTGGGAGTGAAAAGCTTGGTAGAGACCATGGAGGAACCAGATACAGAATGTGTGTGAGTGTGTGTGTGTGTGTGTGTGTGTGTGTGTGTGTGTGTTTCCTTAAAGGGATCTGCTGTTCGGAATTCAGTGGCCTTCTGCAAGACAAATGGCCTTAGAGCTGCCACCGGCCAGAGCTGACCTGGAGCCTCACAGACGCACCCTTGCTTGTATCAGGGGTCCAAGCAGGACAGGAAAGGAGCGAGGGGCATTGTGAAGGTGCAGCTGTGAAATTGGCTCCGGTATTTATATTTTCGGGCAAAATACCCAAAGCTTTTTACCAGCTTGTTGCTGCTGGGTTTCATGCCAAACAGAAGGGACTGGAGATTTGGGAAATTACTGGAGATTTAAAAAAGGAAACTCAGAGCCTTGTGCTATAGCTTGGCTTATGTGCTCAAGGCTGGCGCTGTACCATTTGAGCCACGCCCCCACTTTTGGCTTTTGGGAAGCTAATTGGAGATAAGAGTCTTTCCTTTGCAGGGTGGCATGGAGCCGTCGTCCTCAGATTTCAGCCTCCTGAGTAGCTCGGGTTCCAGGTGGGAGGCTGGGGGGCGAGAGGTGGTGTGTTCGTTTTGGTTTTGTATGTTCTCCATCTTAGAAGTTCTTATTCTTGATTTCTGTGATGAGTCTAAGCATCGTTTTTGCCTTGGGTTTTTTGTTTTTTGGGTTGAAAAGCTAGTAACTGGCCGCGGGCATGTCCGCACGGTGGAAGCTGTAGTTAGCTGGTGCGTTGGTAATTGGGCGGCGGCTGCTCGCCGTCTCCTGTAATTTAGGCCTTTTAACCTTCGTTCTGACCATGGCTACACTAATGTGTGTGGACAGGACAAAACACATTATACGGAAATAACCCTGGCCCGCTGTTCCCTACCACACACAACTTCCATAGATCCGTGCACTTCCGGTGCCGGTTAGTAATTTGGGCCAAGCCGTTTTTGTCCTAGCCAGCTTCGGAGCCAGTGTGAGAGAAGAGGGGACAGAGAAGCCGTTTCTCACGGAGGAAGAGGCCGGGAGGGGACGAGCGGGGAGCCGGCGTGTACACAGCCCCGGGCACCAGCACTCGCCCGCGTGGCAGCCAAGGCCTGGCTGGCTGGAGGCTGTTTCATCAAGTGATTTCTCTCACGGCCCTAACAGGTGTCTAATGAACCCCAGAGGCGGCCCAGAGGAGGCCGCTGACTGGGAGTCTAGACCCAGGCCAGGAATTTGGGGAGCAAATTGATTTCAATTTAACTCCTGAAAGCGCTCATGTCCGCCATCTGGTTTGGGCCGTGGGCAAGCAGAAGGTAATGACTAACTCCGCAGCTGGGGAGCTCTGGGCAGCGGTGTCTTCTTGGAAATGACCTCCCTCCTGCTCGCCCACCAGGAGCGGACATTTAATTTGCCGTCTGCACACCTGGCGCTGCGGGGCACCGGGCACCGTGGCGGGTGGCCTGCTTTTCAATCACATCGCCGGCGGCGTTGGTCTGGGACAGGAATGGCTCCCGGCCTCTGCTGGGAGCCCTGTGCCCTGGGTGAGCTGCCCTCCGCCCTCTCCACCCCAGTGAGGACTGGGGGCGGGGGGAGGCAGCAATCAGACACAGTGCCCCGCCTCCCCACGGCCGACTCAGGCCAGAGCAGCCTAGAACATTGGTTGAGCAAATCAGAATGAGATGGATAGCACAAAAAGAACCCGAGATTGGTTTATTGATTAGGAGAGCTTTGTTGTGATCCTCTTCTGCGGAGGGGGGGGATGGGAGGGGGGGAGGAGGAGAAGGGGGAGGGGGAGGAGGATGGATGAGTTTGGCATATGTCTCATCTTTAGTGCTACCTGGGAGACTGCAACAAGGATAATATGATGCTCCAAATGGCTGAGAGCCTTGAGTGCCCAGTATATAGTAGGTGCTCAACACATGCTGAAAGATCCCTCCCTCTCCTCCCACCCTCCCTCTTGATTAATTTACCTGCCCTCCTTTCCTCCCTCCCTTCTTCTCTCCCTCCCTCCTTCCCTTCCCTCCCTCCTTCCTTCCTTCCCTCCTTCCTTCTTTCCTTCACTTCCTTCTGCCAGGGGCTTGAACTCAGAGCCTGGGCACTGTCCCTTCGTTTTTTCACTCAAGACTAGTACTCTACCTCTTGAACCGCAGCTACACTTGTGAGTTTTTGTTGGTTAATTGGAGATAAGAGTCTCACAGACTTTCTTCCTGGGCTGGCTTTGAACCATGATCTTTAGATCTCAGCCTCCTGAATAGTTACGACTTACAGGAACGAGCCACACTGGTTCCTGGCTTATTTGTACTCCCCCTCCCCCACAAAAAAATTCACTAGCTGCTTCGTTACAAGTTCCCAGAGTCTAACCCTGCCTTCATCTGTGCTAAGAACTGAAAAGCAGAAACCTGTCTAAGGGGGGTGTGAGGACCAGATCTGAAGGGGGTGGTCAAGAGAAGCCACATGGTGGAGGCTGAACAGTGTTTTCTTTTGGGAGAAGCCAGACAGCCTTACGGAGGCTTGAGAAAAGATCATTCAAGTGGAGGAAACATCACGTGCAAATGTCCTGAGGCTGGCAGAGTGGAGTGGAGGTGCTGGTAAAGGGGGCTCTCAGAATGGACCAGATGCGATAGGGCCTCTCAGGCTGGGACCCAGAGCGCCCCTCCGAGCCTTCCAGACTCACGGGCTCTGGCGTGGGTGCTGGAAGCCGGTGGGCAGCTGTGTTGCCTCTGTAGGTCAGGTTGGCGTGCGTGTCACCCAGGCAGCTTTTGGAGCCGTGCTGCGCGGTCCAGGTTTCAACTGCAGGCGGCGCTGCATGTACACGGGGATGAGCTCAGGCCTGCTGACCCCAGGAGCCACGGTGGCCCTGCTTTGTGGAGCTCGGTTCTGGGTGCATGCTGGCCTTTGCCTTTTGCCACGGCCACTCAGGGGTCCCCATCCTAGAGGATGACATGCCAGTAGTGGGCCTGGCCACGTACCAATAAAACTTTATTCACACAAACCAGGCTTGGCCCACCAGGCTCTATTTTATTATTATTATTTTCATCATGGGGCTTGAACTCGGGGCCTGAGCACTGTCCCTGAAAGAACTTTGATGATCATGGCTAGCGCTCTACCACTTAGAGCCACAGAGATAAGAGTCTAATGGACTTTCTTGCCTGGCTGGCTTCAAACAGTGATCCTCAGATCTCAGCCTCCTGAGTCAAGAGGATTATAGGCGAGAGCCACCGGCACCCGGCTTGGCTCTGTTCTGCGAGCGATGCAAATGTGCCCACTGGCTTGGGAAACAGGCAAAGGCTCCTCTACAGTGCCCTGGCCGGAGTGGGGCTGGGGGGAGGGGCAGTGTGAGGGATGAGCGCCCTCCCAGACCCCTCCCAGTTTTCTCCCAACCAGGGGCCACTGTGGCTGCTTTGCTGGTACTTATACCAGTGGCTGGAGCCCAGGCTGGTTACTGCGGTGAGAAACGGCCCGGCCCGGTGTTGCCTTTGAATCTCTGCTGAAGCGGAGGAGAGTCCCCGCTCGGGGCTGATGCGTCTTTAATTCCAACTTCCTCACTTGGCCCAGAGAGAGCAGAGGGCCCAAGGTAGCCGTGAATCCAGAGATCCTAATTACCCTGCTTTGTTTCATCGAGCCGCGTCTCACCATTGCTTCTTATTTATGGCAAGTGGCTCTGCTTTCTGTATCCTGGGCGATATTACGCTTTCTTTAAAAGTAATTAGATTCCACTGTAAACGTGCGCCGTTTACTGTACGCCGATTATACCTCCATAAAGCCGTGAAAATGGGGCTGTGCTGAAGTGAACTAGAGCGAGTTGGTTTCTAGAAAAATAGAAACTCACCCCTGGCGCAAGTGTGGGGTACAGTGGGGAAGAGCACCCCACACCACGAGGACTTACGGGGCTCCGCTCGGTGCTCGCAGCACCCTGACCCCTCCCCGAAAGCCGAGAAGCCCATCTGGAGGGTACTGGGAGGGAGCTTTGTAGGAAGAAAGTTCTGGAAGAAGTTTCTTAGCACTGTTTCTGAGTGCTGTGGGTTGGGTGCAGAAGCAGGCTGATCCAGAGGCCCTCCCCCCCTCCCCCCTCCCCCGTCCTGCCTGTGACCCCGGGAAGGGAGGGTCCCACCTACATTGGAGGGCCCAGTCCACAGAGCCTGGGAACGGGCTGGGAGCAGCTTTGTGGGCCCCATGCTCCTCCCTCCACGGAAAGCACTAGCAGATGTTTGGCAGCGGGGACCTCCGTGAGCTCAGCGGGCCACGTCCAGGCCAGCGCTGGACCCCGCCCCGGCTGGCCCTGGGGGGCGGGGGAGGCTTCTCCTCCACCCTGGTCCTGGAAGCGGGAGCCGAGGGGGCCCAGCTGGCCACCTGGGGCTTGAGCGGCCCAGACCCGGGCAGAGCGCAAGGCCCGGGGGTCTGTGAGAGCCACTGTGCCTGTCCAGCTAGTGGAGAGGAGGGTGGGGCTCCCGGGAGCAGCTGGAGCCCCCATTGCTCATATTTACAGAGAGAGACGGAGACGGCGACGGAGACAGGGACAGAGAGCGCGAGAGACAGGGACAGAGAGCGCGAGAGCGCCCAGGCCCTTGCTGTCCACCTCCGCTGTGTTTCTTTAAGGCCAAGGCCAGCGCATCTTGAGGTCCCGTGGCTGGCTGCAGTGTGTGAGCACTTAGAGTCTGTCCCACTGCCCGGCCCTGTGTCTACTTGGCAATCGCAGAGCCGGGGCTGCGGGGGAGAAGTCTCCCAGCTCCGTGGCCATGGCTGGAGGCCCCGGGCCCACTGAGGCAGGGGAGGGGGCTGCACCTGGGTGACCAGTGGCTTCAGGGCCCAGGCTGCGGGCTGCCACCTCCCGAGGTCCCGGCTGCTTCTGCGATGCCAACTGCAAACCAGATGAGCCAGGGCCAAGAGCCACTAGCTTTCCATGCACTGCCTGTCCCACCCATGAGCCCCACCCAGCGGGGAGGCGGGGGGGGGGCCAGGGAGCCCCGCGGGCCCTCTGCCCTCCACTCAGCCCTCTAGGCATCCCATCCTCACTACCGGCCCGTTGCTGTGTCTGGGGGACCCCGGACCGGCGTGGGGTACACACTCAGTGCTCAGTGTGAGGCTAGGGAAGCAGAGTGTGGTGCCTGGTTCCAGCTGTTGCTGGTGCCATCTGTGCGGGCCACGCCCTGTCCCCAGCCTCCTGCCCGAGTGGGGGTGATGGGTCTCAGGGAGGGGGGCGGTCAGAGAGGGGTGAGTGCAGCAGGGTCTCGGGCCTCTGGCTGAACCCCAGCCTGCCCATCTCAGCCTTGGGGCCAGCCTGCCCAGCACCCCACGTGGGACAGCACAGATGGGGGCTGGGAAGCTCAAACCCTTCCGCGCGGGCTGTGCTCACGGGACCCCTGGCCCCCACCTCTGGCCACGGCGACGGACCGGGGCCCCTGTGGCCAGCAGGGCTGAGCCTTCCGGCGCTGGTCGGGGTGACAGGCCGGGGGTGGGGTGGGGGCCGGGGCCAGTGAGGGTCCTGGGAAGTCCCCTCCCCTCGAGAGCTCCACCTTCCTGTGGGGGGCTCAGGGGAAGCGGGGGTGGGGGGCTGCCCCTGAGCGGCCTGACTGACATGTGAACCCAGCTCTGTGGACATGAGCTGGACCGGGTTTCTCTTGGGGGGGGGCAGCATCCCCTGAGGTCCCCAGCGGCTGCAGAGGCAGCAGTGAGGCAGCTGCTGCTCAGGACCCCAGGGCCTTTGACCAGCCGGTGCGTTCCTGTGAGTCATCCGTTCTGATCTCCTGACAAGTCTAGGCACCAGGCCTCTACTTTCTTCCTCTTAAGGAAGAGGACGGGCCTCAGCCCCTGGGGGCTAGTGACTCAGGCCGGGAGGCCAGGACGCCTTGCTCAGAGCCTGGAGGCAGCACCAGGGCCTGCCTGTGTCCCCGCCACGGCCACAGGGCTGTAGTCACAGGATGCAGCCCCTCCGCCCACGTGCTGAAGGAGAGAAGGTGCGGCTCTTGGTCACCGAGTCCGGGCCTGTATTGTCAACTGGACAGAATGAAGCCCAGCAGCCAGCCAGGCCCAGTCCCTCACTAGAGCCGTGCGCGTGCTTGCTCGGGCAGCGTCTCAGAGCCTTGAAAGACAGAAGCTGCTCTGCACCAGCCTGGCTGCCTGGGCGCGTCTGAGCCCGACCCCGCAGCCAGGCGCCTGAGCCTCCCCTCCAGTCTGTGCTGGGCAGGGAGGGACGAGCCCCAGGGCCACAATGGCCCAAACTTCAGTGCTTCCAAACCAACACGGGCAGCAGACACTGCTGATTGTTTTTATTCATTCTTTGTCCGTCATGGGGCTTTGAACTCAGGGCCTGGGCACTGCCCCTAAGCTCCTTTTGCTCCATGCTAGCACTCTACCACTTCAAGCTGCTGCTTCATTTCTGGTTTTCTGGTGGTTTGTTAGAGATAAGAGTCTCATGGACTTTCCTGCCGGGGCTGGCTTTGAATCTGGATCCTCTGATCTCAACCTCCTGAGTAGCTGGGATGACAGGTGTGAGCCACTGGTACCCAGCCTCTTGGATTCAGTTCTGTGGGTTAATTAGGATCTCAGAGGTGATTGGGAGGATGGCTAGACACAAAGTGAGGTGGAGGACCCGGAGGGGTCAGCCATATCAGCCTGGTGGGAAAATCAAGTCTACACTGCCAAGTGAAATGGTGTCCACCATGTGTGTTTCTTGGGGAAATGTTTTCTGTCTCACAAGAACACAAGCTTTCTGTCTCCTGCCCTGAAGAGTGGATTGAGATGGACTCCTCTGCTCGGTATGTTTTTAGTGTATCTTGTTTTTGATGAGAAATTGGGATTTAATTGCGTTCCTGTGAGCAAGAGTGGGACCTTGCTGCCGGCAAACACAAAGTCACATCAGGGCCCTTGGAGACCACACTGCCTCGTGGCCATTCTGGAAGCTTCTACTCATAAAAGTATGAACTTCACCAGGTAGAGATGAGCCTAGAACATTTGCCCAATTGGAGATTTTGGAGACAGACCTTTTTTTTCCCCCACTCCAGAAAAGTCTGTAGTTCATCAACAGCTGAGACAGATGGTAAGGGCCTGTTGTACAACTTTTTCGTGAGGGAGGGGGAGGCTGCTAGACGGAGTTAAATGCGGGGACCAAATTGATTTTTATCAACCATGGATTTTTAATTAACAGTGGAGTCCACTCACTGCCATCCATTATTTACTGTTTACCCACTAATTAAAAATTATGCTGCTTTTGCACTCCTAAGAGCAGGGACATTTGAAATTAGATAGCATCGTTCAAATTACCTGCAGAATTAAATCTAGAGTGCCCAATTGCTCAGAACAGGCTCCCAGAGCTGAAAATATGATCTTCCGTGGCCTATGCGTTATCACGAGTCGAAACACCCGGGACCTGGCCCCGTGAACAAACACCATATGGAGCACGGGGGCCGCGGGGAACGGCCACTGGCTGAGCCTCTGGGACCTCGGAGCGCCTGGCCAGGGCTGCCTCCAGACCACTGCCCTGGTGTCCCTGGCCACCGAGCGTGGGTCCCAGGGGTCCCCTGGGCCAGAGCTTTTATGTGCACACAGCCAGGACCCCTCCTGTAACCCTGGAGACACAGCTTCCCTGCCTGGCCAAGCCCAAGGGCCAACGGTGTAGTTCACACACCACTCACTTCTGCAGATGGGGAAACTGAGGCTCAGTGGGGTGGAGGGACTTGGCTGCTTCACACCTCAGGTAGCTGCTTCACATTTATTATTATTATTATTACTTGTGTGTGTGTGTGTGTGTGTGTGTGTGTGTGTGTGTGTGTGTGCGTGCGCATGCGTGCACAGGTCCTAAGGCTTGAACTCAGGGCCTGGGTGCTGTCCCTGAGCTCAAGGCTAGCATTCTACCACTTGAGTCACAACTCTACTTCTGGGTTTTAGTGGTTAATTGGAAATAAGAATCACATAGACTTTCCTGCCTGGGCTGGCTTTGAACTGTGATCCTCAGATCTCACCCTCCTGGGTAGCTAGGATTATAAGCATGTGCCACTGGTGTTTGGCATATCTATATATGTATGTATGCATGCATGTATGTATGTATGTATTTTTCAGTACAGGGGACTTGAACGTGGGTCTTATACTTGTTAGGTTAGAGCTCTACTATTTGAGCCCTGCCCTAGTCATTTTTGCTTTAGTCTTTTTTTTTTTTTTCCAGGTAGGCTCTCTTGCTTTTGCCTGGGCTGGCTTAGAATCTTCAGTGTAGCTGTGGTTACAGGTATGATCTACCACACCCAGCTTAGCCAATAAAATACATGCAACATCAAATTCACTCCTTTAGTTGTTTTATGGCTACAATTCAGTGACATTCGTCCCAGTCCCCAGTCCCTCCCCTTACCTGATTCCAGAACAGTCCTCATAGCCCGAAGCAATCCGTGATCTATGTCACCGTCTGCCTCATCTCAGGATTTCACGTAAACAGCGCCCTGTGACCCGGGCCCCCTCTCCCCCATCCTCATGACCGTCTTGCCAGGTCCAAGCACGCACTGTTCCTGCCCCGCGGTGGCCAGGGCGTGGCGGGGCCTCACACGCAGATCAGGGGACCCTATTTTCTTGGAGATGATGCGGGGAGGAGGGGTCTGGAGAGATGAGGGTCGCCGTGGGTCGCCGTCCTTGGGGCGGGAGCCGGGGAGGAAAGTACCATGTTCCTCTCCTCCACAGCTCATTCTGGGGTTGGAGGGTCATTGAGAGAGTGTGCTCCGCTCCCCCAGACCCCCAACGTCACCCCTGGGTTTATAGGGCTGGCGGGAAGCAGCCATTTTGTTGAGGACCGAGCTTTAAGAGGGGTTGATGGCAACTTAATTTTAAAGTACTAATCTCTGAAGTAAATGGGACTCATGGCGGGTGGGGGAGGGGGGCAGCTGGGGAGGGGCCCTGCTCCCGCACACTAACCCGCACCGCCCGCCAGCTCGCTCACCTCCACGAGGGCCGTCCTCACAAGAGCCACAGTCACAGAGCTGCGTGGCCATGAGACCCACAGCCAGTGCCAACCGCCACCCAAAGCCCAGGCCTTCCGGTCACGTGACCCCCAGCCAGCCAGCCAAGCACCAGTGTCTATGGACATGGATGCCTGAGCCTTTACAGGCCCTGGATTGATTAGGGTGCCCAAGAGGGCCAAAATTCCCCATGTCCTGCAGGGCTGGCCTGAGTGGCAGAGCTGAGGAAATGTTCCCACTGGCCCCCAACTTCCTGTGCTCACCTGGAGCTCAGTGGACGCTTTTCTGGTCCTGTCTCTCCACCACCCACTGGGTGGGCTCAAGTGCAGTGCTGGGGATGTCGGCCTGGCCTTCGCTGCGCAGCCCCGGCCCGCGGTGCAGGGCCAGGCCGGGCCCGTGCCTCCAGGCCCTTCCTTGTGCCCCGCCACCCCGCCAGGCCCAGCTGGCATTGATGGGTCTCCTCTTCGTGTCTTGTTTACTTTTACTTTCCAACTTTTTGTTTTGAAATCATTTCAGACTTGACAAAAGTGATGCAAAATCCCTCTCCAGCACGATCGAGGTGACACGGCCTACGTGTGCCCAGCAGCCACCAAACCCAGGAATAAGCATCTGTACCGAGTCCTCACAGACTTGCAAGCTGGCACCCCGCTCCCTGGGCCCCATCCACACCCTTTCCAGGGCCAGCTCAGCCTGGGATCCTTCATCATACACAGCTTCCAACCTGACACATGTTCTGGTCCTTGTCTTTCTTGACCTTGAGACGTGTGTGTGTGTGTGTGTGTGTGTGTGTGTGTGTGTGTGTAGCCTGGATGCTGTCCCTTAGCTTATTTTGCTCTACCACTTGAGCCTACAGCTCCACTTCTGGCTTTTTTTGGTGGCTAATTAGGAGATGAGTCTCACAGACTTTGCTGCCCTGGATGGTTTTGAACTGTGATCCTCAGATCTCAGCCTCCTGAGTAGCTAGGATGACAGGCGTGAGCCTCGGACGGGTACCTGGCCAGCTTGGCACTTGTGAATAACACCGGTCATTTCCCAGCACGGCCTTGACTTGGGATGAGTCACCCGTGCGCTTTCTTGGGAGGCACGCTGTGGACGGGACGTTTGTCCGCATATCCCGGTCTCAGGAGGTCTTCGGTGTCCACCCACCCATTTCTGTGGTCTCCACTTTGCTTGGGGCTAAGTTACCTCTTTTCCTTTTGCAATGAATAATTACCTTCTGGGCGGATTCTTCGGGACCTGGGGACGGGCTCTGGCTTCAGCCCGGTTGACGCCCACTGGTGGAGATCACTCACGGGGGCGGGGGGGGGGGGCTCCCCAGCCCCAGCCCCAGCTTCATTCCAGCTAACTCACTGGAATTGGGCTCCAGGGAAGCGTTCCTTCCCCACTAACCTAGTTACTCAATTGTGTTTCAATTGGTGTGAGCTCCTGGGAGTTGATTATAGTTTATAGGTTATAACCCATTATTTTCAACATTTTCTTGCTCAAATTGTCCCTGATTTGGCCATCAGGAGCACCTCCAATTTATTTCCATTGTTCTTTTTCCTCCCTCCCTCTCTTCCTCCCTCCCTCTCTTCCTTCCTTCCTTCTTTCCTTCCTTCCTTCCTCCCTCCCTCCCTTCCTTCCTTCTTTCTTCCCTCCCTCCCTCCTTTTCCCTTCCTTCCTCCCTCCCTCCCTCCCTTTCCCTCTCTTCCTCCCTCCCTCCCTCCCTCCCTTCCTTCTCCCTCCCTCCTTTTCCCTTCCTTCCTCCCTCCCTCCCTCCCTTTCCCTCTCTTCCTCCCTCCCTCCCTCCCTCCCTTCCTTCTTTCCTTCCTTCCTTCCTTCCTTCCTTCCTTCCTTCCTTCCTTTCTTTCTGTCACTTCTTTTCCCCATTTCTTTCTTTCTCTCCTTTCTCTCTTCTTTCAGCCCCCCCCCTCTTTCGTTCCCTCCTCCTCTCCGCATCTTCCTGCCAGCCCTTTCGACCCTACAAGGACAAGATCCTGATTCGGCAGTTTCCAGCCCAGTGCCTCACGCTTGCTCCATAAGTATTTGTTAAGTCTTGGAAAGTTCTGGAATGATGCCTACACCTAGGAATGGCGGGTGACTCATACTCCATAGGGTGCACATGGGTTCCTTCTTCTGGTCAACAGGATGTGACCATGAGGGTCAGGCTTGAAGTGCGGGGGATGAGGGGCAGGTCTGCGGCCGTCAGGACCGCCAGGAATCTGGCTGCGGGCAGTAGCTGAGTGGCCAGGTGGCTTGGAGCAGGCTGGGCATGGGCCGGCCACGTACACGCGCGTGTGGAGGGAGGTGTGAGCCCCCAGCGCTGTCAAGGGTTCAGAAGGCCGGAGTTGGCCTTACGTCCTGATGCCAACTGCTAAACTTCCTGCACACCTCGGATGCCTCTACCTCAGCCAGCCCCGGGTGCGGTCCTGCCCTGCACAGGGGAGGCGGGCGGCACCAGCCCCCGCTGGGGACCAGCCCCAGTGCTGCACCATCCGAAGTATTAATTAGCAAGGTCTCCTCAGCTCTACCCCCGTCGCAGCCTCCCGGACCTTGGTGTCCATGTCACAGGGAGCTGTTGTATGCGCGGCTGCATGGCCTGCGTCTGGGGAGGGGGTAGTGGGGGAGGGTTTCCTGCTGGGATCTGAAGACCCCAGAGGTCATCTTTGAGTGAGTGGGGTCCTGTCCTTACCCCGGCTTGGGCCCGCCCTTGCCCTGGTTATGCACCCGAGCTGGGCTTAAGATCTTCCTGGGGAACATGCACTTGCTTGGACAGCAGGTCGGAGCACCTCGGGTTTATTTCAAAGCCCTCAGCTTGAGGTCATTCACCTAGGACGCGCTGACTTGGAGGAGAATGCACATTTTGAACAAGGATTTCCACCCAAACAATAGCTGGTTGATTAGAGGAGGTGCGGCGGGTGGGAGGCCACCTCCCCTCCCCAGAGGGGGCTTGCAGACCAGCCACAGGATCGCAGCGAGACGGCGAGCCCAGGCCCTCTGCACGCGTGGCCCAGGCAGCCACACGTATCTCTCCTCTGGAGAGTCTTGTCATCCGTCTGATCTAGGGGTCTTTGTGCTCAGGGTGGGCAGGGAGGCCGTGTGGGAACGAGATACATGTGTGCCTTCTTCAGGGTCAGCTCCATTGCTCTCTCTGGCTGCTTCCCAGGCCTGAGGGATGTGTCCTCTTCTGCCTGGTGCCCTCCTCATGGACAGCTGTCCTGAGGGTTTCAGGAGGGGACAGATCCTGACACGTAGCCTTCCAGATGGACGGGAGAGGCCAGAGAGCCGCTAGTGGGGCAGCGCGGGCTCGGGCAGGACGCAGGCCGGTCACTGTGGTCCTGGCTCACAGTTAACATGATCTCAGGCCCGTCCAGACGAAGGCAGCCATGGTGAAGAGGAGCCCCGTCCAGTCGCCTCAGGCCCGTGTGGAGGCGTGTGCTCCAAGGCTGGGATGGCCCCAAGGACATCTCCCTGCTGCCTATGTTTAGCATTTCCTGCTAAGGGAAGAAGAAACACACCACGCATGGGGGTGGGGAGGGGGCGCGGGAAACCAGCTCCTCAGCCAGGTTTTCTGTTTGTTTGTGTAGGAATGTTCCAGTACAAAAACCGTTCACAGCACAATTCTCCCTTGGCCCCCATGGTAATGCTAATTACTTCTCATTCTGGCTGGGGTTTCCACCCAGAGGAGAACTGGAGAATTCCAGCCCAAACCAGCTGTGCTCAGCTAGTCCAGGCCAGCGGGTGATTGACGGGAGGGTCCCCCTTTTCACACAGATGTTCTGGTGTCCAGAACGCCAGGCCTGATGAGCCCAGCCTCGTAGGTGCCCACACATTCACGCACTGCCACACCGCACCCATGCCAGTCTTCTGCCCAGGGCCTGGAGGAGTGGGGAGGGGGAGGGGGTGAGCACCCAGCCCCCCAGGCTCAGTGAGTTGCCAGAAGGGGTCAAGATTCCAAGCCAGCATTTGCTAAATAGATCCTGTGTCTACACGGCTCCTGGAGCTCTTTCGGCACAAGATGGAAGCTTTTCTGGTTCTGTAGAGCAGGCATTTGTCGAGATAATCACAAGGGTTTGACCCATCCCACGAGAAAGAAGCCGTCTGTGTGAACGGGGAGTGGACTTCACACAGTACCCGGAAAGGGGCGCAGATGACGGAATCTTGGGCAGTGCCTGGGGGAGCTGAGTTCTGTCCCCCAGGTCTTCTCCAGAGGGACCCGCCACCGTCTCGCCTACCAGCAAGACGTAGCTTTGGAAGGGAGAAGGATGGAAGTTGGACGTGTGCATGGAAAGATGGAGCTTGGAGGTCTCCATGGGGCGTCTCAGGGCGTAAGAACTCCCAGCGACTTGGGGAGTTGATGGAGAACTACCCCAGCCTTGGGGTAAGCACACCACTTGTGGGCTGTTCCGGGGAGTCTCCACAAGGGGGCCCTCTTGAGCTTTGGTTGGGGCTATTGGGAGCCTCGGTGGAGCCCAAGGACACCCAGCGCGCCTCTTCCAGTGTTGGCTGGGGGTCCCCCAGTCCATTGGGGCCTCCCTTGGTGCTCCCTGGTCTTGGGGAAGACCAAGGTCATTGAAGGTCAGCTGTGGGGCTCACACTTCCTCCCAGGTGAGAGAGCTTCCTCTACACTCACCCCGAGAATATGTTTTGAGTTGGGAGAGGAAGGATGATGGAGTCGCAAGTAGCCTTGGCTCCTATCGGAGACATTGTCAACACAAGAGATTCTTCAAGTGAGCCCCAAGAACGGGCATCTGGGAAGATCATAAACAACGAGACAAAAACATCTCCACTCCCCAAAGATGTGTACAGGGGAGGGACCCTGAGGACAGCCCCCGACCGAAAGCACAGGGATTTCAAATGCAAGAAGATGATTATAATTTAACGAATCAATTTCCCTTACCTTGTGTTGAGATTAAGTTCGTGGTCTCTTTCATACATTGAAAATCAAGAATTTCCCTCGAGTGTGACTCTGCGGGGAGCTTACGTCATGTTTCGAGACAGACCGTTTCATTAGGAGAGCCCAGATTTTATTTTAAGAGAAATAGTAATATTTAATTATGGCATCATTTTTTTTTTACCATCTAGAAAGTTAATGTGTTTTTCAGAGTTTCAAGGGAAGGGCTGGTTGTCCAAACTCTTGATTTTAAATTACCATACAAATAGAATCCTAAAGACGCAAATACTAACTTTAGTGTGTTGGGTTCCAAAATTCAAAATCAGTGCAACATTGCTTTGCAAGCTTTGTGATCTGGGGACCAGGAGGACATTGCTCCCCCACTCCCCCGAGCTCTCCATGGCCTCGTCACTGGGGAAATGTGTCTTATGGCAGGAAGACACATGTTTCTGGAAAGTTCTAGTCTTCGTTTCTAGACCACATTTCTAGACCAACTTGGAGGATGTTTCCACCATATACCAGGCAAACGCAGACCCAGAGGAAGATGCGCGTGGCAGTGTGGCTTCTCTTGAGGGTGCAAAGACCCGAAGAGCAGGGCTTCCGGGCCTCTCTGCAGCGGCTCTTAGGGCCTCCAGTGTTTGCTTGGTATTTGTTGAGCGCCTACTGTATACTTAGCCCTGCGATTGTGAAGGGGCTTCTGTCCCCAGCCAGCTGATGGAGCAAGGCCCCTTCTGCTGGGCGCTGGTCCAGTTTATCGACAGGAATCCGTGATGCGGGGCACGCGGGGGCCTCACTGCCTATGAGACCCGGGGGGCTTGTGAGAAGCGGAGCGGGTGGGCAGA
This sequence comes from Dipodomys ordii, assembly GCF_000151885.1. NCBI lineage: Eukaryota > Metazoa > Chordata > Mammalia > Rodentia > Heteromyidae > Dipodomys > Dipodomys ordii. Next base: position 1,515,390 of record NW_012267291.1, on the reverse strand, counting down.
CGGAGGCCTGTGTGAGGCTCGCCGTTGGCTCGGCTGGGAGGGGTGAACCGGGGTGACAGAGGCGGGGGTGGAGAGTGGGGGATATCCGGAGGAGGGGCGCAGAGGAGGCCCGGCCTGAGCTGGGAGTGGGGGTCAGAAGCGTTCTCCGGGCAGTGGGGGTGGTCACTGTGTGTTCTCCAAAGCGGGGTGCTCAGGACACGGTGCCCAGCGCAGGGGCCCCGTCCGCCGTCCTGGGGGCCGGGCTGGCGTGCCCACCTCTGCTTCGCTTCCTGGCCAGTCTGACTCAACTCGGCAAGTGACGCACGGAGCCAGGAGAGGCACCGAGGGATAGATTATTTTTAAAAAGAACTTCTGTGCAAATGAGTCGGTTGATTTGAAGAGAAAACGGGAGTCAATTAGAGGCCGGTGGTGATGAGAGGTGAGCAGGCCGCTGGTGGCCGCAGCGCGGGGCGGGAGGTGCGGGGGGGGGGTGCTGACGCAGGCGTGTGGGCGGCCGGGGAGGGGGGAGGCCGCAGGCCGCGGGGCCCCGGAAGCAGGGGAGCAGGAGCTGGGGGAGAGGGGGGCACAAGCATTGTGGCTGCAGGTAAGGAAAGCCTGCTTTGGGGTGAAGGTAGAAATGTGGGGTGCAAGCCTTGGCCCTGGGGAAGGCTGTTCCTAAGATGAGCTGAGGAGTTCTGTTTTGGGGTGCTGTTTGACCCCTCACGGGTGGGTGAAGGCGGAGGACAGGTGGAGAGGCAGGGCTGTCCCCCGCAGGACGCAGGGGGCTGGGCCTTCTGGGCAGCCCCACAGAGCCGGGTGTTGTGGGGGAGATGGCCGTGAACACCGGGGAACGCTGGCTCCAGAATCACGCCAACTCCTTTCATGTCAGTCCCCAAGTATAAAGCGATGAGGAGAGCCAGAGCCCACGCCAGACCACGGGACGGCCGGAGAGGCCAGACAACCGGAGGAAGTAATTGTTATCTTTATGTAGGTTCTTTCTCGTGTGTGCTCCTACCAAGACTTGAACTCAGGGCCTGAGCCCTGTCCCTGAGCTTTTGTGCTCAAGGCTAGTGCTCTACCGCTTGAACCTCACAGCTCCACTTCGTTTTCGGGGGTTCACTGGAGATAAGAGTCTCATGGACTTTTTCATCTGGACTGGTTTCAAATTGTGGTTCTCAGCCTTCTGAGTAGCAAGGATTACAGCTGTGAGCCGTGGGTCCTGGCTAGTGTAAGTTCTTTTATGCCCTATGGGGAGGTGGGGGGGGGCAGGAATCAGAAAATACAGAAGAGTGTGAAGATCACGTCCAAGCTACCTGCAGCCCTCTCTCTTGGGGTGACCTGCTGTCCGCCCACTCAGACACATTCCCCGAATATTCTAGAATCGAGGGCCCAGCAGACCCAGCAAAGCCCAGCTGGGGGACTTGGGTCCTCTCTCATCTGATCTTTGTGTCTGCAACAATGCCCTCTTGTTAAGAGGCAGGAGGTCCGCTTTTGTTCAGCGAGTGAATAAATCTATCTAGGTTTTTCTTCTTTGTAATATGTACATCATACATTTGCATCCTACATTTTTAACAGAAGTGGAATCATCTGATACGTCTTATTTGAAATCAATTGTTTCCATGCTAGCATTTTTTTTTTTTTGTAAAGACTAGAGGGACTAATGAATAGTCCCTGTCTGGGAAAGAGGGTGGAGAGGGAAAGTAGGAGGCAGGCCCGAGACCCCTGGGGGAAGCAGGCTCCACCCACGAGAGTGCAATGAAACTGGTTGAACTCTGCCCTCAAAAGCCCTCCGTGGCTTACAGTGGAATTTTCAAGCCCCTTAAGAAGATAGACAATGAGAACCCCCTGGAACTCCTGCCTTCCTGCCCTGACTGGGGCGCCTCTTAGAAAACAGCTTTGCATCCGTTGCTGCATAAAAATGCAGGGATAGGTTTTGGGTTTTTTGGCTATTAAAGTATTTTTTTTTATGAATGCAATCTTTCTATACACATCATTCTGCATTTAGCTTGTTACACTTAAATTATCATATATATATATATATATATATTTATCTTAGACTTTATCTCTTTGTGGAAAATGCAAAAATATATTTCATCCTGCTGGGAACTTTGACTTGACCATGCTTGTTTAGTTTGGGATCTCTATCTGTTTCCTCCTTCCCTTCCTTTTCCTCTCCTCTTCCTCTCCTCTTCTTCCTCCTTTCCTCCTCTTTTTCTCACACCCCTCTTCCTCCTTTCCTTCCTCCCTCTTTTTCCCCCCCATTCCTTTTCCTTTTTTTCTACTATCAAAATCAACAGCACACTGGACATCTTCTAACACATCTTGTTATACATTTTGTATGTGTCTGTGGAACAATTTCCAACAGAGAAACTGCATTTCACATGTCAATAGATGGGACCACAAAAATGTCCACCAAAAATACAGCTTCACTTTGTCCTCCACCAGTGACGTACAAGAGCCCCCAAGTCCTCGTCCCCTTGCTATCCCGAGTATTAGCAGCTATAACAAGGGCATTCTCATTTCCATGTCTCACAGATGAACCCTGGAAGAGAAATTATATATTAATGAAGGTTTGTGGTTAGTGGCATTTTTCTTTATACCAACAAATAAACAAGGGGCAGGAGTTAGTGAGCAGCTTGAGTCCACTCTGAGAGTGCATATCTTAGCATATCTTCCTGTTGTTTTCTCTGCCATCATTTCTCAATTCTAACACTGCTGTCTCCCTCCTACTTGGGAGGCTGAGAATGAGAGACTCACAGTTCAAGGCCAGCCCTGGCAGAGAAGTTTTCAAGACCTTCTTCGCAACCCCTAGCTGGCTGCAGCAGCACATGCCTAGCTACAGAGGTGGTTGAGATGGGGTGACGGGGCCGGGGGGATGGTGGCCAGCAGGGCTGGTCTGAGACTCCATCTCTGGGGGCAGCTGGGGACAGCAGCAGGCTCCTGCTGTGACACTGAAGATAGGAAATCTAAAGTAGGCAGATCTGGGGCTCAGGTGCAAGCCCAGGTAGGAGGTGAGACTCTATCCTTGAAACAGTGAACAGCAAGGATGGCTCTGTGGTATTGTGCAAGCCTAGTAAGCACCAGGCCCCAAGTTCAAACTCTGCCTGGAAAAAAGAAAGAAAGAAAGAAGGAGCAAAGGAACCTTGTCGACCTGCGACCCAGCCATTTCCCCTGTACACGACTGTGCTTGGCCTAGGTAACACTTTTTCCAGAAGGCGGGGAAGCCTGTGAGTCCCCAGCACCCCAGAGGGTCCTGATGTAAGAAGCCCTTCCAAGAGCAGTGGACACACCTGGTATCCACATGCCCAAGGTGGCGTGGAGGTGGGGACCAGGGGCTGGACCAGATCTCGGGCTGCTGCTGCCCCTGCACTCTTGGGAGAAACAAGTATGAATGATCTCGAGTAAAGCATGGTAGACTTCAAGATTTAAACAGAATAAGAGTAAATGCAGTAAGAGTAAATACAAATTCCCCATTAAAGATCACCAAATACACAAGTAAGCAGTCCAGGAGAGAGCCAGAGCCAGCCAAGGTGGAGCCCATAACCCAATGAACAGCAGTGATTGGTATAGAATAGACTATAGAATATGGATGGGATGTTTAATGAAATAAAAGATGATTATTATTTTGGCTGTTACTATAAAGGTGATGCGTAGAGAGGTTACAATTACGTAAGTCAGGTAAATAGTACGTGTCTTTTTGGACAGCATCACTCCTTTTCTTGCTCTCTCCAAGTTTTTCCCTCCCATCACCACCCATAAGTTGTAAAGTTCATTTTCAACACAGAATCCAGTGAGTTCCACTGCTGCGTTTGTTCATCCCTTGTCCCTCCATTTCTGTGCCTCCCCTTACCCTCCCAAAGACAGATAAATGAGCAAACAGGAAAACAAAAACAGCAAAAAACAAAAACAATTCTTGTTTTCATTTCCATCTATGAAATTTTAAAGAGAGAAAAGCAACACAGGACTATAAAGGCAATAAGCAGATTCGAAAACAAATAGAAAAAATAAAAATATAATGGTCAGAATAAAATTATTGTGGGTGCATCATAGAGCAGATTAGACACTGTTGAAGGGGAGATCAGTGAATTGGAAGGCAGATATAAAGGAGTTATCTAAAGTCAGAAAAGAAAGAAAGGAGTTGAAAACTAGTGGGGGATAGGTGGTAAAGCGACATAGGAACTATAATAAGAAAGTTTAACTAATGTTTCCTAGAGGGAAGAACAAAAAAAAAGGTAGGAGAGAAGAAAATTGCCTGGTAGCTTCCCAGAAATGGTAAAAGACACTGTACCAGAAAGCATGGGAGTAGAAAGTAGGGTTGATAGAAAGAAATCAGCACATGAGCCTAAAGGGCATTGAAGACAAGGACGGAACGCAGCCTCTGCTGGTCTTGTGGGTCTGCTAAAAGCCTCTCCCAAGGACAAGGGGGAAAAAAAATCAAGGTAAATTTGAGGTAAACAACAAAATGAATAGGGTTTTTACCACCCTATTCAAGGGCCATTCTTAACAAAGGAATTTTTGAGGAATGAAAATTTACTGGAAGGAAGGCCTGATTTCTTTTCTTTTCTTTTTTCTTTTTTCTTTTTTTTTGGTCCTGGGGCTTGAACTCTGGGCCTGGGCGCTGTCCCTCAGCTCTTCAGCTCAAGGAGAGCGCTCTACCGCTTGAGCTACAGCGCCACTTCCGGTTTTCTGGTGGTTTATTGGAGATAGGATCTCACAGTCTTTCCTGCCCGGGCTGGCTTTGAACCGCGATCCTCAGATCTCAGCCTCCTGAGTAGCGAGGATTACAGGCGTGAGCCACCAGCACCCGGCTCTTTTTTCTTTTTTTTTGCAGTTGTGGGGCCCGAACTCTGGGCCTGAGCACTGTCCCTCAGCTCTTCAGCTCAAGGCTAGCGCTCTATCACTTGAGCTCTAGCACCACTGCCGGCTTTTTCTGCTTATGTGGTGCCGAGGAATCAAGCCCAGGGTTCCTGCATGCAAGGCAAGAGCTCTACCACGGAGCCACCTTCCCAGCCCTTGATTTTTTTTAAGAAGGTAGACTAATGAGTAAAGAATTTGAAAATATTGTAAATAGAAGGAACGAAAAGGGAATTAACAAGTAGCTTTAATTTTGTAGGGTCACCAAAGAAAAAGTATGTTTGAAACCTGTAATATAAAGAGGAAGGAGTAAGGTTCTAGCTTACTTGCAGTGATCAGGGATTCGTTGACACGTGTATGCACACACATGCACACACATGCATACACATAGAGCTGTTCAGTAATTCCCCTCAGACATTTGAGTACATGCAACATAGAAATAACCCCATAAATGACCATAAAGTGTTATTCAACACCTTCAAATGACTGCTATCGTGAAGACAGTAAAATCAAATTAAAAGCCAGTAATAAAGCTGGGCACTGAGGGCTCATGCCTATAATCCCAACTACTCAGGAAAATCAGATCTGAAGATCTCAGTTTGAAGCCGGCCTGGGCAGGAAAGTCTGTGAGACTGTTATCTCCAGTTAACCACTAAAAAAGTTGTAAGTAGAGTTGTGGCTCAAGTGGTAGAGTGTTCAAGGATAGCACCCAGGCCCTGAGTTCAAACCCCAGGATTGGTCCCACACTCTCCTCACAAAACCCAGTAATATTTGAATGAAAATACTTCCTCACTAGACACTCTGTCGAAAATGAACTATACAACTTGTGGGTGGGGACAGAAAGAAAAATCTGGGAGAGAGCTAAGGAAGGGGTGGCATTATCCAAAAAGAAATGTACCTAGGGGCTGGGAAGGTGGCTCAGCATGCCTTGCATGCATGAGGCCCTGGGTTCGATTCCTCAGCACCCCATAAGCAAAAAGAAAAAAGCCAAGAGTGGCGCTGTGGCTCAAGTGGTAGAGTGCTAGCCTTGAGCTGAGGGACAGCGCCCAGGCCCTCGACCGGACCAAAAAGAAAGAAAGAAAGAAATGTACCTATTACCTGACTCATGAAGTGTACATCACTTTTATAATAATAAAAATATATTCAATTAAAAAAATCTTGCGGTCCAAGGATGGCTTGGGCAAAAGCACAAGACCCTGTTGGAAAAACAAAGAGCAAAAACATTGGGAGTCTGTCTGGCGTTGTTGAGTGCCTACCTAGCAAGTATAAGGCCCTGAGTTAAATCCTTAGTATCTAAAAAATATGCAAGTAAGTAAACAAATACACAAAATAAAATAAACAAAAAGGAAAATGCAATGCAGAGAAACCAAAGCAATACTTTGCAGGTCTATGGCTTACTTGGTTGTACTTAAAGGAAGAAAAATCTGACTGTAATTAGCAGTATCAAAAGTTATAAGAAGAAAATTAGAGAGAAGCCAAATAAAGTAGAAGGCCAAAGAAAAGGACAAAAGCAAATATGAAGAAAATGGAATCTAAGGCAGGAGGCGGGCCGGCTCCAGCCGGCTCCCTGCACCTTCATGTGTGCTGGGTGGATGGGAAGAGAGGAGAGAAAGGCATCCTCTGGGACTGAAAATGGGGTGAGCCCACAAAGCCAGCAGGACTTAAACACATAGTTTAGGATCAAAATCTGCATGCTTGCCTGACATGGAAGAAGTGGACTAATAATCTATACTATCCCGTGAGCCCAACCGACGCATGCATACACCCAGAGCAGAAAACAGAAAAACCAGGCTGGGAGGTGGCTCAGTGGTAGAGCGCTTGCCTTGCATGCTTGAGGCCCTGGGTTCAATTCCTCAGCACCCATAAGCAAAAACACAAGCCAGAAGTGGCGCTGTGGCTCAAGTGGTAGAGCGCTAGCCTTGAGCTGAAGAGCTGAGGGGCAGCGCCCAGACTCAGGGTTCAGGCCCACGACCGGACCCAAAATAAAAACCAAAACAAACAGAAAAACCCCAGTGGGCCAGGGCAGTCCAGCAGGTGAGCTCACTGAGCGTGAGATGGGGGGGGGAGCCCCAATTGATGCCAGCTCTGCCAGAGAGCAGAGAGTGAAAACGAGGAGCCGCCCTGGCTGAGGTCTCAGTACCCAGGCCAGGGCCAGGTTTTGAGGGGCCCGAGGTCACCTTGGGACGGGGGGTGGGGTGGGTGGGGAAGGGGTGCAGCTCTCCCATAGAAAAAGAACGCACAGTTATAAAAATCCTTAAAATTGGTGTTCATTATTTACTCATTCATTTGTGCGTGTGCGTATTTGGATGTGTGTGTGTGTGTGTGTGTGAGTGTGAGTGTGTGTGTGGGATGCTGGGAGTTGAACCCAGGACCTCACACGCTAGGTGAGCGCTCCACCACACAGACACATCCCCACCCCCAAATATTTATTTTGAAGAAGGAAAAATATCACAATAAACGATGCGTCCCACACAGCCAAGCAAACCGCACATGTGACCAAGTGCAGACAGGTCGTGGGAGGTGTTTGCTGGCAGCCTGCTGGGGTTCTCTGTGGAGTTTCCCCCACAGCTTTTTGGATTGCATCCTGGTCTCTCACTACGGCGTCTGTCTTTTTATTTTCCGTGGGGGAGAGAGCCCATTCTGTCCTATTTCTTTGCAGATTAAAAAATAAAAGTCCTTCCAGCAGAGAGCTCGCCCCACTTGGCTGCTTGCCTCGGTCTCCTGAGCGCTGGGGTTACAGGCGTGCGCTTCCAGGCTGAGCTAGAAACGACTTCTTGTTATTGACCATCTAGAGGTTTCTTTTAGCTCTCCAAACCATCTTACGATGTTCTCAACATTTAGGGATGCGCTCACATGTGGGAAGCCTCCGTGTGGCTCTCCGTGGGGTGCGGGCGCTCCGCTGGCTGACCTCCATGCTGGCCCTGGAGGGGTGCGTGCCCCCATCTCATCTCCCCTCCCCGCGCTGGGCTCTGGAACCCGGAGCCACAGCAAGGTCGTGTACACCTTCCGCTAGCCAGGCCTTGCTGCACGTGGACGAGGTCTCAGAGTACACCCACAGACCCCCACGGACCGTTCCCAAGGCGCCCGGGGTGCCCAGGGCGCCCCCGTTCACGGCCACGGGCCAAGTGTGACACAACGAAGTCAGAGCTGAGAGGAGTGGGAACGAGAGGGTGGAGCGTGGGGAGAGCGCGCTGAGGAGGGGCTGTGTGGACGCCGTGTTCTCTCTGTTTCTGAAACCCCCTAGCTCCAGGCAGGCACAGCTGGAGTTGTGAGGATGTCCCCCCACCCCTCCGGGTGAGCTCTGGACGGGGGCCTTGAAAGACAGAGGCCTGGGAGCCGTGGGCAGACTGCTACGCAAAGGCCTGAATAAAACACCAGCCAGCAGAACGGGTCACGAGTCTCAGATGACAGCTCAGGTCTGTCCCCACGATCGGTGGAGCGGCAGAGTGCGTGGGCCTGGGTACAGCTGCAGGAAAAGCACTTGACCAAACTCCAAACCCTGTCACAATCAAAGGCCCTTGTCAAAAGAGAAAACACTTCCCAATGTCCTAAGGCTGATTAAGGGTATTATCAAAAATCTTCACACTAAACGCTCTTTTTCAATTTTTTTTAATGGCGAAATGCTGATGTGTGGAGGTCCAGCACCGGACAAGCTTCCCAGTGACAGTACATGGCAATTATTTGCCCTATTTTCAGGGTGGGTTCTGGCGGCAAAGTAAGAAAAAGAAATCAGAAGCATAAGGATTAGAAAAGAAATAAAATTGTCGCTATTTGCAGGTGATAGGATTGTCTGTGTAAAAACGTGGCATCAATGGACAAGTTATTAGAAATAAGAAGACTGTTTAGCGAGAGGCTGGAGGAAAGAAATCAATGTGAAAAACTCAATTACATTCCGTAACAGCAAAAATAGGGGAAAATGCCATTTACAACGGCAGTAAAAAGCATCAGGTACCAAGAAATGCATTTCACAGAAATATGCAAGAAATACTTGAAGGGGAATATAAAAATTTATTGGAAGACATTAAGAAGATATAAATAAATGAAGTGAGCTATATTCATGAATAGAAAATATTAAGAGATGTCTGTTCTCTCTAAATTGATCCACAGATATAATGAATTCCAGTCAAAAATTCCACAAGGTTGACTTCTTTTATTTGGATTTTGACAAGGCTCATCACACATGGACAAGCAGAGGTGGGCTGGATGAGGTGGTTCACACCTGTAATTCCAGCTATTTGGGGGGCACAGATTGGAAGAGTCACCTTACCTGAAAGATGACCCCCCGCCCCTGCCCCCTGGCAGGGTTGGCGGGGGGGTAAGAACCCTAGCATGGGATTTCAGAAATCATAGAGAGAAATTGGAAAATGAGGCACAGGGCCGTGTTATATCACGGACCTCATTTTTTTTAGAAACTGGAATAATTTTAACATTGTCTATTCTGCCAAGAGATAAGAAAATGGACCAAAGGAAGAAGAGTACAGAGCTCAGATCCGGACTGGAAGATTCTTGGCGCTGCTGATTGGGAGTGGGGTGGGGACTGGCCAGGGAGGAATGGGGCGGGAATCGGGGGTCCATGTGGAAAAGAAATGGAGGAGGAAGGCAGACTCTTCCTCACACCCAAATCAGTCTCCAGTGAGTAGAATGTAAAGGTCTAGAACCTTGAGAAGAAAATGCCCTCCCAAGAGCGGAGGAGAATGCTTGGCGGGCACGCGGGGTGGAAAGCGCTGGCAGGTTGCTGGCAAAAACCAGTCTGAGATCTCCACAGGAAGAGACCCACAGTCCAGAGCGTTCCCAGGACGCTCCTGAGGAGTGAGGACCGCGTCGTTCTGTCTTTCGTGTGCCAGGGCTTTGCACGGTCACTCAGTGCCTTCTTGTTCCTGGAGGCACTCTACTATGTGAGCCAGGCCTCCCGGCTGAGCAGCAGGGACTGGTGGAGCCTGCAGCCCCCTCTCCCACAGCAGGGGAGCAGGCAAGGCAGGAGCCCTGAGCTCAGAGAGCTGGGGGGGCCCGGTGCTCACTGGCGGAGCACTGTTTATGAATTCCCAAAATAGCAGGTGCAGGTGAGGATGAATGCGAACCCTGTGGCGGGAGCATAAATTGGGATAATTACTTTGGAAAACAACTTTTGTAAATTAACTTCATGGAAATTTCCAGCCCAGATCAGTGGTTTGCAAACATTCTCTGTGGCTCACAGGCAGAAGTGCACCGTACGTTATCTGGTCTGCACTCGTGTGTGAGTGTGTGCACACATGTACACACAGACACACACGTATGCATGCACACTCATGCACTTGGGCACACGTAGGCAGGCATTCACACAGTACACAAGCAAACACATGCACACACAGACACAAAACATACAAACACACGTACAATGACACGGACATTTACTTGTGTACACATGTTCACACATACGTGCAGGCAACACAACACACAGGTGCATGAGTCATGTAACACATGTGTGCAGGTATGCACATGTAATCACAGTGCACACACACAGCCATGTACAGAAGTACTCACATGTGCAGACATAGAGACAAACCTACACATGCATGCATGAACACACAGAGCATGCACACATGGGCATGGGCTGGAGAGGGAAATAACCAGAGCTCATGGTGGCTCACTGGGCACTTTTCTCTCCCGTGTCCCTCTTCTCGTCCATTTTGAGGCAGCGCTTGGCCTGCTCAGGGGATTTCCTGACTCCTTCATACAGAAAGATTCCGATTCAAGCGCTTTGCACATGGACCCCTCACAACAAGCACAGGGGGTTCCTGACGCTCTGGCTTCTGACAGCACAAACCCAAACCAGACAGAACGACAAGCACCTGGCATCTCCACACTTGGTTGTTGCTGTGTGCCAGTCCTGGAGCTTGAACTCGGGACCTCGGCACTGTCCCTGAACTTCTTTGGCTCAAGGCTAGCACTCTACCACTTGAGCCACGGCGCCACTTCGGGCTTTTTCTGTGTATGTGGTACTGAGGAACGGAACCCAGGGCTTCATGCGTGCTAGGCAAGCACTCTACCACTGAGCCACCTTCCCAGCCCAATCTCCACACATTGGAATATTACCCAGCACTGAAAAGCCGATGAGGTGGCCATGCCCAGTACCAGCTCCCATCTTACACAAAAGCAAGCTGTGAGACCGGGCACAGAGCCGTCTCTTTCCCAAGCTGACAACCAGGCTCAGCCCAAACCCTCTCCCCTCCCCTCTCTCTCTTATACACACACACACACACACACACACACACACACACACACACACACACACTACCCTAAGGCCAAAGAGCAGAGTCCTTTCTGCACCTCCTCCCAGTCATTCCCCACTCCAGCCATTCTTGTTGGCTTGTGACTCTTCCCAGATAGTTTTCTAGGCAGGCATTTACATAGCCGTGTGTGCAGGGGCGGGGGGGGGGGGGGGGGGTGGCAGTGGTGGGAGGTGGCGGGCTGCTTTTAAAATAAAATTTAAATCACTGTTACGGTGAAGAAATCTGACTAATGAAAATGATGCTTCCATCGACTGAGGCGTTCTTCGTGCTAACGACAGCGTGGCGCGTCACATTTGCAATGGAAAGTCCCTTGTTTTCAAAGAAAATGCATTATTAAGAGGCCTTCCAGTACAAACCACATTTTCCAATTCAGTAGCGCGCGAGGCCGGCCAGGCAAAGACAATGTAAACCAGCCTTGGCCGCGACTGGCTCTGTGATGGGATTTGTTCATTCGGGGTGGGTGCGGGCGGCGCTCCCAGATCAGCCCCTCCGGCCACCAGGAGCCTGCCAAGGGTGCTCAGCATCCACATCAGGTGTCCCCACATACTCAGGGGAGTATGATTCCTGCCACGGCTCCCCTCCCGGTCCTGGGGCTGGAACTCCCGGCCTGGGTGCTATCCTGAGGCTATTTGTACTTAAGGCTAGCTCTTTCCTACTTGAGCCACAGCACCACTTCTGGCTTTTTCTGAGTAGTTTATTGGAGATAAGAGTCTCACGGACTTTCCTGCTCAGGCTGGCTTCAAACCCTGATCCTCAGATCTCAGCCTCCTGAGTAGCTAGGATGACGGGCGTGAGCCACCAGAGTGTGGATTTGCCAAGAAGGAAAGAAAGGAGTCAGTTCCGACCCTGGGTTTTCCTATCCTGGTCTGGGTGGCAGGAAGAGCAAGAAGGTGCTCTGAACTGGCCTGAGACCCCCTTCCAGGAAACTCAGCTCTCTATCAGCGCCCCAGCCTTCTTAGCTTGCAGGTATTAAGCTGGAGCCACTCTGGAGTGTGCCCTAATCCTTTGTGCCACAGCAGCTGCCCTCAGAGTTCTCCTATGCCAGCTTCCCTCCTGGACCTCATCTCCAGCTCCCCACACCCCCAGCCCTGGCGCCTCGCTCCCAGGGTCCATGCCATCACTGGCCCCCGGCAATCGCTCACCAGCCTGGCTCCTGGGAGCTTGTCAGTTCCCGGAGGAGAAACGTGCGTGCGCCTTGCTGCCCGCTCTAGTGCCCGCTGTGTGGGTCTCAGTCCCAGCAGCATAGCCAGGTCCTAACTAAGGCATGAGCCCTGGAGCCAGCAGCTTGCAGGTGCCTGGGTGGATGGCTTCCCTCACCCAGCTTACAAGCATAGCTTCGGTAGTCCTCTTGGTATACTAGGAGCGGGCACTCGGCCAGTGCTGGTGGCTCACACCCATAGCCTTAGCTATTCAGGAGGCTGAGAGCTGAGGATCAGGTGGTAGAACATTCAGCCTTGAATGAAAAAAAAAACAAACAAGAGTGTGAGGCCCTGAGTTCAAGCCCCAATTCTGTCATACACATGCACACACACCTGAGACGCACATGCACACAAGGAGCAGGTGCGTGTGGAGTAAGGCGTTGTGACAATGATCCATCAGAGCTGGAGGCTACCTTCTGGGGGTCCATTGCCTGTGGTGGAGCCCCGTCCCCCAGACTGGGCCCCGGACCCTTGTGACATCTCCTCTCCTCACCCCCGGGCCTCTGCAGAACTGATTTGAGAGGAGAAGAAGAAAACAGAATAAATGCATTCAGAATAATCTCATCTCCCAGAGATAACTACTCTCTTCATACGTTTCTTCTAGATTTTAAAAAATGAATACATAATTGGAATCAAATGCCCATGCGGCGCGTCTCGCTCTACTGTTCAATCATCATAAATGTATTCCCAAATTAGTCAATCGCTTTTGCATAGCCTCAATTCCCTCCAACTTTATGAAGTCTTGCCTGTCGTTGGGTGCTTAGAGTTTGCTCCCCTGGCCTCCCTTCTCTCCCTGTTCCCTGGCTTTGGCCGGTCCTCGTCCCATTGATTCCTCAGCTCTTGGACGATCATGTGACTTGTCCAACTCCCACTTCCCAGAAACCCCTGGTGCGGCCCACCCACTAGAAGGGTGGCTGGGCTAGGTCCCCGGCACAGGCGGACCGAGCCCCATGCCTTTCTCAGCAGGGACTTGAGTTTGTGACCTCCCTCCTTTATCCCACGCCCGATCGATCCTCCAGTCTACCCATCCCTGCTCCTCCTTGTTCTTGATGGCCCAGACGCCACGAAGCAGACTGCATGGTCCCAGTACTGTGGCCACAGGGCGACGTTCTGTGTCCTTCACAGACTCTGTCCAGCAGTCGGGCCTGGCCTGGCCTTTTTCATGGGCAGTCAGTCTTACCACCTCCCAGCATGGGTACCAAGATTTCTCCAAGGAGGAAACTGAGGCAGGGGAGGAGGCCTCGAGTGGGAAGCTTCGTTCCTGAGCAGTCCACTGGGCAGGCTGGGCAAATGGGCCGTGAGGAGCCTCCTCTCTCCCCCAGCTCTCAGATGCACATTTAATTAGGGCTTTTAGAAGCTATTCTTGTTAGCATGCCTGCGTCCCCCTTTCCCCATTAAACCAGGTTATGTGAGCAATGAGCCCTGGTAAACTGAGGGTGTGCACGCAGGCTGCAGGGCGGCGGCTCCCGAGGACCGAGCTCAACCTGTCCAGGACCCCTCAGTGGCCCAGGCCTATGCCCTCACTTGTAATACGGCATCCCCTGCAGGGGGAGGCCTAGACAACCCAGCCCAGCCTCCGCCTGGCACTGCGGCGGGCTTTCCCGGTCCCAGGAACATGTTCTCCCCCTCCCGCCTCCCACAAGTGGGCTTTTCGGGGAGACTTGGCCTGCGGGCGCGCAGCACATCTGCTAATGGCCGACGTTGTGGTGGACGCCAGCTCTCCCTCCGCTGGCTGTCCGCGTGGGGTCCCCTCACGCAGCAGGTCCCTGGGACCCAGGTCCTGTCACTTTGTTGTCGCAGGCTTAGATTTTTGGGAGTCTTTGGAGAATGACACAAACACTCAAGAGTGGATGGGTAACTTTGCACAAAAAGCTCCTGCAAGTCATCATCCTGCGAAAAACGATGGCACCAGAACCCAGCCAGACCCATAACCACCCTTGTGCTGCCTTCTTTTGGTTCCTTCCCTGGAGTCCCTCTACACAGGTTCAAGCTGCTCTTACTCGGTGCCCTTCCCCTCACCCTGGGCCACTGATCTTCGTTTTGCAGGCTGACTTTGGCAGTGAACCTCTGAGTCCTGGAAGGCTTGTCAGGGTTCGTTTTGGCTTCAAGCTTTCAGGAGCACAGTTAACTCCCAATATATTGCATAAATATTTCTTCACGTGTGGCGCCTAACGGGTAAGCCATCCAGATGGCTTCTAACTCCAGGGAGCTGCTCCGTTTGCCTTGAGCTGGTTCTTTTGACTCTCCACATTACAGCCTTGGTCCGAAGACGATGAAAACAGCTGGGCAGGAGATGCACTTGCCGCTTGCCAAGAGCCCAAGGAAGTTGCTGTTGATAATTTCCTTTGTTTCAAAGAACTGATACGACTACCCATCTCTGCTCACGTGTGAGTGTTGGGCGAGTGTATTGAAATTAATTTTCTTCCTCATTTTTGTCCTGGGTTTGGAAACAGGACTCCATACCAAGAATTAATTTACTACAGCCCAGTCTGTGATAGCTGTCCTCGCTAATCTGTCTCTAAATGATAACTTGTCATTACAAAATGTATAGTAGAGATAAAAATAGGGCCAGAATTAGAAAGAAAGAAAAGATGAGGTTTCTTGTCTGGTCCCCTCCCCCAAGCATAAGCAAATTGTTGAATGGGAGATTTTTTTTTTTTAAGCCTGAAAACTGCTGTGGAGGGAAGCAAAGCTGGCAGCTGGAAAGTGGACCCAGACACACCTGGGGCAGGGGTTGGAGAAAGCTTGCTGTGGTGCAGCTTGGGAGTACAGAGCCTTGCTCTGGTCATCCTCAGCCGAGGACATTTTCAAATATAGACCAAGGGGAGAACAGATGGGGGAGGGGCGGAATCATAGCCCCTATTACTAAGCCACCAGGGCTGTGGTGTTTTTTCTGGGCTCCTACTGTGCCTTTGATTTTTCTGATTGTACCGAGCAAGACTAACAACTGGCTGATTTGGGCAGAAATTCCTGTGAAAAGCGGCCCCTGGGGGCTGATCTGTGCAGACCCATGGGTCTCAATTTTGCCTCCCCCAGGACATCTAGCAATGTCTGGAGACATTTTGGGCCACAATGGCTGGAAAGGTACAAATGCCACCTGGCTCACCACACACAGGACAGCCCCTCCCCCAATGAAGAGACTAGTACCAAATGTCAATGGCAGAGCATTGAGGTTGAGAACTCTGTGTGTGTGTGTGTGTCTGTCTGTCTGTCTGAACTTCCTTGTTTGGAGGGGTGGTGTGCTACTTCTTAGCCTCTGGAGAGGAAGCTCAAGTGCCTCACTACGTGACTAGCTCAAGGGTTAACCAGGTTCTGCTTTCTTCCCCTACGGCAAAGCAGAGCACGGGGAACGAAGCATCCCATGGAACATGGTGCCCAGCCCTGAACTAGAATCTAAGGGGGCGGCCAAGGGGCGTAGAACCATCATCCTGCTTGGCCTCAGAGTCTGAACGGAGAATGTGGAGCTCAGGAACAACTCCCTGGCCATGACAGCCCCCCTGGGCACTTCCAGCTTTCCCACGCGATTTGTTTGACTTGCAGTGACAAAGGGCCCTGGGAGCAAAATGGGATGACCCCCCCAAAGGCAAGCCTTGCACGAGATCACTGCACGCCCATGATGTCTATTGTGCCAAGAAGCTGGGGCCTGCCAAAGCCAAGGGCCTGCTGCCCTGGCCAGAGGGCAGTTTCTAGGCTTAGACGCCCCGCGATGGGACAGTGGGGGCCCGGGCTGAGGGCTGTCAGCGCATTCCTATGGCTAGAATGGGGGCAGAAAGAAGATGAAAGGAGAAAAAAAGGAAAGAAGGGAGAAAAGAGGAAAGGGGGGGAGAAGACCCAGGAAGAAGAGAGATAGAAGAGAGGGAGACAAAGCAAAAGACTGCCAGAGAAAAGGGGGCAACTGAAAGAGAGAAAAGGAGAGAGAGAGAGAGAGAGACAGAAAAGGAAGAGGGGGCAGGGGCTGGGAAGGTGGCTCAGTGGTAGAGCGCTTGCCTTGCATGCATGAGGCCCTGGGTTCGATTCCTCAGCACCACATAAGCAAAAAGAAAAAAGCCGGAAGTGGCACTGTGGCTCAAGTGGTAGAGCGCTAGCCTTGAGCTGAAGAGCTGAGGGACAGTGCCCAGGCCCAGAGTTCAGACCCCACGACTGGACCCCCCCCCAAAAAAAAAGGAAGAGGGGACAGAGGAAACCTCCTCCGTCCCAAGCCAGCATTTGTTTCTGGATTCTGTGAATGACTGAGCGCCACAGGAGACTCAAGGTGGCCGTCCCGGAGCCGAGGCGGGCTGGGCCTCCCTGGGCTGGAGGTGGCTCAGGCCACAGGAGATTTGCCGGCGAGGGATGACTTTATGGGCCAGAGGAGAGCTGCACAGGGTGATTATTTATAATTGCATAATTGTCATGATTTTTGGCAATTATGTGTCTTTAAATTTGCATAATTCATAATTACTGATAGTTTAAAAAGGACACACTATTCTGACCATAACAGTTGGAAACTGCCCTTTCTGGGCTTTCTGATTGAAGCATTGCTAAGGCCCAGGCACAAACTAGGGTTCAGATATTAATGGTTGGTTTGTGTGTGGGGGGTGGGGGGAAGAGGGGTTTGTGATGTTGAAGTCTTGGGTAGGGTCATAATTTGGTTCTTTTAGAATTTACTGAACTACCATCAGAAGTAGGAATTGTCCCATGAAGGATGGCAGGCATATATTGATAGTTCTATTAGTATATTTATATGTCAGAAGAGCTCATGCCTGTAATCCTAGCCTCTCAGGAGGCTGAGATCTGAGGATGGTTCAAGCCAACCCCAGGCAGGAAAGTCTGTGGGACTCTTATCTCCAATAAACTGCTTAGAAAAAGCTGGAAGTGCTGCTGTAGCTTAGGTGGTACAGTGCTCACCTTGAGCACTAGGACAGCACCCAGGCCCTGAGTTCAAGCTCCAGGACTGGCCAAAAAAAAAAGTATGTCAGAGAAGGAATCTCTGGTAAGTACTGAGCTCAGTGAGCACCAGGTGTTGAATCCTTTATATCCAAACAATCCGATGAGAACAGAGTGACTGGCAGGGCTTTCTTCAGCATGGCCACATGGGTTCCTGGTCTCCAGGAATGGAGGGAATGAGAGGGAGCACAGTGCTCAGGATGGTGGTGTGGCGAGGGGCAGGCTGGGCCTGGAAAGGCAGGAACGGAAGTGACCGGTTCCCCACTCTTTACCTCACAGGGGGGGAGGAAGAAACACAGGCAGGTGACCCCACAGACACAGAGGAGCAGAGAGTGTGGACAGCGTTGGAAGAAGACACAGCTCAAGTTAGGAGGTGATCAAATGAAGGAAGAGGAAGGAAGTGAAATGAAGACTCACAATTGGCCTTTACTGTATCTTTATTTTTAATGAAGGAAAGGAAGGAAGGAAGAAGGAAAGAAAGAGAGAGAAGAAGTTGTATTGTCCAGATGTGCTTTGTTGGAGGAAAAGGTGATGCTCATTTGACTGGTGTATAATCACGAGAGAAGATATGAATTGGCAATGACTACAAGGTCGTGTGTATGTGTGTGTGTGTGTGTGTGTGAGGGAGAGAGAGAGAGAGAGAGAGAGAGAGAGAAACCTTGGCTCTGTGTGAGCCCAAAGTCTTGGTCTGATTGCATGTTAGCGTCCCAAACTAGGCTTTTGGGGCGCTCAGCACAGTGCTCAGAGCACCAGTGGAGGAGCGGGAGAGGTCATGAGCCAGGGGTCCTGAGCAGGAGTGAGGAGGCAGACCTCTCTGCTCCAGGCATGTCTCCCACCTCTGTTCCTGTGGGCGACATCTAGGGTAGGTGCCTCAGGGCAGGGCGCTTTCCTCCCTTCCTTCCCTGGCTCCCCCTCCCTCCTTGCCCAAGTTCAAAGTACCCTAGAAAGAAGATCAACCCCAACCCTCCTATAGAATGGCCTGTGTCCTCTGCTCCTGATCAGGGAAGCCTGATCAAGGTGATGTCACCATGCCTGGTTTTCTCACAGCAGCATAGACATCCAGGCAGGCCTCTGGGCTGCCCGATAAACCCAGGGCCCGGCAGACTGGGGTCCCATCTTCTCAGCCCCTGAAGTTGAAGGTCACGTGGCCGGTGTGCAATGATGAAGCCTTGAGGAGAACCTAGCCCAGGGCTTGAAAGTCAGACGCCTCTGTCTCCCCTAAACTGCCTGGATCTTGACTGGCTTCTTGTCCGCCTGCTCCCTGGGCACCAGCCTCAGCTCTCGCTCTGCTAGCCCTCCCCCTGCTAGCCCTCCTATCTTCAGGCTTCTCCCTCCATTTGGTGTTGTATACCAGAGGGATTAATGTAGAGCCTGGCACTTAAGTGAATATGCTGGAAGGAATGGACATTAGTTGGATAAGTAGATAGATGGAGGGCATCTGGGTGGCAGAGTGGGTAGTCAGGTGGATGAATGGATGGATAGACTGGGAATGAATGTAAGGGCAGTTGGATAAATGAGTGGGCAAATGGATAGATGATGCCTGGGTGCTTGAATGGGTGGGAAGGGTAGATAGAGGGATGATGGATGGATGGATGGATAGGTGGATGGATGCATGCACGGAGGAATGAATGGGTGGATGGATGGGTTCTTGGGTGGTTGAATGGGTGGGCAGAAAGGCTATAGAGATGATGAATGGATGAGTGGATGGACAGATGCCTGGATGGTTAGGGTGGATAGAAAGATGATGGATGAATGGATGGGTTGGTGGATGGATGGGGAGATAGTTGGAGGGACACCTGGATGGCTGAGTGGATGGGCAGGTGCATGGATGAATGGGTAGATGGATGGGTGGATGGGTGAATGGAGGATTGGGTGAGTGGTCAGAGAGGATAGAGAGGTGATGGATAGGCAGATGAATGGATTGGTGGATGGCTGGGCAGCTGGTTGGGTGGATGCCTGGATGGCTGAATGGTTGGACAGGTGGATGGGTGGATTGGTGGATAGATGGGTATCTGGAAGGATGGGTGTCTGGATGATTGAGTAGGCGGGGATGGTGGATGGAGAGATGATGGATGAATTGGATGGAGGAGTGGAAGGAGGGGAGGGATGGAATCCTGAAATAGTCACAATTGGTGTCCAAGCAGAATGGTTTGTTGATTTTTTTATCCTCATCCATTAATTTGTTAGTAATAATTTATCAATAGACTGCATGATTTATTACCTCTCGCTTGGCTAGGCAGCCCTCGACATCTCAGCGTGCGTGGGCGATGGCACGCTCCCTCTGTGGGCAGCAGGTGCGTGCGCCCCTCGCGTGAGGAAGAGCTATGTTCTTCCATCACCAGCCTTGTCTGTCTGGGACATTTGGTGTTTTTGTTTTGTTTTTAATTTCTGGGTCCTCACCCGAGTGCTGTATACCAGTGCACGGTTGTGGGGTGAATGGATGAGCAGAGCTACACACCCCCGCCAGGTCCCTATCTGGGAGTCACAGTTCAGAGCTCTCTAGACACACAAGACCATGCAGACCATGCATGGTAGAACCCAGCAACTCAGGCCCTTTGGCTGGGGAAGCTGAAGACTCAGTGTGCTACTGGTGCTTCTTGTGGGGTGGAGGAACAAGGGGCTGCCCATCCTGAAGGCTGGGCTGACCCATGGAGCTGTCTTGGGCTGACACTGGTGACGTGCATGGCTTTGGGTCCCCTCTCTGAGCCTGGCGTTGCTTATCTGAAAGCGCTTCGAGGTCTCAGGAGGACCCACAGAGGGGACACTGGGGTGCGTGCGTGGTAAGATGTCAGTTGTTCTTAGGTGTGTGGCCGCTGCGTGCCCAAGCCCCTTTGCTGGATGTGAGGTCTGGGGGGCCTGCAGCTGCCCTGTGCTCTCATAGGAGGAGGCTGGGAAGCAGGGGACAGGGAAGGGAGAGGCCAGTCCTCCAGCTCCTGCTCCTCTTCGGCCTGAGCAGCTCCCGGGCCAGGTTTTAGGGTCCTCATGGGGCTGAGCTAGTGTCTGCTTTGAAGAGCTGAGGGGCAGCTGTGGGGCGGGGAGAAGAGGGACAGCACCATGGAGAGATGTTGGAGTGTGGCATCTCGGGAAGAAATCAGGGGCAGTGGGGCTCCTCGTGGAGTCAGCTCGTGGCTACGCACAAACTGGACTTCTCCAGGACCCGGGCAACGTGTGGGCTCGCTCAGGGGATGGCTCCTCAGAGCACCGGGGGAGACGGAGGACCATAGACCGAAAGGAAGCTTCATCAGATGCAAACACCAGACCAACAAGGAGCCCAACTCACTCAGACAGAGGTGAGCAGCAAGGCCAAACTCAGGAAGATGCATCGATGCCCCTTTCAGCTTGGAGCCCCCAAATAAGATGAATGAAAACAGAAAGCAAACTCCAGAGCCCTCTCCCCGATTCTGGGGAGCTGAGGCATCACAAGGGGGGTGGGGACTCTGTCTGGACAGAGTTGGGCATCCTGCTGCCCCCACTCCCCCACTCTCTCCTCCAAGCTAATCTGCCTGGAGCCCAGGGCATGGGCCCGGAGCACGGGTTTGTGGAAGTGCTGTGTTCTGGGCAGGGCCTGCCTCCTTCCTGTCTGTCAGCTGGTGCCAAGCCAGAGCAGACTTACCAGAGAGGAAAAATAAAGAAAAGTCTATCTGTGTGGCTTCAGATTATGCCCACTTCTGAACTATATTGTTATCCTGAGCAAGAATGAACACGTGCTCCTAATACAGTGTCTAAAAAGTACAGAGTTTCTTACTTCTCTCCTATTAGTAAATGCACAATGCCCCCAGTATACTATTTGGAGAAGACAAAGTAGGAGAATAGAGGGAAATCCTAGATGCTCCACTCCTCCACACCCCAGCGGGCACTTTGGCTATGCACATTTTTCTCTACATCCACCCACTCTCCCACCCAACTTCTGGTCACACTTAATACCTAAACAAACCCGATTTCCTCAATTTCATCTTCTGAGTTCATTTCCCAGCCTTCAAGGAACTGTCAGGTACAAGGCTATGGGTAGGTTGGAGACAGAGAAGGACAAATAGGATTCTTTTTCTGCCCAGACACCTCGTGGTGGGCCCGGCTTTGCTCTGAGCTTCAGGCTGCAGCTGTGCCAGAACTCTCTCTGGTTAGGGTTTCCATCTGGGAGCAACACATTGATTTTAAGTAAAAATACCTCACAGGTGTTGGTGTTTGGGGGCTCCAAGCCCCCCACTGGTGGCTTATGACTGCAGCAAACCCACCTGTGAGAAGTAGCGACCGAACCATTTCCCTTCCTTCTGGAGGCCTGATTTTGTGTGTGTGTTGGGGGGGGGGCGGGTGTCTTGGGAATGGTAGACATAGAATTGGGGTGCAGGAATGTTTTCCAACTGCTTGCAGCCCAACCCCAGCAGAAGAGCTGACTCCGGGCTTCTTCATTTTTAGTTCACAATTAACATTCAGGGTTTAGTCTCCACCCCTCCTCTTGAAATGGAATTTTTATCTCTTGATTCATCCTACAAGATAAAATCCCTGTTTATCCAGTCGCATGAATAATTGATAAGCGGGTGCGCCCTGCGGTCTGGAACCCCTGGCAATTTCCGGAGCTGGAGCAAGAGACCTTGGCAGAGTTTCTGCTTGAAGCCCACCGACTTGTGTCTCCAAGGTGCGGGTTTATCTCTTGATCCAGATGCGCCAGCTACAGATTAGGTGTCCAGGGAGGGCGGTGTGGGGGCTGTGTGGCGGGAGGGGCCCGCGGCGTCCACTCAAGCTTTCTGAGCTCACATCTGAGACAGGTGTGAACCCGGCTTCCGTGGGGAAGTCTCCCGTGCAGCTCCCAGCATTAATTAACTCTCATCTGCTCCCTGATAGCTTAAACCGGGCCCAGGATGTGAAGACGCCGGCTCTCCTACATATTTAATAGCGGTAATGAGGTAACAATGGGAGTGTGTGTTTAGGTCTTTAAGGCCCTGGCTCTCTGGCCCTGTTTAAACGGTAAAACCCGGTGGGTGTCATTTCTGTGTTCCGCTGGAGTTTGTTATTTGGAAGCAGGTCTGGACAGCTCCCTGTGATGTTTGGCTCCTGTTGGCTTAAAAAACAAATCAAGATTTGGAGAATGTCCCCATCCTCCAAGGCCAGGCAAAATGCAACCTGGGGTGCGGTGCGGGTACTGTGCCCGCCCTAAGGAAGAAGTCCCAAGACATCCCCGGGTTCGGAGAGCCTTGCAGGTGACGGGCACTGCGCTTTGGGGTGGCAGAGATTAGCTGCTGCCCCCACCGCGGGCACAGCCTCCTCCTGAAACCTGTTAGGAAGAGCTGTTTTCCCCTGGGACGGGCGGGCGAAGGCCTCTGCGGGGGAGCACGGGGCCGACGCAGCCGCTGGCATTTATCACCCGCCGCATCTGTGCCGCTCCCCTCGCAAGGTGGGAAGAAAAGGAATTGGAAGCTGAGGTTTTTGGGGGGGGATAGGGGGAGGTCTGATTTGTTTTCCCAGAGCTCCAGGAAATTAAGAAATGTGCCATTTGTTTTAGCAATCTAGTTAAACACACTGCAATCAGATCTCTCTCTCTCACTGGGGTAGAAGGTTGGATTTGGGGGTTCTGGCCCTGCCTGTGGGCACTGCTGGCTGTGGGATTATGGCACAGGCTCTGCAGAGGTCTGTGGGTGACACAGTGCAGTGTTTGTGGCCTGGTGGCTTCTACAGAAGGGGTCCAGAGTGTCTTTGTGCTTTGGCCCCTTGAAGACCCCAGTGGGCGTTTCTTTGGAGGCCAGTCCCCAGGGTAGCTTTGGGGGAACCTATTTCTGTCACGACCTACAGGGCCTTGCCGAGTCTCCAGGGCGGTGTGGTTATGAGGAGGTAGCGTACAGGAGAGATTTCAATGCTGCTCTTTACAAGAACGTAAGAGGGCCAGAGGCGGTGGCACACAGCTGTAATCCTAGCTATGAGGAGGTAGAGGTAGGAAGATCATGGTCAGAGGCTGGATCAGGCAAAAGTGAAAAATATGAAAAGCCAAAGGACTGGGGGCGTGACTCCAGTGGTAGAGCACTCGCCTAGCATGGGCAGGACCCTGTGTTTGATCTCCAGAAGTGCCAACAGAAAGAAAAGTAAGGGCGGGAAGGGACACGAGGAAATAGGGCTGGTGGGCCTGTCCCTAGCATAGATGGAGACAGATTCACTGCCCTGCTTTTCCTGTGGAATGGCGGGCGGGGAACCTGGACCCCCCCCCCCCCCGGGGACGTACCATTCCACAGCGTTGGGTTTGCAGGTGTTGGTCTGCTGGAGCACACTGGGCGGGCCTGGATGACAACACTGCAGAAACAGCAAGTGAAGCCGGGCTCTGCAGGGGAGCTCTGCATGGCTCTGGTGCCCAGTGGGGCACACGAGGAGGCCGGGAGGCGGGGTACCAGGAGTCCTGGTCCCAGCCAAACCGTGCTGCCCCATGTGACCTCCCCCTCCCCTTAACCCCTCCCTGGAACTCACTGGAGGAGGAAGGAGGGTGGACAGGTGAGATGCTGACCCTACAAGATGGAGTCTCTTGAGTATGAACTTCCATCTTCTCATCAATTGCATTTACAGTTCAAGGAAGCTGTTGCCCACTGGGGGTGAATTGCTTGTGCCCACCAGGGGGCTCAGGACGAACCCCGGGGGTGGGGGGACGGCTGCGGGGACCCGCTGCTCTCTCAGCACCACGAGAGTTGTGGGAAGATGATCTCCTGCTCTGTCCCTATGGCTCTTCGCAAAGGGTGGTTGTCTGGTGTTTGTCCAGAGAGATTGCTCTGTGTTCTTTTACCCCCAACCTCTGTTTTCCTGTGAGGTATAATCTGCATACAGTCCAGTGAGCCTTCTTAATCTAGAGCTCTGTGAATTCTGACAAAGCATGCAGCGTGTCACTAGAGAACTACTTGGTGGTCAGGGGTAGGGCCAGCCCAGGCTGTGGGAAATGTCTTCACCTCTGTTGGGTAAGCACCTGTGTGTGAGATTGCTACACTGGGACAAAGGTCTATGGAACTGTGTGAGGAACCGCCATGCTGTCTTCCACTGTGGCAGGAGAGCTCGGCGTGCCTGAAGCCAGGGTGGGTCCCCTCATTCCCGTTCCCAGTAAGCAGTACTGGCAGGCCTTTGGGGGAGTCTATTAGTCTCACGGGCATGGAAGGGTATCATATTGTGGGTTTAATTTTTATTTCCCTAATGACTAATGATGTTTAGCAACTTCTCTTGGGCTGATTTACAATTCATATTCAATCTATATTTTCTTTAGTGGGGTACATGTTCAAGCCTCTTGCCCATTTTGTACCTGCATAGTTTGTTTTCCAAATGTTAACCTTTGAGTGTTCTTTACATATTCTGGATACAAGTTCTTTAACTGCTATGTTATTAATTCTTTCTCCCAGCTGGGAACTTGCTTATTGATTTCCTTAATGGAGTCCCTTGGAGATCATAAATTGTTCATTTTGAAGAAGCATAACTCATCAGTTTTTTGTGTGTGGATTATACCTTTGGGGCTGTATCTAATAAATGCTTACGCGATCCAAAGTCACCAAGATTTTCTTCTGTTTCCTCTTGAAGATTTTAGAGTCTTAGGTCTTCGCATTTCAGACCATGATCTCTTTTGAGATAAGTTTTAGATATGGTAAAAGAGACAGATTAAGGTTAGTTTTTTTTCATGGCTATCTAATTATTCTAGCACCATCCATTGGAAAGCAATCCTTCCTCCACGTACGTGACTTGGCTGCTTTGTGATGCCTTGAGCCTCGAGATGGACTCAATTCTATTCCATTGTCCCTAGGTTTGTTCTTTCTCCAAAACTGCATTGCCTTTGGTTATCTTACCATTTTAGCAGGCCTGGAAATCATGTAGTGCCATTACATTCCTTAAAACAGATTCTTTTGTCTAATTTGACTATTCTTTTTCAAACTTGTCGTTGGTCTTCCTTTGCCTTTTCTTATCCCTTTTTCAACCAGCTTGGTGATTGATACAAAACATCCTTCCTGGAGAGCTCAAATAATGTAAAGTTCAGCAAAATAAGACACCACGAAGTGGGTTCTTGAAGGAGATATGATGGAGCCAAGGGGAAGGGGTGGACAAGTGGAGAGGAGAAAGTGGGAGAATGCAACGCGGAACCCAAAGCACATCCTACAAAATTAAGATGAGTGGAGGAAGGGGTTAGGGGAAGGATTGGTGAGAATGTTGAAAGGGGTGATATTTGTATTTACAAACTGCTTTGTTAAATGGCAACTCCTTTGGACAACTACTTAATTTTTTGTAAAAGCTCTCCCTGGGAGAAGATTGCGGTTGTGTTGACCTTGGAAATCAGTTTGGAAGAGTTGACATCTTCACAATGTTGCTTTTGATGTATCAAAAAACATCTTCTTTATCATTTTGGCCTTCAGTATCCTGAACTTGCTGGTAGTACTGCAAGATTCATACCCGAGTGTTGCACGAGTTTTACTGCAAAGCAATTCAATTTCTGTTTGTTGTCAGTATGAGGAAGTACAATTAATTTCTGTGACCCTGCTAGGCTTACTTTCTAGTTCTAATAGCTTTTTAATAGATTCTTTGGAATGTAAATGTAGATAATCATATCATGTTTGCACACAGGCAATTTTGTTTCTTACTTTCTAGTATGAATGCTTTTTTCCCCCTCTTGCATTAATTGACCCATGCAGTAGCAAATAGGAGGGCAGTAAGCCCCCATCTTGCCTGGTCCTGGATTTAGGGGACACAGAGGTTTAGGGGTAGCTATGGCTTTAGAGTACAGGGCATTTATCAGGTTGTGCATGTTCTCTTCTAATTCTTGTTTTCAGAGAGATGTATTTTCTTTAGTGTGTGTGTGTGTGTGTGTGTGTGTGTGTGTATGTGTGTATGTGTCTTTTGTCAGTCATGGAGCTTCAACTCTGGGTCTGGGCACTGTCCCTCAGCTTTTCAGCTCAAGGCTAGTGCTCTACCACTTGAGCCACAGCACCACGTCTGGTTTTCTGAGTGGTTTATTGGAGATAAGAGTCTCACAGACTTTCCTGCCCCGGCTGGCTTTGAACCATGATCTTCAGATCTCAGCCTCCTGAGTAGCTAGGATTACAGGCCTGAGCCACTGGTGCCCGGCCGTGTGTTTTATGTGTGTTTGTGTGTGTGTGTGTGTGACAGTACTAGGGGTTGAACTCGGTGCTTTGAGCTTTCTAGGCAGGTATTCTACCACTGAACCATGCCTCTAACCCTCATTTGCACTGGCTGCTTTTAGACAGGGTTTTGCTTCTTTGGTTTGGTTTATAGCCATAATCTGCTTATTTTATGCTCCCCATTATAGCCAGAATGATAGGCACATACAACAAGATTCTCCTTTGAGATGGAGTTTCTAGACTTTTCTTCCCAGGCAACCTGGACCCATATCCCGGTGTATCCGCCTCCAGGTGACAGCGAGGTTGACAGACGTGAGCCACCTGGCTTGTTTTCTTTTTCCTTTAGAGGTGACATACAGTAGGGTCACCTTTACATAGGGCAGGTAATAAGTACATTTCGCACAGTGTCATCTATTCCCTCTCCCTCCCATCTCCTCCATCCCATCTCCACCCACACGTTGCATAGTTCATGTTCATCAGTGTCTAGTGCTGCTGTGCCTTTCCACCCGTTTCCCTCCGATTCTGCGCCCTCCCCGCCCCCTCCCACAGACGCGCACATGAGCACACTGTGTATAAGGTAAAGAATACAGAGTCATCAGAAAAAAGAAAAAACAAATTAAGAAAAAAGTCCTTTTTTCCATATCTTTGGGGTTCATTTCAGTAAGTATATTATTTTATATGCATATGAAAAGGCGCTTGGGTATGGTACCCTTGTGATTTTCTCTCCTTTTGGTTCCATTGTATGTGAGTATCTAGATTCTGTGAAATTTGTGATATCCCAGTGCATTTTAGATCTAACTTCTGCATATCAGAGAGCACATGCGCCGTTTGTCCCTGAGCTTGGCTTACCTCACTTAACATGGCTTGTTCTAGTTCCATCCATTTTCCTGCAAATGACATTATCTTATTCTTTCTAACGGCTGTGTAAAATTCCATTGAATATAGGTGTCACAGTTTTGGATCCACTCCTCTATGGTGGGGCATTGGGCTGTTTGCATAGCTTGGCTCTTGTGAACAGTGCAGCAATGAGCATGCATGTACAGGTGTCCTTACTGCGTCCTGGCTCATGATGCTCAGGGTAGATGTGTAGGAGTGCTATGGCTGGGTTGTAGGAAAGGTCTGTGTTTAGTTTTTTGAGGAACTTTCCAGATGGTTGCACTAGCTCACATTCCCATGGGTTCTTTCCCCCCACATCCCTGCCAGCATTTGTCATTGTTAGAATTGAAAATGTTGCCAGAGCCGGGCACCGGTGGTTCACACTTGTCATCCTAGCTACTCAGGAGGCTGAGATTTGAGGATTGTGGTTGAAAGCCAGACCAGGCAAGAAAAGCCGTGAACCTCTCATTCAATAAACCACCAGAAAACTGGAAGTGGTGTTGTGGCTCAAGTGGTAGAGCGCTAGCCTTGAGCTGAAGAGCTGAGGAACAGCGTCCAGGCCTAGAATTCAAGCCCCATGATCAAACAAAAACAAAAACAAAAAAGAAAGAAAGAAAGAAAGAAACAAAGAAACAAAGAAAGAAAGAAAGAAAATGTCTAATCTCAGGGCTGTTTTGATTTGCATCTCCTTTATAGCCAGGGTTCATGAGCATTTTCTCATGTGTTTCTTTGCTGTTCTTATCTCTTCTTCTGAGAAGTTTCTCCTTAGCTACTTGCCCATTTAGTAATTGCTGTATTTTTTTTATTGTTGTTGGTTGTGGGGCCTGAACTCAGGTCCTAGGCACTGTCCCTGAGCTCTTCGACTCAAGTCTAGCACTCTACTACTTGAGCCACAGTGCTACTTCCGGCTTTTTCTTCTTATGTGGTGCTGAACCCAGGGCCTCATACATACATGCAAGGCAAGCACTCTACCACTTAGCCACCTTCCCAGGCCCCTAATTGGTTTATTAAGTTGGGGAGGGGTTAATTTCTTGAGCTCTTTGTATATATTGGATATTAGGTCTTTGGTAAAGATCTTTTCCCCAATTGGTTGACTGTCTTTCTAGTTTAACAACTATGTCTTTAGCTGGGCAGAAACTTTTGTCTTTTTGTCAGTCATAGGCCTGAACTCTGGGCCTGGATGCTCTTCAGCTCAAGGCTAGCGCTCTACTACGTGAGCCACAGCACCACTTCTGGCTTTTTCTGCTTATGTGGTGCTGAGGAATCAAACCCAGGGTTTCATGCATGCAAGGCAGGCACTCTACCACTGAGCCACCTTCCCAGCCCAGAAACTTTATTTTAATGTAGTCCTATTTGCCAAGTCTGTCTCCTATCTGTCATGTTCCTGGGACTCTACCCAGGAACTTCCTGCCTGTACCTATCAGTTCTAATGCTTCTACTCTCTTTTGCAGTAGTTTCAGAGTTTGGGGTCTGATGTTGAGGTCTTTGATCCACTTTGAATTCATGTTAGTGTAGGGTGACAAGCAGGGATCCACTTTTAGTTTTCTGCGGATGGCTGCCCAGTTTTTCCAACACCTAATTGTTGGAGAGGTTATGTTTTTTCCATTGTATGTCTTTGGCTCCTTTGTCAAATATCAGATGACTGTAAGTATATAGTTTTATGTCTGGGCCTTCCAATCTGTTCCATTGATCTTTGGGTCTATTTTTGTGCTAATGCCAAGTTGTTTTTGTTGTTATGGCTTAGCAGTAGAGTTTGACATCTGGTATTGTGATACCGCCTGCATTGCTTTTTTGCCTAGAATTGCTTTGGCTATTCTAGGTCTTTTGTTGTTCCATATGAATTTTTTGGATTGTTTTCTCTATCTCAGTAATGAATGTCATTGGGATTTTGATGGGGATGGCATTGAATTTGTGTATCATTTTTGGCAGTACAATCATTTTTACAATATTGATTCTATCTATCCATGAACATGGAAGGTCTTTCCATTTCCTGGTGTCCCCTTTGATTTCTTTCTTTGGATTTTTAGTTTTCATTATAAAGGTCTTTTACATCTTTGGTTAGGTTAATTCCTAGATATATATATATATATATATTTTTTTTTTTTCGGTCGTGGGGCTTGAACTCTGGGCCTGGGCGCTGTCCCTCAGCTCTTCAGCTCAAGGCGAGCGCTCTACCACTTGAGCTACAGCGCCACTTCCGGTTTTCTAGAGGTTTATTGGAGATAGGAGTCTCACGGTCTCTCCTGCCCGGGCTGGCTTTGAACCGCGATTCTCAGATCTCAGCCTCCTGAGTAGCTAGGATTACAGGCGTGAGCCACCGGCGCCCAGCCCCACCAACTTCTTTTCAAAATAATTTTTTCCCCAAGCTGGGCACCAATGGCTCACACATTGTAATCCTAGCTACTTAGGAGGCTGAGATCTGAGGATCATGATTTGAAGCCAGACTGGGCAGGAAAGTCTGTGAGACTCTCCTTTCCAACTGACCAGCAAAAAAGCCAGAAGTAGAGCTGTGGTTCAAGTGGTAGAGTGCTAGCCCTGAGTGGAAAAAGCTCAGAACAGTGCACAGAGTTCAGGCCCCAGGACTAGAACACACACAAAATACAGTTTTTTCCAATAAAAAGGACGTGTCGGGTATTGGTAGCTCAGGCCTATAGTCCTAGCTCCTCAGGAGGCTGAGATCTGAGGATCCCAGTTCAAAGCCAGCCAGGGCAGGAAAGTCCCTAACACTCTCACCTCCTATAAACCACCAGAAAACCCAAAGTGGTGCTGTGGCTCAAGTGGTAGAGCACTCGCCTTGAGCTGAAGAGTTGAGGGACAGCGCCCAGGCCCAGAGTTCAAGCCCCATGACTGACCAAAAAAAGAAAAAAAGAATGTTCTTTGGTAAGCTAAGAACATGGAGCAGAGCAAAACCTGTAAAGGAAAATTAGCCCCGGGAAGCACCCCAACAGGCAGTTGGGAAGCGGGGGAGTGAGGTATGATTTCAGGGGGCACTGGGTTGGGGACAGCTCTGAAATCAGCATTCCATCTCCTGCTTTTTCTGTGTGACCTTGAGGAAACCCTGACCTCTCTGAGTCTCTGCTTCCCATCTGTGCCACAGAGACCACACGTGACCAGCTCTGGAGAATGGAAACAGCTACTCTCCAAAAGCCCTCGGCTGATTTAGAGGTTCAATAAATGGAGGTGATTTATTTATGCAGATCTGAAGACCTTTGCAGTGTAGGAAGCAGCCCAAATGCACACAGATGAGAGCTGAGTGGTTTTGCTTTTTTTCCTGTGTGATTCTCTTCGCCTGGCCTCTGAGGGGTGTGTGTGTGTGTGTGTGTGTGTGTTCACAAGCTCTCTTGTGTGAAGCTCACTGATGCAATTCTGCCATTCCCCCCCCCCCACACACACATCTGAAGCATGTCCTAAAGCAAAAGGAGAGGTGGAGATCGGAATATTTAAAGAAAACAAGTAACAATGAAGAAAGCCCACAGGGACAGCCTGGCAGGACCAGGAACGGGCCAGCTGCTGAGGCAGGGAGGGCACATACCCCCGATGCCCTCAGCCTGGTCTGCCGCCTGTCAGTCATGTGTCCGGGTGAGCTTGGGCGAGATTCCCCCCGTTTGATTTCTCCAAGCCCCACTCTTCATCAGCAAGATGGCAGCATCTTGGCTGCCTGCCTGGTCATCTCCTACTATGATTGTTATATGAAGTTTAAACGAGACAATGTCTGTGACAGTTTCAAAACTCTAAAGACATACAGGGCACTGGTGTTAAAACCATTCACTCGCTTCGGTTCTGAAAGGCTGAAGGATCTGTGAGACGCGGACCACGGGGCCTCCTCATTCACAGCTTCCAACAGGGTCATGCAGAGCGGGGCTGGCAGTGAGTGATCCGTTCCTCACCGAGTTTCCTTCCCAGGGAGCCACTTGGAGTTCTGGCTCCCTGACACCTTCCCTCACACGTTCCCTCCAACCAGAGGAATGTCGGGCGTGTGGAGGCCACGGCTTGTCTGGCTGATTTATACAAATTGGTGGAACAATCTCTCCAGCCTGTTCTTTGATCTTGCTCTGAAGCGAGTCAACTTAAACACTCGTGGGAGCCAGGAGGAGATCCTTCATCTGAATGTGATCACAAATCTTCCTCCCGTCCTCCGGGTAAGGCCTTCTGCCAGTGGCTTCAAAGGCTCCATCTATCACGGGAGGAATGGAAACTGAAGCTTTGCTTTGTTAATCTTGACCCACCTCAACCCATAGCTGATGAGGGCAGGAATTTCTCACCCAACTTTAGCTGTAGAAGATGGTCCTCTCTTCTCCCTCTTTAGAGAAACAGGGATGGGCAGGGGAGAGGTGTTGGGTGATTAGCTCGAAGCTCCGGAGCCCAGCTGCCGGGGGATGTGTCTCGGTGACAGCGTACTGACATTGAGCCTGCTACAGAGTCCTG
Source organism: Dipodomys ordii (assembly GCF_000151885.1). Classification (NCBI taxonomy): domain Eukaryota; kingdom Metazoa; phylum Chordata; class Mammalia; order Rodentia; family Heteromyidae; genus Dipodomys; species Dipodomys ordii. Next base: position 1,483,782 of record NW_012267291.1, on the reverse strand, counting down.
CTCCTGCCTTAGTTTCCCCCTTATACGTTTAGATGATGTATTGGTAAGCGTGGTAGCAGAGGAACATACTCACGGGATACATACATTACAAGGCTGATTTAGAGGAATTTCTCCCAGGGAAGTCTGAAATTTACAGGGCGGGCGGGCAGGCCAGCAGGAGCTTGATAAGACTTCACCCTCCATCTTGCTCTTGAAGCCTCTCCGGGTTGTTGAGGGTCACTGGTATGGTACGGAGTTGCCTGGCTATGGATGTTTGCGGAGCCCAGGCCCCTCTGCTGCATTCCACACGTTAGGTACTGGAGCCGCATGGAGACCCACACAAGGTCCATGCATTGCTCCGGACAGATTCAGCTTTGGAAATCTATTTTTTAATTTAATTTTTATTATGCTGGTATTAGGGCTTGAGCTCAGGGTCTGGGTGCTGTCCCATAGCTTTTTTTTTTTTTTTTTTAATACTCAAGGCTAGCATTCTACTGCTAGAGCCACACTCCACTTCCAGCTTTGTGGTGGTCAGTTGGAGATAAGGGTCTCACAGACTTTCCTGCCCAGGCTGACTTTGACTGAAATTCTCAGCTCTCTGACTCCTGAGTAGCTAGGCTTACAGGTGTGAGCGCCAGAGCCCAGCTTGTCTTTGGAAATGTCTAATGCTGTCTACATACACATGGTGTCTCTGCACATGTTCCTCTGTTCTCCAAGTTTCTGCAGACCTGTGGCTAGCTCTTTCTTAGTTTGATGAAGTCCACATTTGGTTTCTTCCTCGCAATAATTCTCCAGAGTGGTATTGTGAACGCCGCCCCCTCAGTCCAAGAAGCATGTGCTATCTGGTTATCTGTCTTTGATACTACACGTGACAGGGCGCCTCGTGTGATATCAACCTGACCCATCCACCACCTGTACCTCAGCAGCCTTTTATGTAATGGTTTTGTCAGCCGGGGCTGACCATTGCCCTGGAATTGCAAAACAGGAAGCCCCGTGTGCTACTCTCCTTTCTAGCAGGAATTCCTCCATGGGGAAGAAGGTTTGCTCTATCAGTGACTTGGCAATCTTTAGATAGCTGGCAGAGGAGAGGCAGGGGGCCAGGCAGGTCTTTTCTCTTTGCTGACTAGATTTCAGAATAGCAAGTTAGGTCCCTAGTGACCTCTGAAGGTGATAAATGAGCTGGTGTTTTTACTGTAGCCACCGTTATGAACTTGTCGCTCTGGACATGTTTGATGTGTTCTAATTCATTGCAATGACTGATCTTGGTGTTGAAATTGGCCCCGCTTGGGCCAGTGGGGGCCTCCAAGCTGGTGTTTATGCCCGTTGGACATCCTTGCCTCCCCCTCCCCCCCACCGAGCGTTGGATGGCTTCCTTCCTTGCTTTCTGGCATGACAAGGAGTTCCAGGCTAATTTAATAGGTTTGAAGAGCTAGATGTGGAATCTGATGTTTCTCCAATGAACCAGGACTTCTTTGGGGCACTAGCTCATTTGTTTGGTGACAGGGTCTCATGATGTAGCCCAGGCTGGCCTTGAACTCTTGTCTTCCTACCTTAGTCTCCTGAGTGCTAGGTTACAGATGTGTGCTACCATACCTGGTTGAACACTCCTTGCTGAGTCCTGATTCTTCGGGCAGGATTTTGTATTTAGGGATGGCCACAGCGGTGTGGCTTGTGAGTAGAGCTCCTGGACTGTCCAGAGGCTTTTAAGCCACTTAGGACAGAGCAGGGAAAGAGATGATGGCACATTTGCCATGGCTGGATAAAACACTTTCATTTCAAATTCAGGATGATGTGGTTTGGCTTTGACTTTATATTTGCATTTTTCTTCTAAGCTGACAAATCCTTGCTTACTGACCATCTACAATACCAATAGCATTTTTTTTTGTCCATTGTGGGGCTTGAACTCTGGGCCTGGGCGCTGTCCCTCAGCTCTTCAGCTCAAGGCAGCACTTTACCACTTGAGCCATAGCATCACTTCTGGCTTTTTCTGCTTATGTGGTGCTGAGGAATTGAACCCAGGGCCTCATGGAGGTGAGGCAAGCGCTCTACCACTGAGCCACCTTCCCAGCCCCACCAATAGCATTCTTAACAATATAATTACCCCTAAAATTAAGATTCCTTGTAGTGCTTTTGGGCCCAGGAACGTATGCATCCACATGAGCATATTTTAAAAACATGGGAAATGATACTTCTTTGGCGAGTTAAGCCATTTCTTGTGGGGCCCAAGAAGAAACATTCCACCTTCCCAGCCGTGCTGTCTTGGCTGTCGGGGAGCAGTCTTCCTTTATCTGCCTCCACTCCAGTTACCTGGGGTCAACTGTGGGCTGCCATATGATATGGAAATTTCCAGAAATAAACAATTCATACGAGTGGAATTGTGCGCCATTGTGAGTCGTGGGATGAAATCCTGCACTGTTGGCCTTCATCCTGTCTGGGACCAGAACCACTCCTTTGGCCCACTGGGGCACAAACTAGTAGGGCGGGAGAGAGCAGACTGGGGGGTCAGGGAGGTGGGGCTGGGGAACACTATTTCAGGCATCCTTTTCCTTGTGTCAGCTCCTTGCACTAAGAGCCTTCCAGGTAAAGGTGGGATCTAGCACACGAGAAGAACAAACTGACTCTGGGCAGTGAAACCACCCCGGACTCAGCTGGCGACCCCGCTTCTCTTGGTTCTGTTTCTTTTTTTTCCCTTTCTTGTACTGGTACTGGGGCTTGAACTCAGGGCCTGGGCGCTGTCTCATAGCTGTTTGACACAGCTGGAGCTCTATCCCTTGAACCACAGCCTCTGCTTCTGGCTCTTTGGTGGTTAATTGGAGATAAGAGTCTCACAGAACTTCCTGCCTAGGATGGTTTTGAACTGCGATCCTCAGATGTCAGTCTCCTGAGTGGCTAGGATTATAGGTGTGAGCCACCAGTGCCTGGCTTAGTGTTCCGGGCTCTTGCGAGGTCACTCACACCCCACACTGCCCGTTCTCTGCCTTCCAAGTCCACCCCGACAGAGCTCGTGTCATGGACTGTCAATGTGAGATGAAGCATCTGTTATGAACTTACCAGTCCTCCCTTTACAACAGCCCCTGTCTTTAATCAAGAGGGAATTACCCGTGGCAAGGCGTAACCAGCTCGTTTAAAAAAATAATAATTCCAGTTCAACTTTGAGGCAAGGGAAGAGAAAGGATAATTGGGCGATGTTTCCCGGGAAGTTATGAAAGGGAGCAAGGGGTCATTTGTCAGATCTTGGAGCAGAAGCATCCGTCTCCATCTTCCTTGCGCCTTACCGGTGAGGGCTGCTGACTGCGGAGCTTTGCTTCCCAGTCTCCCAGTCTCCAATTTGTAAGGCAGGTGTTTAGAATGAGGAGAGAACGGAGGATACAGGCTGCACCTCCGGCCGCTTCCCCCCTGCTCTGCGGCTGCTTTGCTCTCTCCCTCCTCTCCATTTCCATTCCAATCAGTGGGTCCCCTTGTGCTCTCGGGCCTGAGCACTGATGCAGGGAGTTTTTCAAACTGTAATTCATCATGTGGATGAAGGGTTTATCTCTCTCTTGGTGCTGCCAACACTGAGGGGGGTTGGTTCTGATTCCCCCCCCCCCCACCACCAGAGGATCAGGGGCAAACCTCATCCAACCTTGCTCTCGTTCATTTCATCTGCTGAACATAGAGGTAATGTCTTCTCTGCTCATGGAAACACAGGAATTAGTCATTGTTTTCTAGAATGTTGGTCTTCGCTAGACAAGGCAATTCAACGGACGGGTCTCCAAATTATCTCTAATGAGCGGAGCTTATTATCGCCATTTCTATCCATCATGAAGTTCCAAACCAATACCTAGAAGGTCATCATTTAATTCATAAATCCAAGAAGCTGTCGTAGTCTGGCAACCAGGGAGGTTGGAGCAAGGGCCACTTCGAACACCTCCCCCCACCATCGCGTCCCCCCTTCCCCCCCCGCCAGCCCATGTGTCCAAAAAGCAAGGCGGGCAGTCACTATGGCAATTAGATGGCCACGGTGGGATGGGTTCCTCCCCTTTCAATTTCAGGCTACGATTAATCTCATCTGGTGTCATTTTATCTGAGCGAATAATCTGAAGTGTGCCCCTGTCAGCCCCCGCCAGCCGCCCTGGTTGCGGGGATGCTCAAGCTGGCACCGGAGGTCTGGCCGGTCGGCTGTGACTGTAAACATGGAGTCCTTCCTCCCGAGCACTGGCAACTCTCCAGCTCGTCTCAGATCTGACTTCCATCCACACAGCATCCAGCTCCATCCTCCCCCAACCCCTGCTCAGGGTGGATTTTCCTCTTCTCTGGGACATGTGACCATTCTCCCTCCCCCTCCCCCCCCCCCGGACCCTTGGCCTATGGTTTCCTGGGGCTTGTGAGATCCTCGGACTTGAGCTTTCTCACCCTCTCCAGCTTTAGACCATTCAAGAAGCAGGGTGCTGGCTGTCTAGGGCAGGGTCTGGGCTTTGGTATTTGGAGTGGGGTCACTGGGCTGTGGGGACATCAGTGAACCGGGAGGAATGGCCACACCTTTGACCTCCATGGGTAGCCTCCATTGCTCCCCCAGGGTGGCAACCAAGTCCCACAGAGTTCTTCGGGGAACATCACCTGAGGGTGGGGTGGGGGAATCAGATCTCCCGGGTAGTAATTCAGGGAGCTGTGGGAGTGCTCCATGCAGGCTGTCCACCGGCGGGGGGGGGAGGGTGTCCACGACCGGCACCGACAGAGGCCCCCCAACTCGAGAAGCACATTGTGCTGTGTGCGCACGCCCCCCTGGGTGGCCGAGCCACGCGTCATCGTGGCCTGCCTTCCAGGTGCCCCTTGGAATTGTGTCTGCAGGCCGGGTGGTTAATCAGCTCTCCAGCGTTGCTTGCAAGTGTCACTGCCTAAGCGAGCATGTAATTACCAGCTCGCACCCTCTGCTCGGCAGGCAGGGGACGGCAGAAACGGGAGTTCATCTCGCCACGGGGTGAGCGGGAGACACTGGCTTCTGGAGCATGACTAGAATAGCAAGCGCTTGGTGTTGTCCTTTTGCAAGCTGGAGGTGGACTCGGCTCGCAGAGCCTGGCAGGTGGCAAAGGATACCTGTGTTTCCTAGTGAGGGAGGAGGTCCCCATCACCCGGGGCGGAGGGGAGGGGAACATAGGCAGGATGCAAACTTCAACTTTATTTTGTACACCTTGTTAGAGCCAAACAGTCTTTTATTGACAGCCTCGTCTGCCGACATACCCAACAAATTAAAACACATCCACACTTTCCTTTAACTCTAATTTATTGGTAGTAAGGATATTTGAGAGGAGTTTAATGATTTTTGCTTCTTAAATTGTCTGGCCGTGGGTAATTCATCATAGTCAAAATTACCTGTGATTGGACCCACAACCGGAATGCTTGCACCTGTTTTCTCGAATGTAATGAAGTTTTTATGACTACTACATCATGACTACCGCATCCTGGGAGTGACGCGGGGGCTGGATTGCCGTGCGTGGCAGGCGCCTAACGAAGCATTTATTAATTTTGATTTTGTGGCTTTCTCATCGAATTTCGGAACTGATAATTTTATTCTGCGCTGTCCGTGGTTGCAAAGGCCCTGGAAGGGCTCCAAGGGCACGCCTTGCTCTGTGTTTTTGGCTGCACGGAGGTGTGAAGAAGATTTCCAGAGGCTTCTGTGAAGTCTCTTGTCTGCTGGGAGGGTTTGCCCGGTGGTTGGAGTCGCTCCCAGTCCCCTCTTTCTTAGTTTTTATGGCGGCAAAAAAAAAGTCCAAACATCTGGAGACCTACATGTGCGATTTGCAAACATCAAACGCGGCGTTCATTCCTTATTTCTTGATTAATTTATTGGAAGTCGGCTTTCAGATTGGCTTACCAGCTGGGCACTGTGACTTTTCTCTGTTAGAGCAAACGAAGCATAATTGCCGAGATGCAAAATGGTCAGGAAAACAATGAGGAATTAGGCGTAATTGGGTGGCATTTCCCGGCCAGCTATAAAATGCAACCCTAAATGGGATCGAGCAGCATTTTTATTTCCTTGTTTTCTCCCGAAAAGCGCCCGCGTGCGTCTCCTTCCCGCTCTCCGCAGTGTCTCCTTCCCACCCCGAGGTCGCCAGCTCCCAGACGCTTATGGTAATATTTAAAGATATAAAATGGGACAAGACAATTAAAAATGTGCAGGACTAGCTTCAGGGCTGACGTTATTGATGCCTCGGTGATCAATAGCACTATTTTTATTTGGATTGCTGGGTAAGAACAAGCTACGGCCACAAAATTTAGAGCGCGCTACAGAGGGGCTGTAAACCCTACTGTAACTCCGCTGTCAGGTGGGAAAACCCGGTTGATTTAGAGGCTTTGGCTGAGGGAAGGAGGCGGGGTCTCCATCAGTGAATACGCAGGGGAGAAGCTTGCATCTGCCTGCTTCCAGGCCCCAGGTGGAGCGAGGCCGTTTATAACAGAACTTGGCGGCGGCTGGATTTTAATCTTGAGATCCACCAATTGCTTTGTGGGCAAGCTTGGGGAGCTGGCCTTTGTTTCCAGAGCTATACCCAGACACCACTCGAAGGAGTCCTCACCCCCTCCCGCCCCGCCCCCGTCGCTCGGTTCAGGGTACTTCTGTGGAAGGCACTGGAAAGAGAACATTTTCACCCATCATACTTCTCTCTGGGTGATCCATCTGCTAATAACTGCCGCTAATAGTTACCTAATGACACGCAGGGGTCTGCTGGACCTATGCATCCTGTTTATGTTCAAACTTGTAATATTTTAGGTGCTATTCTTAGGCCAGCCTGATCCTAAGGTGGCCGCTGGCTTCAGGAAAGATCCGTGGCTTGAGGTAGGCACACATTCGGTTTCAGACGTGTGGCTGGTGTGTGTTGCACACATTGGGCTTCAGACTTAGCACCGAGGCAAACACTCATACCAAAGAATGTCACCAATTTGATGAACATTCAATTTTGGATGTATTTTGGAATGATGGTATTTTGGACATACTCAATTCCATAAAATATTATTATTAAAATATTACACATACACACATATTTGGTACCAGCACTCAGGCTTGAACTCAGGGCCTCAGACCATACACACACACACACACACACACACACACACACACACACACACATTTGGTGCCAGCCTTAGGGTTTTAACTCAAGGCTTTACACTGTGGCTTAGCTTTTTTTTGCTGTTGGCTGACGCTCTACCATTTGAGCCACACCTCCACTTCCACCTTTATGGCGGTTTTTGGAGAGAAGAGTCTCCTGGCTTTCTTTCCTGGGCTGGCTTCAAACTGTGATCCTCAGGCCTCAGCTTCCCAAGTTAGCTAGGATCACAGGCATGAGCCACTGGCACCTGTGCTAAAATTACTTTCTTTCTACTTTGTACTTTTGTTTTTTAGCTTATAAAGCATTTCTGTTAGCAAATAGAATTTTCGAACATGGCCCTCATTGTGTTTTTGTTGGAAGACACTGGTCTAGAGGAGGGAAAAGAGGCCCAAAGGGCTGATGCGGCTCATTCTCAGTCACACAGGGTGTGGTGGGTGGAGCCTGTGGGCTGCCTGGGCCGGAAGTGGGCCTTCAGCTTGAGTCTGTTCTTCTCTGTTGGTGTCTGCCTTTGACTCTGGATTCCTTCAGACCCCAGCTGCATTCTTGGCCCCTCTGTTCTAAGTCTCCCCGCATGGTCCCCAGGGGTCTGGGTGGCTTTCTCTGGGGGGGGGGGGGTGACATTGTGGCTTGGTGAGCCAGCACGTGGCAGTATGATACGGAAGAGCACGTTGGCCTCCCTCCCTCTTAATGCTTATTTAATTATATTTAATTAGAAATCTTGTCATATTTGAGCCTGCAATTGGTCTCCTGGGGCCATCCACTGCGAAGATTTTTGAAAAATCTCGACTTTATTTCTTGCCATCGATCCATGCGCTTAATGGGCCTGAGCAGAAGTGATTTCATCCATCCTCTTCGTTTGGAACAGGAGGGGGGTGGGGGACACACCAGCACCGGCAGGCTGAGCTGTGGAGGGCCGCTCTGCAGCCCAGGGCCTTGTCTACGGTGGCCACAGGATAGTGATGCATGCAGGAGCAGGGCATCCTATAACCCTGCTGCCAGGGCTCCTGTGGATAGCGTGGTGGGGTCAAAGGTTCCCCCTGCTCACAGGACCGGCCTACCTCAAGACTGCACGCTGGCCTCCAGTGTGTCTGCAAAATTAATTGGAGAGAAGGGTCCCATGGACTCGCTTCCCCAGGCTGGCTTTGAACCTCAGATTTCAGCCTCCTGAGTAGCTAGGATGACAGGCGTGAGCCTGAGCTTTAGAATGTTAATGCACACATCCCACGCAGGGAAACAAACCCCAGACTGTGCGTCTCCGTCTCTGGCTGGTGTCCTGCCAGGATGGCTGGGCGATTCCAGGTGAAAATTTCCACACCGCTGAGCCGAGCTTCTCCATTTGCAAAATGAATCTTATCGTATCTGCCCTGTCTCCCTCCCCGGGCTGCTGACAGATTCCACCGATGTGGGAGAGTGTGATATGAAAATGTGGTTAAACCGGAGAGGTATTTAAATGTGTGCCATTACCATAATTGCTGTGTTTTCTGTGTCTATATCTCATCTCCCCAATTAGAGGAGAGACCCGCAGTGTCAGTCATCTCCCCCCCCCGCGTCCCCCGTATTCCCGGCACAGACAGAATGGCCGCAGGCATATGGCTGCTGATCAGTAAATATTTACTGAATTGAACTGAATTTCATTTTGGTTCTAAATCATCCAAAAACCCTGACCAGGTGCAGCCCCCAAGTCTCCTCAGGAAAAGGAGGTGCATGGAAGCCCCTCAGCCTGGCTCTGTCGGGCCTTGTCAGGAAATGTCTGGGGTGGTGGGGTGGTGGTGGTGGTGAATGAATGAATGAGTTGGTGAGTGAATGAAAGCATTCGCTTTACTCTCTGTGAAATCCGCCATGGCCGCCACTCAGAAGAGATGTCTTCCTCCCCTTCCTCCCCCCAACCCTCCCACCCTGACTGCTCACAATGGCTCCCATTTCTATTAAATAGTCAAACATAATATAAAAATTGCCAAGCAAAAGAATGCTCCCGGATTAATTAATCTCCCTTTTGTTTTTGGGAAAGACGTAAAAAAAGAAAGCATATAGAGAAGAAGAAGGGAAAATGAAATTAATCTTATTCTTTCTATGGCTGTGTGTTAATTTCAAGCTTTCCTGCATCCGGGTGCCGGCACTCCTGCTTGCTGTCTGGATTACTCGGTACTTAAATGAAACATCTTATTAATCATGTTGCAGGAGTGCTGTGCAGTCAAAAAGGAAAGTGTGGGGGAGGGCATGCGGAAGGTACAATGCGTCTATTTTTATTGTAATGCATACCTTATCATGAGGTACGGCCAATACATCAAAACGATAAGCCAAATTTGTATACTATCGCAGTCAGCTATCGATAAACCACCTTAATACTAAGCTGCCGGATCAATTCTGCTCTGACACCAACCTCTCCCGTGGAGGAGGGATTACAGAATGAATGTAGATGCACCAGGGAATAAAACTGTCCGAGAAGTTTCACAAAAGGCGCTGAACTTGGTTGATCAGAAAGCAGATGCATCTTTAATTCCGAAATCCGATGAGCAGGTTTCCTGAGCACCCCACAAACCCCCGGGGTGGAAACGAACCGCCCGAGCTTCCTCCCTGCCAATACTGTTCCTTCTCACTCCTTCCAAAACGTCCATTAACCCCAGAGGACGTTCCAGCTGGCCCTTCACCCTGCCGAGACGACGTAAACACCATGATTAACCCATCCGCGCTGGCACCCAGAAAATCTGGGTGCTCTTCCTCGCTGAAAAATGCATTAGTGCCTGGCAGAATCACACAGGAATTAATTCTCAGACCACCGAGCTCCATTACCCGTGGTCTGCCCTGGCTAACTGCTCTGTGTTAGTGAATTTAGGGACGGAAATAAGCTATTTTCATCCACTTTGTCATTCTTAGTACATAGTGTGTTTCTGTTATTATAACTGGTTTGTAGGATGGCCACTGTGATGACTTCTGCAGAAATGAGTGGACCCCAACAATGCCCTCCGCATGGTGCCTTTAAGTCTTAAGGCCAATCTTCAATCTCTACGTGGAGATCATTGGCAGAGGTGAGAGTTTATTTCAGCCCAAAGGCTGAGGGTTTTAATTTTGTTAAGTTGTGAGTGATTTTCCCCACCAGCGCTGAAGTCCAAAGGTCACACTTTCCAGGAAGCTGCACTGGGAGAGGCCGCAGCAAGCTGTCCAGGTGCCTGGCAGGTGTGCCACCATACAGGAAGAGGGAGCCAGAGGAAAAGCGACCTGTAGAGAAAGGTCACGACTATTGCCAGCCACCTTCAGAAGTGCAGTGTGAGCTGAGCATGGTGGCTTGCCTCTGTCATCCTAGCCACCTGGAGGCTGAGGTAGAGAATATGCTAGTTTGAGCTCAGCCTGAGCAAAAGGTTCATGAGATGCCCTGCCCCGCCCCCAACCTTAAAAAAAAATCAAGTAAGTTGTAATTATCTTTAGTTGTACAAGGGTGTTTCAATTCAACTTGGGTGCAAGGCAATGAGACCTCATCTTCACTGACAGTTACATGCAGCAGTGGGTACCTGTCCTCCTAGCTTTGTGGGAAACATAAATAGGTGGATCGAGGTCCAGGTGTGTGTACAAGTATTTTACCTTAAAAAAATTAACCAGTAGAAAAAATAGCTAGAGGCATGACTGAGCAGTACAGTGGCCAACTAGTCAGGTCCCGAGTTCAAAACTCTAGCCTACCACAAAAAAAGAAGAAGAAGGAGGAGGAGGAGGAGGAGGGAGGGAGGGAGAGAGAGAGAGAGAGAGAAAGAAAGAAAGAGTGAGTAAACATGAGCAAGAGATGTGTGAATGGAAGCCAGGTGGGCACAGGTGGCTCATGCCTGTCATCCTAGCTACTGAGGAGGCCGAGATCTGAGGTTCACAGTTCAAAGCCAGCTCACACAGGAAAGTCCCTGAGACTCTTATCTCCAATAAGCCACCAGAAAAACCAGAAGTGGTGCTGTGGCTCGAGTGGTAGAGTGCTAGCCTTGAGCTGAAGAGCTGAGGGACAGCGCCCAGGTCCAGAGTTCAAGTCCCATGACAGACAAAAAAGAACAGAAATGTGTGGTCAACAGGCGAGTTCTTCCTTCCTTCTGAACAGTTTGCAGACTGTGAGGGTCCCAGAACTACAACTCTACTTTTATCTGATTTTTTGGGGGGTGGGGCAGTCCCATCCCCTGGACTTCCTGTGGCCATTTCCCTCGCTGTGCATCTGTCCTCATGGGCAGCTGGCTCTGTAGTTTAAACATTTCCTTTTTTTTTTGCTGGGTCCTGGCCCCTTTCTCCCTGTACTGGCAGCCCGAATGTGTATTCCTGGTGTTCATTTGATCCTGGAGCTTATTACCTACCTTTGTGTCTTTTTTTCCCCTGGAGGAGGAGATGCCAGGCCCACAAGAAGCAGGAAGAGATGCAGGAAGCACAGTCTGCTTCCTGCTCATTTGAATTTCCCCTTTTCTGGAAGGATTTTGAACCACAGTAGGTCCCTGGAAATATTTATTAAATGGATATGCATGTATTCTAACCCAGGAGCTGGAGGAGAGAGATGAGAGAGAGGATCTGATAAAGAGAAGGCTCCCAAGAAATAGCTTCCAACTCCAACGACTGAGGTCTGTTTTCTTTTAAATATATTTTATTGTGGTAAGAACACTTACTCCGAGATCTACCCTCTTAACAAATTTGAAAGTGAATTGCAAATTGTTAAATAATGATTGGAGGGAAAAAAAAGAGTTGAAAAGATACTCAATATTCATGTGCTAACTTGGAAACACATTAATTATCGTTAGCCTCCTCCTGTGGCTGCCAGGGCTTGTGTAGCATGGCTGGACCAAGCCTGGGTGGTAGGACCCCTTGTCCATCCAGCCCAGGAACTGCTCTCACCCTGGAGAGGAAGTAATGGAGGCTGGAAAATGTTTGCCCCCATCACCCAACCAGGTACCCTTGTGCTGAGCCACCAGGCTTGCTTTAGTAGCTCCGTGTCTCCACCTCTTGCTGTCTCCATGCTTCTAAAAGGCTGTGGTGAGCCAGGTGTCAGTGGCTCAGGCCTGTAGACCTAGCTATTCGGGAAGCTGAGATCTGAGGATCATAGTTTGAAGCCAGCCTGTGCAGGAAAAGACTATGAGACTTTTAGTTTCTCTAAATTCCAAAAAAAAGAAAAAGCGCCAGAAGTAGAGCTGTGGCTCAAGTGGTAGAGCACTAGCCTTGAACAAAAACAGCTCAGGGACAGAGCCCAGGCCCAGAGTTCAAGCCCCAGGACCTGCACAAAAGCAGACAGACAAGCAAAACAACAACCGCCCCCCCCCACACACACCCATAACGGGAAGATGCAAACGCTCTGCAAAACGATGGGTGGATAAGTTGGGGCATCTGGGCTGCAGATGGTCAAGATGAGGCAAAAACGACTTCGAGCCGCGAATGGGCCTGGCTGGAGGAAGGGCAGCCCCTGACCTTGACTCCACGAGCTCGGGACGATCAAGGGCATCTGTGGACAATCACAGAGCACACGTTTGGTCTGTCTTGATGTTTGCCAGGGCCAGAGCACACAGCGGCCTCGCGCATGCTCAGTGGCCTCGAGCATGCTCGCTCAGCGGCCTCACGCAGGCTTAGAGGCCTTGCGCAGGCTCAATGGCCTCGCGCATGCTCAGTGGCCTCACGCATGCTCGCTCAGTGGCCTCACGCAGGCTCAGTGGCCTCGCACATGCTCGCTCAGTGGCCTCCTGCAGGACAGAGGCCTCGCGCATGCTCGCTCAGTGGCCTCGTGCAGGCTCAGAGGCCTCGCTCAGGCTCAGTGGCCTCCTGCAGGCTCAGTGGCCTCACGCATGCTCAGTGGCCTCGCGCATGCTTGCTCAGTGGCCTCCTGCAGGCACAGAGGCCTCGCGCAGGCACAGAGGCCTCGCGCAGGCTCAGAGGCCTCGCGCAGGCTCAGTGGCCTCGCGCATGCTTGCTCAGTGGCCTCGCGCATGCTCGCTCAGTGGCCTCTCGCAGGCTCAGTGGCCTCACGCATGCTCAGTGGCCTCGCGCATGCTCGCTCAGTGGCCTCGTGCAGGCTCAGTGGCCTCGCGCATGCTCGCTCAGTGGCCTCTCGCAGGCTCAGTGGCCTCGCGCATGCTCGCTCAGTGGCCTCGCGCATGCTCGCTCAGTGGCCTCTCGCAGGCTCAGCCCACTGCTGGTCCAGGAAAGCGAGGAGCGCCCAGCAAAGCAGCCCTTTGAATCCGTTCTTCTCCCATAGAAGCACGATGGGGTCCTTCCTGGACATTATGCCTAAAAATGCCATGGATATGAAAATGGAGCTTGGTTGGGGCTGGGTTTTGGCTGCAAATGAGTGGTGGTGGTTTTGTGTTGCTGCTTTTTTTTTTTTTTTTTTAATAAAGCACCTCGTAGCAGACAATCTGTGAAATGTCCATCCAGACAGGGCAGGCGGGAGCTGTTTATTTACAGACGTCTGAGCCAGATCAGATAAGATAGGGCTGTGGAGTCAGGGGGCTTCTGGAAAGTACCATCCGTCTGAAACACACACCGCCTCAGACTCGGGGTGTGATCAGGAAGGTGATCGATTTAGAGAGGGCCCAGCATGGTAGCAGGGGTGAGGTAAGGAGAGGGGAAGTGGGGGTACTACTCTCAGGTGTCTCCAAGGGCGGAGACCCCACAGCTGTTTGAGCCTGGTGCCAGGGAACAGCACAGGGACTGAACAGGGCCTGAACAGGGCCTGCCCCCAAACGTCATTTGATCTTGGGCTAATTCATTTTCTCTCTCTCTGCACTTTGTCAATTGAATTACAGATTTTGCTGGTCTTCTTTTCAGACACCCAACTACCACTGCAATCCATTATACAATGTTTTTTTATAATTTCAGATAGAAGCCCCATCCTTTTTTGTTAAAGTTCTTGCTATGTCCCTCGGCTGGCCTTGAACTCTCAACCCTTTTGCCTCAGCCTCTCCAATGCTGGGATTACAAGTGTGTGCTACCAGGTGCTTTAGCTGTCACCTCCTGAGGCCCGGCCCCTCTTGCCCCAGGCAACCTCTCCCCTGTGGAGTTTGCCTGTTCTGGGACTGAGGTTCTTCTGGATGGGATCCAGGGCTGTCTGGCCTGGCTGTGTAGCTGCTCCCTCTTGATGCTCCATGTTCAGCAGGGGGCTGCCCCTTTGAGGCAGGGGCTCCCCAAACCCTGGGAGCCTCATTGACCCTGCGCTGGAGTTGAACTGTGTCAATTCCCCCCAAAGGACAAGAGCCGCTTTAGCTTTTTAACCCTCCCCACAGTGCCACAGTGGGCAGTCACTGTCTTAGTCCATCGAACAGTATGGCTTCACTCTCTGCGTGGAGCACCAGGTTGCATTTTTGTCTGAGTGACAGTGACACAACTTTCTTGAATCTGCGGAGAAGCCTGAGCTCCACTTAACAGATGAGGAAACTGAGGCCCAGAGAGAGAGAGAAGTAAATTGTCCAGAGGACTGCAGAAAATCAGTTCTCTCTGGACAAGACACTATGTTGAAAATGAACTTTACAACTCCAGGCGTTGGAGGGGGAAGGGGGAGTTGTGGAGGTGGGAGGGAAGGGATGGTAGGGGGAAAACAAAGGAGGGGGTAACAATATTTGATAGGAAATGGACTCATTACCTTGCTCATGTAACTGTAACCCCTCTGTATAGTAGCTTTATAATAAAAAAAATATATTAAAAAGAAAGAAAATCAGTTCTCTCAATGACTTGGGGCCAGGAAGCAGTGTGTAGAGATCATTTGCTTCGTACCCAAAGGATCCAAGCCCCGGAGCTTCCTTGGGCTCCAGGAGCAAAGAGACCCCAACATCTGTGGCCAGCAAGGCAGTGTGGCTAGAGGGGTTCTGGGGCTTGGTAGGCCTGAGCAAGCACCCAGGACAGTATGCCCAGAGGTAGGGCTGCACACTGCCCTATTGCAGGGAAGGCCTCTGCACAGACTTTGATCGACCGTGCTTAGAGGAGGCAGGTACCGCAGCCTGGGGCTGGGGGCCGGGGAAGGGTGATGGATCCGTCTGTAATTAACCCTCCTGTAATCTACTACCTACAGTGCTGCTGCTGCAGGAAGCTTTTCTGAGAGAATATAAAACAGTGACAGACCTGAAGCAAACTCCAGCTTTGTTTTGTCTGGAGGCCACACCAGAGCCTTGGTTGGGGGTTTCTCCTGGTATGCCAGGGGTCACTTGTGTGATGCAGGGAATGACAAGGACCAGAGGAGCAGGGCCAGACAGGATGGAAGGGGGTACGGCCTCTCACTGGAGCCGGGACTCAAAGGAGAGGCACTCCTATGTTCTACCCTTTCCTTCAGGCCCCTCCACAGCTCTTGTTCTTGGGAAGGAATGGGGGGGCCCTAGAAGTGGGGTGACTTGCCTGGAGTCAGGTGAGGAAGGACTGCAACACTCAGGACTCAAATCCAGACTCAAGAGCAGAACAAGGGTGGCGTGAAGGAGTTGCTAGTGGTGCCCCATGTGAACCCAGTCCCCCCAAAACGTGGTGCGGGGCTGTGGCATCGTGCAAATCTGGGCTGGAGAAGGAGGGAGAGAGGCACCAGGCACTCAGGGATAGGCAGGAGGGGCCTCTCCGATGGGGGATATTGAGGGTGGGTTGTGGCAGATGTGTAGGAGCTCTTGACTTTGTGGAAGGTGAAGATTTGTTCTGGAAACAGAAGTGGCTTGTGTTAGGGCTGAACTGGGGCAGGGGTCTATGCAGCCAGGGAACGCTGACTTGAAGAGGAGCTCTGGGGAGGGGGGCGGGTATGCATCTAAGGGGGAGAACGGAGGAAGGGTAGGAAGAACATTCTAGGGCCAGCCCTGGGAGGGAGTAAGAAGCCTTTGGGAGCTGATGGTCTTTTGATGGTCTTTTGTGCCGGTCCTGGGGCTTGAACTCGGGGCCTAGGCGCTTTTTCTGAGCTTTTGCGTAAGACTAGCAATCTACCACTCTACCAGTTGAGCCATAGCTCTGCTTCCGGCTTTTCCAGTGGTTAACTGGATATAAGGGTCTCACAGAGTTTACTGCCTAGGCTGGCTCTGAACCATAAGCTTCAGATCTCAGCCTCTGGAGTAGCTAGGATTACAGGCTGGAGCCGACAGTGCCTGGCTGGTCTTTGATGTTTAACTCTTTCCTCACTCCCCCCGCCCCTCACCCCCCACACTTTAGAGGCTAAAAATGACTTCTCTGAGGAGCAAAGACCAAAGCCACATGCAGAAAAGTCTTTGTCGTCATCATGGCTTCCCTCTGTCATCCAATCAGGAAGGTCCAGGAGCCTGAAGCCTTGAAGTTCCAGAGAACTCTGTTGGGTCTCCTGAGGCTGGCTGGTGGGGCCTCATTACGGATCAGGGTTCTGCTGCGTGATGTAACCACGGCCAGCTGGGACCATGCGGTGCGATGGGTTGGGGAGCTGGAATGAATGATCTGCACACCACAGGCTCAAGTCCACATGGTGTGGCCTTTCTCTTTCGGCGTGGTGGGGTAGCTCTGCTGTATTTTGAGAAGCCCTTCTAAGAGACAGGTGCTCAGAGCTGAGCACCCCACTCGAGCCTGGCCTCTTGGACTTTGTCTTTTCCAGGAGAAAGTGAGAATCTTTTCAGAATAACCTTTCAGTTCCTTCAACTGCCTCGTGGCAGAGAAGGGACAGAGAGACAGATGGACACCCAGATTTGTCCAGCCCATGAAGAACCTGAAGTTCAGGAGGGTGGTGCTATGTGACTGTGCGAGTGTGTGAGTGTGTGAGTGTGTGACCGTGATTGTGTGACTGCGACTATGACTGTGTGACTGTGCAACTGTGTGACTGTGACTGTGTGACTGTGACTATGTGACTATGTGACTGTGCAACTGTGTGACTGTGATTGTGTGACTGTGACTATGTGACTGTACGACTGTGTGACTGTGTGTGTGTGAGTGACTGTGTGACTGTGACTATGTGACTGAGTGTGACTGTGTGTGTATGTGTGAGTGACTGTGTGACTGTGACTATGTGAC
Organism: Dipodomys ordii; assembly: GCF_000151885.1. NCBI lineage: Eukaryota > Metazoa > Chordata > Mammalia > Rodentia > Heteromyidae > Dipodomys > Dipodomys ordii. Next base: position 1,466,788 of record NW_012267291.1, on the reverse strand, counting down.
TGAGTGTGACTGTGTGACTGTGTGACTGTGTGTGTATGTGTGAGTAACTGTGTGACTGTGACTATGTGACTGAGTGTGACTGTGCGACTGTGTGACTGTACGACTGTGTGACTGTGTGTGTATGTGTGAGTGAGTGACTGTGTGACTGTGACTATGTGACTGAGTGTGACTGTATGTGTATGTGTGAGTGACTGTGTGACTGTGACTATGTGACTGAGTGTGACTGTGCAACTGTGTGACTGTGATTGTGTGACTGTGTATGTGACTGATTGTGTGACTGTGACTATGTGACTGAGTGTGACTGTGATTGTGTGATTGTGCGACTATGTGACTGTGATTGTGTGACTGTGGGATCTGACTGTGATTGTGCGACTGTGTGACTGTGTGTGTATGTGTGAGTGACTGACTGACTGTGACTATGTGACTGTGACTGTGTGTGTATGTGTGAGTGAGTGACTGTGTGACTGTGACTATGTGACTGTGACTGTATGTGTATGTGTGAGTGACTGTGTGACTGTGACTATGTGACTGAGTGTGACTGTGCAACTGTGTGACTGTGATTGTGTGACTGTGTGACTGTGACTGTGTGACTGTGACTATGTGACTGTGACTGTGTGTGCAACTGTGTGACTGATTGTGTGACTGTGACTG
>NW_012267291.1:1451436-1465892 GCF_000151885.1 Dipodomys ordii | reverse complement strand
TGTGACTGTGACTGTGTGTGCAACTGTGTGACTGATTGTGTGACTCTGACTGACTGTGCAACTGTGTGACTGTGATTGTGTGACTGTGACTATGTGACTGAGTGTGATTATGCAACTGTGTGACTGTGATTGTGTGACTGTGTGACTGTGCAACTGTGTGACTGTGATTGTGTGACTGTGACTATGTGACTGTGACTGTGTGTGCAACTGTGTGACTGATTGTGTGACTGTGACTGACTGTGCAACTGTGTGACTGTGATTGTGTGACTGTGACTATGTGACTGTGACTGTGACTGTGTAACTGTACGACTGTGTGACTGTGTGTGTATGTGTGACTGTGTGACTGTGACTATGTGACTGTGACTGTGTGTGTGTGTGAGTGACTGACTGTGTGACTGTGACTATGTGACTGAGTGTGAATGTGCGACTGTGTGACTGTGATTGTGTGACTGTGTGAGTGTGTGACTGATTGTGTGACTGTGTGACTGTGACTGTGATTGTGTGATTGTGTGACTATGTGACTGTGATTATGTGACTGTGGCTATGTGACTGAGTATGACTGTGATTGTGTGACTGTGGGACTCTGTGACGGTGATTGTGCGACTGTGTGACTGTGATTGTGTGACACTGTGTGACTGTGACTATGTGACTGAGTGTGACTGTGATTGTGTGACTGTGATTGTGTGACTTGTGAGTGTGTGAGTGTGTGACTGCATCTATGACTGTGTAACTGTGTGACTGTGTGACTGTGTGTGTGTGACTGTGCGACTGTGTGTCTGTGACTGTGTGTCTGTGTGACTGTGTGATTATGTGACTATGTGGCTGTGCAACTGTGATTGTATGAGTGTGTGACTATGATTATGTGACTATGTGGCTTTTTGACTGTACAACTATGAGACTGTGTGACTATGTGACTGTGTGTCTGTGTGACTGTGTGTCTGTGTCTGTGTGTGTGTCTGTCTGTGTGACTGTGTGACTGTGTGTCTGTGTGACTGTGTGTCTGTGTGACTGTGTGTCTGTGTATCTGTGTGTCTGTGTGTCTGTGTGACTGTGTGTCTGTGTGACTGTGTGTCTGTGTATCTGTGTGTCTGTGTGTCTGTGTGACTGTGTGTCTGTGTGTCTGTGTGACTGTGAGACTGTGAGGCTGTGACTATGAGTGAGACTGTACGACTGTGACTGTGTAACTATGTGAGTTGAGACTGCAGCTCTGCAATTGTGTGATTGTATGACAGTGTTCAGGAGTCTAGATGCTGCAGGGGGTCACCAGCAAGGGGGGAAACAGTGGACAGAGCTAAGAACTCCTGACTGAAATCCACTGTGGAGAGAAGGGAGGCCTGGAAAGAGGGTCCTGGTGAAGGCTGGCAGGCTGACACTGCTCTGCAGGGGGGGGGGGATTCAGCGGAAAGTGGGGTGTGGGACAGGCTGTGGAGGCCTCTGGGGAACATCAGGGGCTGTGGGGGTGGGGAGAGGAGGGCTCTGAGGAGGGAGGTGGACAGGCCCAGCTCCCACCCCCACTCAGTCTCCCTCCCTAGATGGGGGTGGGGAGGGCAGACCGGCAGGCTTCGCGCTCTGTTTCTAAGGCTTGGCATCTGATGATTTTGTACTCTGAAGCTACTGAAGAGGTTGGAGAGGCTGTGCTTTGAAATGCAAGGTGATTTCTTCAGGAAAAATGATCCACTTCCTCAGGACCTCCTGTTCCAAGGAGAACGGGCAGTATTTCATCAGAGCTACAGCTAAGCCCATCAGAATGCTTGCCAGTGGAACAAAGGGAAGACAAAGTGGGATGACTCAGACCTGGGTCGTGAGAGGCTGGGCAGAGAGAGCCGGCGCCCCGCCCCTTCAGCCTGGTACAAGGAGGAAGGACTTCCGGAGCCAGGGCCTCTCACAGCCTCTCTGTGTTCCAGCATGTGCCTTAGGCAGTGTTCTGGAGTCTGGGGTCCTCGTTTCACCCGCTTACATGAACAGTCCTCGATGCTCTGTGTGCCCTGTGGGTGGCTGGGCCAGTGCGTTCTCTGGGGGAAGGCGGGGGGCCCTGATGGGTGTCATGCCTGCCCCAGGGGCTGGGGAGGCCAGCCCTCCAGCTCACCTCAGGATGCAGACTTACTATGAGTCTCTCTTTATAGGCTGAGGATTTTGAGGAACTCAGTCTGAGATATAATGATTGGATCTGACAAAACCCTATGCACCTTGTCACCCTCAAAATCAACCTTTAAGAAATGGCAGTTAAGGGGTGCTGGCGGCTCACACCTGTCATTCTAGCCACTCAGGAGGCTGAGATCTGAGGGTCATGGTTTGAAACCAGCCCAAGCAGAAAGTCTGTGAGACTCTGATTGCCAATAAAAACTACCAAAAAGCTGGACGTGAAGCTGTGACTGAAGGGGGAGAGTGCTATCCTTGAGCAGAAGCAGCTCAGGCCTTGAAGTCAAGGCCCAGAACCAACACAAAAACCAAGACCAAAAAAGTGGTAGTAACAATTCATTTTACCCGACTGTCCATCCAACCCTGAGTTCACCCATTTGTCCATTCATCCAATTAGTGACCAACCCACATCCACCCCCACACACATCTACCGGCCTACCCACCTACCCATCATCAATCTACTCTTCCACCCACCCACCTACCTATGCATTTATCCACCTATCCACCCAAACATCCATCCAGCCCTATCCATCTGCCCATTCAGCCAACCATCTATACATCCACCCATCTCCTCTCCCTCCAGCCCTCCCTCCCTCTCCTCTGTCCATCCATCCATCCATCCATCCATCCATCTATCCATGGAGAGTCTTAGGCCTTGAGCATACCATGAGGGCCTTAGTAGACCTTCAGCAATGTCACCAGGGAGCTTCTGATGTCATGAGACTGTCTCAATATCTTTGTGAAAGTTCTAGAAGCTTAGAAAGCTTAGAGGGACCCTGGAGGGCCCTTGGAGAGACTCCTTGTGGAGGGGTAGAGTCTCGCCCGCGGGGAAGGCTTGTGCCTGCGGAGTGTAGGCTGGGCTGAGGTACACTCCAGAGCCGTCCAGCCTCCCTCTCCCTCCTCACGGCTCCTTGGCTGCCGAGACTGTGGCAGGATAAAGAGCCGCTGCCCGGCTGCCTCATTACAGGAAGAACGTCGCTAACGAGGCCTAATTCTCCCGCTGAATGCCTTTCCTGGGCACTGGCTTCAGAGACAGCTCCATTTACAGTCAAAGGCTGAAACGTATTTGTAATCACAGTGCCTGCAGACAAGGGATCTTCCGCTGCACTCGGGTAGGAGTGGCCCCCGATCTAGCATAGCATCGTACTTTTCAACAGGGCTCCCAAATGCTGATGTTTCCAGAATATTCTACCCTGGAGCAACAGAGTTTTTGAGATCCCTATATATACCTGGAGGGAGACAAGGACTCTCCATAACTCAGGGTGAAATCACACACTGGGGCCATTTGCTCAACATTTGAAGTAGTTTCAGGTTGTGTGGTGGGAGGCTGGTTAGCTTGTGGTACAGGGCATGGCTAGATAGCCAGGCACCCAGGCTGGGAAGGTATCATTCTAATCGAGGAAGCCAGGCAATTCGCCGCTCAATCACTAACCAGACAACCATGTGCTGTGACCGAAACTAAAGAGAAACCATCAGAGCCAGGCACTAGCAAGTAACTTCAGAGACAGTGTTAGATGGGGGGGGCTGGGGGGTGAACTCCTCAGGAAAGAGGCACAGGGGAGGAGGGTTAACGCAAGGACAGCCAGTGCAAAGGCCCTGAGGCAGATGGAGCGGACCTCATCTTGAAGCAGAAAGTTCACCATGGTGTAGAAATGTACCCAAGCCTGGCAGGGCCCGGATGGAAGAGGGCCCTGGACCAGGGGAAGGAATTGATTTCCTCTTCATTGCTGTGGAAAGCAGGAGGATCTGGAGTGATCCGGGCTCATTTTCAGCCTCTCTCTTGGAGGAGGAGAGAGGCTAAGGCCAGAGAGGTGCTGATGCCGTTCTGGGGTAGCAGGGTAACAGCACCCAGGGGCGGGGGCTCTGGAAGAGGCCGTCAGAGGGCAGAAACCCTGTGGGCAGTGGAGGAGGCGGCAGCAGGCTCTGCCGAAGGAAGGGACATGGAGCAAGTGTCAGGACGTGGAGCCTGAGCGGCTGCGGAAGGTGGGAGACACCGGCCTGGAGACAAGAAAATGGCTCCTGAGTTTCTGGGTTTTAGTGGAGCCAACTGGGCAGCAGGAGACAATGGGAGCAAGGGCAAAGGTCCGCCTGGTGAGAGGTAGGACAGAACACACAGCTTTGCTCACCTGGATCCAGCCATGCCTGAAGCTGGCCAGTGTCCATGCCTCTGGTTTTCGCAAGCGTTTACACGGAGCATCTACAAACAGAAGTAGCTGCTAGCTCCTACCGCACGAGGGGGTGGCGGGGGGCATTGGTAGTATTCAGTGAACCAAAATGCCTCATGCTCACCTTGGTTTGGAATGAGATCCTCCCAGGCCGGTAGGGAGACACATGGGTGGGGGTGCTAATCAGCTGGTAGGAAGAGTGTACTCAGGCATCAGGTAGACCCAAGAACCGGTCCCAGCCCATTTTGCCTCTGGCTGCTGTGTGACCTTGGACAAGACGGCGGCCTTCTGTGTCCCTTTGCGTCCCGGCGTGGACAGGTTGTTGGAGAACGGACGAAATTGGAGGGGCGAAGGCTGGGCCAGCAGCTGGCGTGCGACAGGCTGGTACTGAACCCCACCGCCCCCCTCCCCCACTGCGCGCACGCTGATTAAAAGCTCAGGTTGGCAGTTATTTATGTCTTTGATTAATTAAACAATTGGGAAACAAATTAATTATTACTTAAGGAAGGCAGTTTGGAGACGCAATCTCCGAGAACACAAGGCCTGGCAGGGGAGAGAGCCGAGCTGGGCCCCGGCAGCGTGGATGTCAACCCACTGAAGTAGAAAATCCCCAAGGTCCTTCTCGGCTGGGAAATCTGCCTCTTCTCCACGTGGGCACTGTGGCGCCCTGCAGATAAATGTTGACTTATGGCTCGAGGGGCTGATGATGTGTCACACGCCTTCCACCGGCGGCAGGGTAATCTCTCTGCTGTCACTTACGTGGAGTTGATCCAAGGCAGGAGGAGCGAAGGGGAGGGACGTGGGACCGGCCACTCAAGCCACGTGGCCGGCTGTTACTGTCGTTTGTGCTAAGTCTGCCTCTGTGTCCAGTCCTCCCCGGTGCCATTCAGCCAGGGAAGCAGGAGGAAGCGGGGGGGGGGGGTTGGGAGAGGGGGACAGGAGGCAGCCCTGAGGAATCGAGCTGGAATTTCAAACCCACCCGAGTTTTGCATCTGATTGTTGCTTCAAGAAGTTTGCAGAGCCTCGCTCCCCACCCCTCCCCCTTCCCATCCTGCCACTCTCAGCCGTGGGCTTCAAGGAGATGGTATTGGTGCCACTGGCCAGTGCCCAGTGGTCAGCACTGGTGAGCACATCATCCCAGGTGCTGGTGGTTTGTGGCTTTCTCCAGGTGCAGGAAGTTCTGATTCCTCCCGTCATGCAGCCAGCCTGAGATGGCCTGGACCACAGACCTCCTTTTCACGCCATAGCTGTGATGACAGGCAAACACCACCGCACCTATGTTTGTTGTCGTTAAGAACTTTGGGCCCAGGCTTGGCTTTGAACCGTGATTCTCTCTTCTTCGCCTCCTGACTAGTTGGGGATACAGGCATGAGTCACCATGCTCAGCTCTAGCTTCATTTCTTTGTGCGTTTCCTTTTCAAGCAGTTCTTCATGGTGTCTACTGAACAGACGGTCACAATTGTTTAGCATGGGGTCCCAGTTTTAGCATAATCCAAGCAGTCTGGACTGCAGTGTGTTCCTTTCTTCTTCTGCCGGTGCTGGGGCTTGAACTCAGGGACTCGTGCACTTGTTGGCTGGCTGTTTCACTCAAGGCTCTACCACTTCAGCCACACCTCCATTTCTGGCATATTTTTTTCTGGTTAATTGGAGATAAAAGTCTGACAACCTTTTTCTGCCTGGACTGGCTGTGAACTGTGATCCTCAGATCTCAGCCTCCTGAGTAGCTGGGATGACAGGCGTGAACCACAGGCGCCTGGCTGCCTGTATGTTGTTAAGCGAAGTCACCAGCATAAACCAAGAGCTTAAAAGTTGGGACCAGGCGGTATATAGACAACAGACATGGAGGAGCCCGGGGCGTGTGTGTGTGTGTGTGTGTGTGTGTGTGTGTGTGTCTGTGTCTGTGTGTATGTGCGTGTCTGTGTGTGCATGCTCTTAGTCTTGAGCGAAGTCACAAGCCCAGTAGGACATACTCAAGGGAACTGCCCAGGGCTGGCGTGGCCTGAGAGGCAGCTGTAGGTCTCCTGGGCCTGTGCTGGTCATGAGGCCAGGCCATGCCTCTTGCATTTGGTTGCGTGAGTGGACGGATGCCCACTGGGGTGTCCACTCGGGCCAGTGGAACTGAGTCCCAGCAGCTCATGCATGCATGGAGTAATGCCTGGCAGAGCCCACCCGCATGTCTGCCCACCCCTGGTGGGGCCTCCCACCCCCTCCCCCCCACTTACCCCCTGCCTGGCCCTGGGGGAACCTGCTGGGCCTTTGTGTTCTCCAAAAACACAGTCAAGGGGATGATAACACGGCATGCTGCTCCTCCACGCCCTCCTGGTGGCTGCTTGTGCTCTGACATCATGGATTCGGGGTTCCTGGGCCCAGAGCCTGGTCTCCCCCGCGGGAAGCCAGCTGGCTTTGCTCTTGAGGGGGTGGGGGTGGGGGTGAGGTCTCCTCCTTCCCTACTTGGCAGCTCCCTTCCCAGATTTATGATCTTAACAGCTCTCTCTCTCCAGCCAGGCCCTCCAGCAGAGACGGGGCCACGTGTGTGGGAGAGTCCGGGGCGACCCTTTGGGTCTACAGTTGCTCTTTCCATACTCTCTGACAGAGTGTGCCCAGCCTCCCCAGCCTGGCTGCTTCGTGATGTCTTGGTAGGGCTGGCAGACAGTGCGTGACACAGCTGTGACGCAGCTCGTGTCCTTCCTTTCCTTTCTGGACTCTCGAGTCTGGGGACACCACATACGACATATGCAAAGGCCCAGTGGCATCCAGAGAAGCATGGACCAGTGGTCAATACCCAGCTGCTCCACCATTCTGCCCACATTGAAGTGTCAGGTGCCAGCAGGGAGGAGAGCCATCCCTAGACGCCCAGTTACCCTGGGTCCAACCAGTGCTTGCCTCAGTTTCCCCAGTGCCTGCCTTCCAGGGGTTATGGAGAGAATGACAAAGGTTCGGGAGGACAGGAAGATGCTGGTGATGAATGGATGAACCGGCCAATGGTGGTGCACTTTCAGTGTCTGGCACCACCCACCTGGCCATGTACCCCCAGGGTGTGGAGAAGGCCAGCGAGAGGCCCCGTGGCGGGAGGCTGGGATCCCAGCACCGCGGTCCCCACCCCGCTGCGTCTCTGCCCCTTGGCTTGGGGCCTCTCCCCCCAAGGCTGCATTGAGTCGCCTGCCTCTCTTGTCTTGGGTGCTGCTGCTCATTGCCCCCAGAGGTGCATTTCCTGGGGGACGAAGTCTGTCCGGGGCCACAGGTCTTCTGTCCGTGTGGCCACGATGAGGGTTCGGAGGGGCTTCCTCTCTGGAGGGCGCCAGGCCGCCTGTGAAGGGCATCAGCGGGCCGCCTTGACACCCGATTTGCATTTTCGGAAGCTAGCTGCAGCTGTTCCAGGACGAGATTTATAGCCTGGCTTCTTTGTTCAAACCCCTAGAGCCACTTTCTTCTTTTTTATAGGATTCTGCTTGTGAGGGAGCAGCCAGAGTTGGAAATGCCTTCTGCGCTCACTTTGTGACCTTGGGCGAGTCCCAGCCCCCACGGGGAGAGTGGGAGATGATGTTCGTGTCACAGAGAGTCCCGCCCGCCCCGCCCCCTCCCAGCCCCCTCAGATACCCGCTCCACCCCCCTCCCACCCACCTTCCTCAGAGGTCCCCACTTAGGACTTGGAACACTCCTCGAAATGGCCTGGGTGTGAGGAAGACAGCCCTCAGGCCTGGAAAGCCACCTTGGCAATGGGCTCTCTCTGTTGATGTTTAGTCCTGAGACTGAGGGCCATCAGGCCAGTTAATTGTGGTTCCTGGTGAACTCCTCTTTTACCCACCACAGCCCTACTGTGGTCTCTTCTACTGTTCACAGGCCCCGAGAAGCTGGTGGTTTTGTTGGACTCAGGGCCGCAGGGGCAGGGGCCTTTCTGGGTGATGTTTTCCATAATGGCCACAGAGCAATACCACCTGGGTCTCTTCCGCTGCCCAGGGGCGGCCGCGCCTGGGGAAGCTGGGCCAGGCTTGGGGGCCAGTGAGGACCAAATGGAGGAAAACATACTTGGGGGTGAAATCACACCCCTCAGGCCGGGCGGAGAGAGGACGGCTTCTAAGAGGATGCTGAGTCATTTCTCCCTTCCTCCCAAACGAGGCTTCTCTGTTCTTGCGACCACAGCTGTGCTGCCCAGCTGCTTCTTCGGCCCACGGTGCCTGGTGCTCAAATCTACCCAGAGGGGCCAGCTGTGTCCCCGGCAGAGTCACGAAAGCTTTTGATCCCCTCGCCCCAGACGCTGGCCGCCTTCCTACACCTTCCCGGACGGGAGGAAGTGCAGCGTGCTGGGCTCGCTGTTCGTTGCCGTTTATTATTGTCTTTCCATTACTGTGTGATTGTTATCCTATATCTTTATAGTTATTATGCCTTTTGGTCTTTGTGTCTTGCTGATCTCTCTGTGTGTTGCTGTCTTTACTGATTTTTGCAGTCTGGGGTGGCGCCCGGGGCCTGAGCCTGCTGGGTGAGGCAGCCCTGCCCCAGGCTGCCCCCTTCTCAGCCGCTGACTATTCGTGAACGGGAAGAAGGGCGGTTTTCTGACACTAACCCCTTTCCCTGCTGCTGGCTTCTGCCATTCACTTAAGCAGGCTTGCCCCGGGCGGCCCTGTCTCCGTGCTTGAGTGCTTCTAGCAGAACAAAGATGGCAGTTTGGGGCGTGGGGCACCTTCATTTCAGAACGCACCTTTTAGTGAGAGGGGCCGGTGTGGATTCCGGCAAGCTGCCCTCCATCCAGGCCTTGTGAACGTGACAGGTGTGCAGGGGTCACCTCCATGTGCCCCGCGGGCTGCTCCGGGACTCGTGGCCAGGAAGGGGGTGTCGTGAAGCAGCCTTACTGGCTTTATTTAACTCAGGGCCCCCAAACTCCAGCTGGTTCCTTACACGGTGTCATCCCATGCAGAATGGACGTCCAGGATTTCATTCGGGAATGAGAAGCTGCATGTCCAATGTGACCAGAATGCGGATTTCTTCTGGGGAGCAAGAAAGGGTGGGTGCAGCTGAAACAGGATTTCCAGGAGACCCACTATGCTCCCACGCTGAGCAGCTCCGGCCAGCTCTTGATTAACTTCCTGGAAGTTCCCCTCCACTCCTAACCCAGCTCAAGTCCCCGCGATCCACGTAGCCTTGACGGAGAGGTGGGGGGGGGTCACTTCTGGGGTTCCTGGGACAATAAATCACAGAGGGAGGGTGGGGGAGGGTGAGGCCACATAAGGGACAGCGAATCTAACTCCCAGGAGCAGTCACCTTTTTTTTTTTTGGCAGTAATTTTTCTGAAATGTAATATGATCCAATAATACAAATATCAACATCTGGAATTCCACAGTCCAAGGCCCTGCCTGCCTGTTCTGTGTAGAAATGGCACGTTCTTCACTCTGGTCACGGGCAGATAGCGAGGCATCTGGGAGCCGTGGGGAGGGGAGGCGCGGGCCACGCTGCCCTCCCTGTCCTTGAGAAAAGCCCCCAGAAGCCCCCGGAGCCGACCTCCAGCCCGGCCAGCCCAAGAAATCCCAAGCAAACAAGCCTGGACAAAACTCTCTTCAAACCACCAGAGAGAAACCAGGCTTGGCCCCGTCTCCGTACTTAGGCATTTCTGCCCTGGAATTCTCAACCAGGAGCTGGAAGATTTATTTTTTCTTCTGGAATGAAAGTTGAGGGAAAGGAAGCCCAGGCCCCCCACCCGTCTCCACCTTTGTTCTCGCCAGCTCTCTGCAAGCACTCTTCCCTGTGTGTCTGCAGGCTGTAAAAAAGAAAAGCAAAACAAAACAACTTTAAGAATCCTTTTCAGGACAGCAAGGAGTAAGGGGAAATGTATTTTCTGTCCCCCATACACTTGACTCTAAATCCACGCTGTGGAAAATTCAAAGTCTATCTGTGTTACCGGCAATGAACAAAGGAACAAAAAAATTGAACTCAAAAAAACAGAAAGCAGAATTTTTTTTTTAAGACAAACATCTCAAGGACCATCTCAGGCAGTTTGGGAAAATAACCTGAATGTTTTCCTCCAGCACTGTTAGAAAGCCAAGTCCCTCTACTCGCTTGCAAAAAGAAAAACAGCCTCAAAATCCTCCAGGATGTGACTGATTTCTGGTGGTAAATTAATTTCATTATTTGTGCTGGTATTGGAGCTTGAACTCAGGACCTGGGTGCTATCCCTGAGCTTTTGTACTCAAGGCTGGTGCTCTACCACCTGAGCCACAGCTCCAAATCCAGCTTTTGGGTGGTTACTTGGAAGTAAGAGTTTCCTGGACTTTCTGCCCTGCCTGGTTTTGAACCTTGATCCGCAGATCTCAGCCTCCTGAGTAACTAGGTGTACAGGTGTGAGCCACTGATGCCCAGAATACATTTTAATTTGGGGGATGATTTTTATTACCCACACCTGTTTGTTCTACCCAGAACGGCAGAAGACTAGAGAGATGGCTCCACAGAGTTTCGCAAACACTTAAAACAAAAACAAACAAACCTGAATCCTATGCTTTTAGGAGTCATTGCTCTCGCTGTGTGGTGAGGCAGAAGGCGGATGGGAGAGAAGCGAGGCACCCGGAGAATTACACAGCCACAGCTTCAAACCAAAGGCCCAGAGACTTTTAATGACCAGATGTTTATGTAGCTAGAATTCATTTTGATGTGTATTTTACAAGCCACTGGCTAAGGTATAAAAGTAGTTTAAGCCTGAAGAAAATCACTCAGGGCAGAAATCGAGCAGTTTGTAAATCCATAGAATTTTACGGCTCAGGGACAGCAAATCTTTATTTTTCTTTAGATAATGTAAATGGGGTAGAAGTCGTGAATGGGAAAATGACAAATCCAGACACCAACATGGGTCAACACAGACTAGAAATCAGCTTTATCACCAGCAGATTGTCACGGACAAGGCCAGGATAGGAGGCCCCGAGTAGCCAGGGGGCAGCCGTTTCATTGTCAGCGGCTTAACAATCTTCTCACACTGGGCGACTTTACTGGGAACTAGCAAGGAGAGTCCGGCCGCCCTCTTCTCTCCCTCTCAGCAAACTCATTTCTGAGCGCCTGTGTTTGGACAAGGGCTGTTTTATTTTCCGTTTTCTAGCTGGGAATGGAATGTGGATACCGTGTGATTGTTTTATTTATTTTATACATTTTCCTTGAATGTCTATGTGTGGCTGCTGCCCTGGCATGGTGGCCCCCTTGATTTACGGTAGTTATAAACACCCCAAAGTGGACATGTCAGTTCAACCGTACCAGAACACTATACAGTTACCATTCTGTTACACATGTGCCCACCGTTCAGAGAAAAAGAAAAGTCTCTCTTTTCTAGATTCCTTTCTGCTAACTATACACTATGGGTTTGGAAGCCGCGGGGAAAGGGGGGCAGAGAGACCCGAGGTTTGGTAATGGAGGGCTCACTAGTCCTCAAACGCACCTTCTACAAGATTGCTAAGCACCCTCAGCGTTGGTGTTCACCAACAACCCACATCTTTAAAGAACACTTTTGAGCTTTCTTTTCACTGAAAAACACATTTTTCCCTCTCTTGAGTCAAGGTCTTCCTTGGAGAAACACAGTTCCAAGATGGGAGCAGGTGAGCCTCTGAGAGAGAAGCCAGCTCCCTCACTCCACCACACCCCTGCCTGCTTACTGCATACCGAGTGCTTTGGGTTTTGTCTAAAAGATAATAGGGAACAGCAATTTGGTGAGGTTACCATCAAGCCAACCTCATTGTCTCCCTCAGAGAAGCACGAGAGAGAGAGAGAGACAGAGACAGAGAGAGAGACAGAGAGAGAGACAGAGAGATAGAGAGGCAGAGAGACAGAGAGACAGAGACAGAGACAGAGAGAATTTCCCATACATCTCTCCAGAGAAAACACTAGAACATGAGTTGCTATAACTGTGCAAGTCTAACCCTTGGATGTGTACAAATCTCAGAACTGGTGTTTGGGGATAGACTATGTACCTAAAGACCATTCACAGCCAGGAGCTGGTGGCTCACACTTGTAATCCTAGCTATTCAGGAGGCTGAGATCTGAGGATCACAGTTCAAAGCCAGCCCAGGTAGAAAAGTCAGGTGAGACTCTTATCCCCAATCAAGCACTTAGAAAAAGCCAGAAGTGTCTCCTTTGGTAGAGTGCTAGCCTTGAGCACAAAGGGGCTCGAGGACAGCGCCCAGGCCTTGAATTAAAGCCCCAGGATCAGAAAAAAATAAAATAAAAAACAAGATCATTTGTTTTCTATCTTAAAGGTTAGCCTGGCCTTTCTTTCTATATAAAGTGTGATTGGGACAGCCACACTCATTTGCTCACACTTGAGCCACGGCTATTCCCCAGAAATGGCCGCTCAGCAGCTTCAGCGCAGGAGACGCGCCCCTTTCCACGGCCCAACCGAGCTGCCTTCCTGTGGAAAATCACGTCTGTGCCCAGAGTCAGTGTATCCCGAGAGAAGCTCTGACTTATTTAATATGTTCTACTTGTGATTCTTTGACTTTATAATGATGCAGACGCAGAATGCATGCAACAAAAATCATATTTCAAATTGTGAATTTTAACTCTTTTCCAGGCCAGTGATATGCAATACAATCTTCTCTGAGATGCTGGGTGACGCGGTGGTCATGCAGTCAACTGCAGCTCCCTGTCAGCTTTGTGAGGATAAAAATAGTAACACGGTGTTCTGCCAGGGCTTTCTGATACTGTGTTGTCTCCATGTTCATCACTGCCTCCTTCTCCTTCTCTGGCTCTGTTCTGTCTGCCCCAGACTTTCCATTTATGTTTGTTAGGGTCTGCTTTTTCTACACCTACAGAGCTTGAGGAAGTAAATCCTTACTAACCGCCTCCCTGCAGGGTGCTGGCAGGTCCAGGGAGGAAGATGAAGAGGTGCCCATGAAGGCTCACTTCTTGCAGCCTGGGGTTCAGTTCCTGTGGCTGGCTGGGTTTACTCTCCTGCCAGGGCCAACTTTCACCACACCAGGCTGCGGCCCTCAGAGGCCTGCCTCTCTCAGCAAGGTTCTCTGAGAGTGAAGACTCAGGCCAGGAACCTGGACAGGGGGATCCGGCTCATTTCCCTCCCGCACCCAGCACACCCCAGCTGGCTTGAGTTTATCTCCTACATACATAGCTCATGAAAACTTTACTCCCTCATCCCCATCTGCTTATCATCCTCCTCCCAGCGCACTACCCTCTCTCACTGTATAACTGCAACTCTATCCTAGCCGATGTCCCAGCCATCTCTCTCACCCTTCTACTATGCATCCGTCATCCCCCTCCCCGCCACGGATCCATCCACCGTCTACCCATCTGTACATCTGTTCACCCATCCACCCCAACATCTGCCCCTCCCTCCCACCACCCATCCACCCATCCATCCATCCGTCCGTCCGCCCATCCACCCAACTACCCTATGTGTGTCTGTGGTTGCTGAGTTGAAGCACTGTGTAGGCCCCGATGGAAGCAAAGCAGAGCAGGTGCTCGGCCTCCAAACATCAGTAGTTCTGGAGTGCGGGAGCGGACGGGTCATGAGTGGGTGGGCGCGGTTCTGTGCTGAGCCGACTTCACAACCCGGTGGCCGGTGGGCAGTGGCTCCGCCTGCGCCTTGGACGGGGTGTCGAGCAGGCGCGCGGCGTGAGCGGGGCGTGGCGTGAGCGGGGCGTGGCGTGAGCAGGGCGTGGCGTGAGCGCGCGCATGGCGTGAGCAGGGCGTGGTGTGAGCGCGCGCATGGCGTGAGCAGGGCGTGGTGTGAGCGCGCGCATGGCGTGAGTGGGGCGTGGCGTGAGTGGGGCGTGGCGTGAGCGTGGCGTGGCGTGAGCGTGGCGTGGCGTGGCGTGAGCGTGGCGTGAGCGCTGGATTCCGCTCTGCTGCGAGGGCTGCACGGCGTCAGAATTCGGATGACTTGTAATGAGGGAAGCGGAACACGAGTGAACGGAGGGAAGGGAGCATGGTCGGACTCACCCCGGGGGTTACAGCCTCCCACGGCTTCCGGGACGCCTTTGCGCAGGTGCCCGCACGCCCTGGAGATGGAGGCCACGAGGTGTAGCCTTTGCTTCTGGCCAAGTAGCTCCTGAGGTTCTCTCCAGACTGAGGCTCACCGCCCAGGCCCTCCTCCCTCCTCCTCCCAGCCCTCCGCCCTCCTCCCTCCTCCCAGCCCTCCTCCCAGCCCTCCGCCCTCCTCCCACGTCCTCC
>NW_012267291.1:1402491-1450875 GCF_000151885.1 Dipodomys ordii | reverse complement strand
GCCCTCCTCCCAGCCCACCTCCTCCCCAGCCAGGGGCTAGGCCACAGCCCACAGACAGAATAACAGCTTGTTTCAAATCCACCTGGATTAGCTGACTAGGCCTTATTTAACACCTTTCACGACAGCTGGCTGGGGACTGATGTCTATAACCATGGCTCCCACCCTCGGGCATCTCAGTACAGCTAATCTTATAAACCACTCAGATGCCGAGCCAGGCAGGCCAGTCCTGGCCCCGCAGAGACCACCGAGGTCTGCCACGTCCATCTTCTCCAGGCAGGAACTAATCAGGGGCTCGGTGGTGCTCTGAGCCAGACCCTGCTTAACGTCTTCCGCGGAGAGTTCTGTGCACTCCATTCCTCCATTCGGCTGGCGGGGAGCTGCTTCTACGTCCTGGCCAATGAATTAGATTCTGATTATGGTGGGGGAGAGAGCCTGGTGGTGGCAGTGTGCATGATCTAGAGAGCCAGGTGGGCCTGCGGGGAGGCTGGGAGCACATGGAGGCACGCAGAAGACCCCTCCCCTCTGTAAGCAGGCCTGTCCCAGGCCCACAGCTCTCATCCTGGGCCCTAGGCTTTTCCAGCCACCAGCCTTCCATCCCGTTGAGGAACAGGGTCTGGCTGGAAAGTTTCCAGCTTGGAGCATTCTTCCTACCCTCAGGTGCTTCTGTGGAATGGGGGCCGGGGGGTGGGTGGGAAGGGAGAGTTAGAGACATGGAGCGTACCGTGGGCTGAGTTTGCCCCTGCGTGGCTGCTGAGCCCTGAGGTCTCCAGGTCCAGAGGAGAACCGTATACACCTGGGGTCAGACTCCAGACTCCCGGGTCTTGAGGAGCTCTCAGGAGTTAGGGGCATCCAAAGGCTCCAGGGGTCCAAGAGACATTTCTTCTAGAATTACCCAGAAGATGTCCCTGAAGCTGATGCTCCAGAGCCCATCTGGTTGCTGTGGCCCTTCCCTGGGCAGAGGTGGCCACCCCCGGGCTAGGAATAAGCTGGTTAAGAAACAGAACGGCTGGAGCTGCGGTGGGAGGGGAAAACAGAACAAGGAGTGAGGCTCCACCCACCAAATGACCATGCCCACAGCAAAGGACACACCCACTTCCCTGTGCACCCCCCCCCCCATGGCCCCATATTCTGCCTCTCCTGTTAGCATCATGGCAGGCATCTCAAGAGCTTACTTAAACCACTCAGAAAGATCCATTTCCCTTTTCTCCTCAGCTGCCAGGATGCAGGAAGCCAAACCTGAATGTAATCTGTTCCCATTTCCCTAAGCTTGAGTGCTTGGGAGACTTTTCTCCCCCTCCTGCGTGATGTTCTTGATTTTTCTCCTTCTAGTTCTCAGCCTTTCTATTTTATGTGTCGTTTATCGTAAACCACCTCAAATCCTTTTTGGAAGCAGGCAGGGTATAAATTATAAATAGATTTAATTTAAAAAACTCAATAGGGCAGTTTCTCTGCAGGGCTCCTGGCGATGGCTTCTGCTGACATTTCCCTTATTACCCCATTGGAGTTGGGGGGGCGCGGGCAGGACTTAACCCCTGGGGTGCCATGTCTGGGCTGACCATGGGCCCTGTGGAGGCCCAGCCGCCGTGTAGTAGGGTGACCCGCGCCCGGCTCCTCACCCCGGGGCACTGGCGTCCCCTCTGCTGGTGTTCTCTTGGTAATGGCCCAGGCCTCACGCCTCTGCCAGCTCCAAAGGCAGCTCCCACGTGGCTCATAAAACCCGAGAGCTGTGACACCGGGCTCAGCTATGTGCAGTGCACGTGCGGTGGCGATGGCACCAACCAGGGTCCCCAGAGCCAGGTAACTTCCCTCCTGGCTGCTGGGCTGCTAACACAGCTTCACATGTGCTGGCATGGGTGCCCCTGCAAAGGAAGGCCATGCTGGTGGAAGGCAGCGTGAAGGGATTGTGTGTGTGTGTGTGTGTGTGTGTGTGCGCGCGCGTGCACGGGCATGTACTTGCATGATCTGCCTGCTCACAGTGGGCCTGGCTGTACTGAGCTTTGTGACCTTAGGAGGGACACCTAACCTCTCTGGGCCTCAGCTCCTCCTCTGTGAGATAAGCACCACAATCAGACCTATTGCAGGAGGTGGCTGGATGGGTACTGAACCCTTAGAACATACCTGAAGTGCTCAGCACAGTGCTCAACCCTGTCTGTGCCGTCAGTCTGTACTTTGGTTTTGGGGGACCCTCTGCCCCGTGTGACTCATAGGCCCTTCCTGTCTTCTTGGGTCCAGCCTCGCCGATGCTTCCGCCGCTCCTTGCGTGGAGGCGGTGCTGCAGGCCAGTGGGGGTGCCGGCCTCTCTGGAGGCCTCATCACACCACACGAACAAAACCAAAGAGGATGGCAGAAGCAGCACTAGTGGCTCACACCTGTCATCCTAGCTGCTCTGGAGGCTGAGATGTGAGGATTGTGGCTCAAAGCCAGCCTGGGCAGGAAAGGCCATGAGATTCTTGTCTCCAGTGAATCACCAAAAAAAAAAACCAGAAGTGGAGAGGTGGCTTAAGTGGTAGAGTGCCAGCCTTGAGTGAAAAAGCGCAGTGGCATGTCTCAGATCCTGAGCCCAAGCCCCAGTACTGCCACCCACCCCAAAAAAATAAAAACCAGAGAAAACAGAAGTGTTGGAAGAAACCAAAAGCCAATGGAAGGGTGGGAGCCGCTGGTCTGGAGCCCCACCCCGAGCTGGGCAGGTAGGAGTCTGAATAATGAGCCGGGGACAGTGAGTGAAGCTGAGGGGCAGACAGTCCCGGACAGAGGGTGGCGTCTGCAAGGCGCAGGGAAGCTGCTTGGTGGTTTCACGTGTGGATGGGAGGAGGCCAGCTGGAGTGGATGGAGCCAGGGGTAGAACGGAGGGTGGGAGGGAGGGTGAGGCGGGCAGGGCTAATTCCACGTGGGAAGGAGGGTGAGGCGGGCAGGGCTAATACCGGGGTTGGGCCTGGGAAGACGATTTGGATATTATCCTGTGTGGTTAGAACAGACAACGAGGAGGCTAGGGGGGTTTTCTCTGGCTAAAATCTTCCCCGCCACTCAAGGTTCTGGCCGGTGGGGCATGAGGGACCCACGGAGGTGAGGCTGGGAGGGCTGCCCGGCCAGCGGCCCCGGAGCCTCACCTCGGAGCGGTCAGCTGGCGTGGGCTGTGTGGGGCTGCGGACGGGCGCTCGGTCCCCTGGTTCCTTTACCGCTAGGCTCAGCCGGGTCTAAGGAACGGTCGCTGGATTTATTGGTGTCACAGGCTCCTGTCCCATTTTTTCAATTTTCACTGTCTTAAATATGTGTGCGCCTGGCGTTGCGGGGGGGGGCAGGGGGAGGAGCGCCTCTTCTTTTCCCACCTGCCCCCAGCTGGCTACGGGACTCGGCATCCTCCAAAATCGGAAAATGGATTCATTTGCTTCTCGGAGAGCTCAGCCTGGGTTTGCTCTGCCCCCGTGGGGTGGCGGGCCAGAGGGTGTGCGAGGAACAGTGGTCATCTCTGCCCTTAAGGAACTTGCAGCTGGGCAGATGGCATCAGCGTAAGCCCAGAGAAAGCCATGTGCCCCGGGAGGTTCCGGAAACCAGTCCTGGCCAGATGGGCTGCTCTGAGCAATGTTAGCCAACTGCCTGTTCTGCAGGACTCATCAGAGCCTTGACTGGGACTCTGTACATGGTGGTGCTCCAGGACAGGGAAGCAGGGGGAGGCTCCCATTTCTTTGCCCGAACGAGGCCATCCTGGTGTACCAGGAGGGAGGAGGCCCCGTGGAGCAGGCTGTGGGTGTGGGCAGCGGCGGGAGCCCTCCAGGAAAAACTGCTGGCACCTGAGGCCTCACAGAGAGGAATAGGAAGTTGGCATGCGGAACTTTGAACTTCAAGGGTTGAGGTGGTGGCTCAAGTGGTAGAGCTCCTACCTAGCAACTGCAAGATCCTGAGTTCAAAACTTGCTATTGTCCAAATTTTGGACTTCAAAGACTTGCCGCTCAGCCAGCCTTCCCTGAGCGGCCGGAACCCTATGGCTGGCATTGAAGACGCCCCCAGATCTTCCCGGCTCCCCATCGCATCCATGCTCAGGTTGGCTTGTGTCTTTCTGTACCCAGAGCCAGTCTGGGTGCCTGCCGCATGAGGGCGGAAGGTTGAGGGGACAAGCGCTCCCCCAGAGGTGGTTAGAAACGCTTCCTTCCCCGTGTGCAGTGTGGCTGGAGGCCAGCGCTGGCCGCCCCTGACCGTGCATAGTGGGGCTGGGGACAGGGGACCAGAGAGCAGAAGGTGCAGACCTGGGTCATGTCGCCACCACTCCACAGGGAGTGCGTGTCTGTGCCCTCGCATTTGCAGTGAGTGTGCACGACCCCCCCCCCCCGGGATGTCATCCCCATGCATGCTGCCAGGCCACCTCCTCCTCTGCGCAGGCTGCGGCTCCCAGGAAGGTCTTCGTGAGTGTCAGATTGCACTTCAGACCCCCCTGTCCTGAGCGGGCTCTGTGGAAGCCCTGTTTGAACCCCGCCTCCCAAGAGACTGAGTTCGGGGCAGTCAGTGTTCTGTTTTCTTCTTAGTGGGCTTCCGGAGCATAGGTGCGTGCGTGATGAGGAAGGAGGCTCACAGGAGCTTGTTGGCTCTATCTATGTGTTCCATCTACACACCTGTCATCCATCTCCTACCACCCACCTGCCAACACCATCCTCTGTCATGTGTCTATCAATCATCTGTTAGATAGCTACCAATCATCTATCTTATCCTTTAGCTAGCTATCACTTATCTACTATCTGTCTGTCCGGCCATCTATCCATCCATCCGCCCATTGGTAATGAAAATGAGACCCTCCTTGTGCCTGCTGACTTTCTCCTTTTCCTGAACAATTTATCACCCCGTTGCTTGTCAATACATGCGAGCCTCTTACACGGCCATTTTTACTGCCTGTACCTTACGTAGTGCATGTGTGAATGCATTGTCATTCATTTAACCGATTTTTTCTCTAGGGCCATGTAGGTTGTTTTCTGATGCTGCGTGATTGTAAACGACATCACAGTGAGCATCTCTGTTCTAGGCTTTGGGAATCATCCACAGTGATTTCTTTAGAACCAAGTCTTGAGGGTGGAAGAATTGGGTCAAAGCACCTGTGCCTTAAAAAAAAAAAATCTGTTTTAAGGCCGGGCACTGGTGGCTCACGCCTGTTATCCTAGCTACTCAGGAGGCTGAGGTCTGAGGATCGAGGTTCAAAGCCAGCCCGGGAAAGGAAAGTCTGTGAGACTCTTGTCTTCAATAAACCACTAGAGCACCAGAAGTGGTGCTATAGCTCAATCGGTAGAGTGCTCCCCTTGAGCTGATGAGCGCAGGGACAGCACCCGGGCCCAGAGTTCAAACCCAGTGACCGACCAAAAAACAACAACAAAAATCTGTTTTAATTCTTTTAAGAAATATTTTTGGTGGACATTGAAGATAGTTGATGATTTCAACAACAAGTTGTGACCTCTTCCTGTCCCCCATTAAATTCTATTTGAGAAGATGGATGTGAAAACGGAGCTATCATGGAGGGTGCTGGCGGGGTGGTGTCGGGGCAGGGTCCACAGGCGGGGCTGCTCTTCCCGGAGACCCCTCTGGCTGCCCAAGGGTCTTCCTTGCCTCTGTTGTTCCAGATCTCCAGGCTTGTTCAGGCCCGGCCCCCTGTCCCTGCCCCATCTGGGGGCCTGCGTGGCTCCACTCCTCTCTGAGTCTGCTGAGTTCAAAGGCCAGGCTTCAGGAGGTTATAACCATGAACTTCTAGAATCAGGCCACTGGAGTTGGGTCCCAACTTGACTGCTTGCTAGTGGTGGAGTGGAGAAGCAATGTGGAACCTCTCTGAGCCTCAGGGCGAATCCCCATGTGCCCTGGGCTGTGAGGAGATGGGGCTGAGCCCGGGAGGCCCGGCTGCCCGGAACCTGCGCTGTGACCCCTGTGGCCTCTGCCTGCGGGGAGCAGGGGGCAGCTCTGAGTCTTCCTGCTCTGCTCCTTACCTCCGATGCCTAGTGGGTACCTGACACGGGGCAAGGCGATCCGTGAGCCAAGTGAGGAGAAGAATGGCAGCGAAGGCCCTGACCAAACGCCACCATCCATGGTGTCCCTGGGGAGATAGGGGGAGCTCTGGACCCATGTCTCTGCCATCCTGCGGGCAGAGATAAAGCAAGGAAGGACAGAAGAAAAGGTGATCTTCCTTCCTTCCTTCCTTCCTTCCTTCCTTCCTTTCTTCCTTCCTTCCTTCCTTCCTTCCTCTCTTACACAGATGACACTTGAGACCATGGGACAAGTAGGAGAGAGGGTATCTGAGCAGCCAGACACCACTGCACGCTCTCGAGGGCGCCCCTCGCCTGGATTGCTAGGCAGAGGGCCAGGCCACCATCGAGTGGCCTTTGGGGGGCTGCAGAGTGTTTGCAGCTCAGGGTGGAGAGTCGTTGGAGTGCCCGGGCGTCAGTGCCATCGGTGGGCATGGAGGCTGGAGGGGACAGATCCAAGCAGGGCCCCTCATCTCCCCGCTCAGCCGCTGTCCTGGCTGGCACTGATGCCCATCAGCAGGGCAGCAGTTTGGGCCCCCGTCTCCGTCTTCTCCCAGGCTCTCAGCTAGTCACTGCTCAGTATGACCCCCCTCCCCCACAACCAGGACAGAAAGCTTTCAGTAAATAAGTGTGGAGTAAATAATTGAGCCAACGGCACACCCGGTTTGTAGCGAGACCCTCAGCACTTTGCTTCTGCCCCAGGATGGCTGGGACACCTGCCCAGGCCTCCTCCAGTCTCCTTTCGACTGGAGGCTTTCGGCCTTGTGACCAAGGCACGCAGTCTGGAGCAGAACTGCGCCCGTCCGCCAGCACCTGGTGGTCCTCCCCCGGCGCAGGCAGCTGCTGTGGTTCACACCTCGGCTCTCATCACTGCTGCCCGGGCTCAGGGGGCGGTGCTGGTGAGCCCGGCCCACGGCCCAGGGAGTGCAGCCAAGTGCCAGCAGCTGTGCTCACCGGTTCCGGGGCAGCCGCAGGGCAAGAAGCAGTTTCCTCTTTTACTTCCAGGATGCTGGCGCTTGCTTGCAGCCCTCCAGGCCCTGAGGTCCGTGGCCCAAGGGTGCTTCCTTAGTGACAAAAGAGACTTCCAGAGCCCGTCACAAGTCTTGGGATAGGGATTCACTCATTGAAATGGTGAGGGTCCTTGTAGGCGGGAAGCTGAAAGACAGAGGGAAAGAGAGATTGGGAGGTGCTGCGTGGGCGGCCGAGGAAGGGGCCGTGCGCCGAGGCATGCTGGCCCCTTCTAGCTAGAGGAGACACAGACACAGATGCTCCCTTCCACCGGGAACACGTGGCTGAGATGACACCCAGATGTCAGCACCTCAGCCTTCTAGAAGGCTACGCTGGGGATTTGTGTGGCTTTGAGCAGTTTGTTACAGCAGCCGGAGGAGACTCATACGGACTCTACCTTCAAACATGGTGTCAAGCTGGAATCCTTTGCATGGCCCTTCCCAGGGGCCCCGAGGGAGCCTGAGGAACTGGGAGGCATGGGACCTAGGCTGCCACTCAAGGCCACACTCTGCAGCCTTTTGTCTGCCTAGCTCCGGGCCACACACCCGGGCTCTGTCCCGCAGGCTCCCGACGCACGGAGGGCCCGGCTCACTGACAAAGCCAGGGCTCTCCTGAGAGTGTGGCCGGTCCAGAGCACTGCGCAGCCCCGCTGGGAGAAGCCGAGAGGGCAGAGCTGCGGGCTGGCTGGCTCCTGCTCACTCACCGTCCGTGTGCCGGGGAGAAATGGCCCTGATAGGTGCGCAGGCCAGGGGTCGCGTGTCTGCCGCATCCTCACCCGCCTCTCCATCCTTGTGCCCACCCCAAGTATCCCATTTGCCCTCAGCCAGTGTCACTGTTTTGTTTGGGTTTTGGTGCTGGTTCTGGGGCTTGAACTCAGGGCCTGAGCACTGTCCCTGAGCTTCTTTTGCTCTAATGCTCTATCACATGAGCCACACCACCACTTCCGGTTAATGGGAGGTAAGAGTCTCAACAGACTAGGTCCCGGGCTAGCTTCGCACCTTGATTCTTAGCTCCCAGCCTTGTGAGTAGCTAGGAATGCAGGTATGAGCTGCTGGTGCATGGCTTTGGTTGTGTTTTGAAGGTATTGTCCCTTTTCCTACAGTCTGAATGGGGAGCTCTGGGGCTTGCGAGCTGGGGAGAGGATTCGCACTGGACTCTCAGTGCTGTCTCCTGCTGGCTTGGTGGCTTGAAGCCAGTCCGTCTGAAGTCTGGGCGTTGGCTGGCCTGTGTCCATCCTGGCACCTGCTCCCAGAAGGCCGTCCAGCGTCTGCTGAGTGGGAGACCCCGTGTGCATGCAGAGCTGTGAGCAGAGCTCCTGGCCAGCGAGGCCAGGAAGGAGCAGTGGGGCTGCAGATCTCTGCAGATGCCTGCGGCCTCGGCTCCCGCCGCCCCTCCCAGCCCTCTTCCAAGCTGCTGTCTGGTAGGCACAGCCTAAATATTGACACTTTCTGATACGTGGTTAAAACTGCCCTGCCATGATTTTCAAAGTGCATCTTTGTAAAGTGGGCCTTTGATGCTCAGGCCATCACGGCAGTGGTGTTCACATCCCAGAGCTCCTGGGCATAGCTGTCTGCCTGCAATCCAAGAAGCCAGGCAAAGGCCGCCAGGTACCCGGGCTGACCAGGCCTCCTTCATGGCGGCCCTGGCCTCGGTGCTGTGCTGGTGAATGGTATTAGACAGAGCAGGCACGGACGCACGGAGGAACTGAGAATCAAGAGCCTGCTCAGCTCTGCTCTGCTCTGCAGCTCAGACATGGGCTGCAGAGAAGGCAACCCACACTGTCTACAATGTTCTTCATTGACTGGCCGTTCTGCTCGATGGTCCTAGGTAGAAACCAAAACTGTGTGTGTGTGTGTGTGCTGGTACTGGGGCTTGAACTGAGGCCCTACATGGTATCATTTAGCTTTTTTTTTTTTTTTTTGCCAGTCCTGGGGCTTGAACTCAGGGCCTGGGCACTGTCCCTGAGCTTCTTTTGCTCAAGGCTAGTGTTCTACCACTTGAGCCACAGCACCTCTTCCAGCTTTTTCTGTGTATGTGGAACTGAGGAATCAAACCCAGGGCTTCATGCATGCTAGGCCAGTACTCTACCACGAAGCTAACTTTTCAGCCCATCACTTAGCATTTGTGCTCAAGGCTGGCTGGCTCTTGACCACCTGAGCTCCACTTCTGAATTTTTGGTGGTTAATTGGAGATAAAAGTCTTGTGGACTAGGGTGGTTTTGAACCATGATCCTCGGATCTCAGCCTCCTGGGTAGGGTTACAGACGTGAGCCGCCACGTGCTAGCTCCAACACAGTTTCGAAAGGGGGTGGTTGTGATGCCCCCTGTGGTCAAAATGATTTTGAAAATAATGATGTGTGATTCAGCAGAATTCTTGAGGACTAGGCTCATGTGATTGGCAAACATGCCAAAGGAGTAGGTCATGCCATTCTGTGTCACACGTACCCCTTGGGGGGCTGGCTGGGTGCGTGGTGTGGTGGAGGAGCCCTGAGCAGCAAGCATGGGGGGCCAGGCTCCTGCCAGCTGGCCTTCGTTTCGTCCTTCCACGGGTCGCTTCCTTGCTGGGAGCTTGGGGCCGCCATCATGGCCGCCAGACCCGGGACCATCACAGGATTCTAACAGCTTGCAATTTCCCCCCGTCTTTTGCACCAGCCACATCCACGCCGCAGGTCCTTCTCCTGAAAGAGCTTGTCGCAGGCTAATCTATAAGGTCACACGAAGATGAAGCCATTATTCCCTTTCCAAAGGTTAATGTGTTTTCTACCCAGCGCGTGTGAGGGGAGATGTCACGTGTCCCACATTCTTCGGGGTGCTGGGTGAAGTCACGAGCTCATTGAGAACATTGAGCCCTTATGATGCAAGCCGGGCTCCCTAGCCGGAGGGAGGAAGGCAGCCCGGCCCGGCCCCTTGGAGATGTCCACTGTGTCCCGAGCTGAGAGGGCGCGGGGGCATCCTGCCTCTCCTCGCTGGACAGCCAGTGTCCCCTGCCTGGCCAGCTCCCGCGTCTCTGCACTCCGCCAGAGAAAGAGCAGAAAGACTGAGCCCCCATTTCAACCACCATCCTCGGGTTCGAAGCAGCCTGTCAGCCAGCGTCAGAGAGGGGCAGTTCACGGCCCAGCCGCAGCCCTGCTGCACCCCTTTTCCACAGAGGAGGACCGAGCCAGGCCGGCGCCCAGCTAGAACACATGGGGTTCTGGAAGCTTCCCCTCCGTCCCCTCTGCCAGATGCTCACAGGCCAGCTCTTCTCCACTCCTGAGGCAGGACACTGTTTTGTTTTAGGTAAGGAGTTAGCAGACAGTGATGCCCCACTGGCCATGTCCGTGTGCATCTACTTTTATAAATAAAGTTTTATTAACACACTACCACGTCCATCTCTTTTTGTGCCACAATGAATTTGCTTTGCAAATTCTCCGAAGGAGAGTTTAATACAGTAGAATCATACTGTGAACCTTATCCCCTGCAAAATGGACACAAGGGAGCCTGCCCATGAGTCCTAGAAAGCCAAGTGCCGGGCAGAGAGAAGGGGGTCAGGGGGCAGCTCGGCCCGTTGGCCAGGGGCCTGGGGCAGCTCACCTAGCAGTCTGCCCAGAGGAGGTGGGCTTTGCATGGTGCCTTGAGTGGAAGAGAAGGGGTCGTCTGTACAGGCCAAGGGAGGGCACACCCAAGAGGAACTGACTATAGTCCCGCTGTCTATATGAACAGAATATGGCCCAGAAGAAGGCCGGGCGTCCTACCGGCCCCTAGAGCTCCTAGACGCTACTCACCTACATCTACCCTTACAGCTCAGTGCACTCACCTATTGATCTTGTCCAACCTGTTGGACATAGAAGTGGGGTGTGGTGTGAGCATTTCCAAATGCTGCTGTCATTGGGAAGGGGCAAGTCCACTCCTTACCCCTTTGTTCTTTCCTACTTGCTGGAATGCAGATGTAATGGCAGGGACCAGAGCAGCCATTTTGTATTGCGAATTGGAAGCCGGGTGTGGGGAGGTGCCAAAGGAAGCAGGAAGCCGTGAGTCTCTGGAGAGCAGTGCTCCGACGCGCAAAGTAAGGACTCGGTGGCAGAGAGGCGTGGACTTCTCTTAAGACACAATTACAGTAGCCAAATCTATCAAATGGGACACCTTCAAGGCACTCTGCATAAGCTAACAACCTGAATGTGAGCAGTAGGGTTGCCGTGCACGAGTTGCTGCTCAGGACCCCGGTGCCCCGTGCTAGGCCCCAGCAGCTGCAGCCTTCCCTTGCTGGCCGGGAGCCGTCTCCCCGGGGTCTGTGGCCAGCCGCCCTCACTGCTGGGCTGGAGGGAGGATGGCTGGGGGAGGTAGCCGTGCTCAGATCCAGAGGCCCGTGGAGATTCCTGATCTCCACAGTCCCCGGCATGGCCTCCCTCTCCTTCCTCCTTCCCCCTCCCTGCCTCCTCAAGAATGTGAGGTGCTGTGGGTGGGCGGCGCGGGGGCTGCTGGGAGCGAGGGCCCGGGAAGGGCCACAGATGGGCCGTCCACCATGTCAGCCTCATAATTCACGCGGCTCTCCTGGCCTGCACGTGGGCAGGCGGGGCTGCTGTTCTTGGTGATCTCAGCCTATTCCCATAAAAGCCCAGGAGCACGGCCAAGGAGGGACCCGCCAGCCCAAGCCCCTTGGATGTAATCAGCCCTAATAACTTAACAGCCTTAGGTTTGGGAGGCTCTGGCGCTCCGTGTCTCCCCGCTGCCCCATCGCCTGGCTGGTGTGGGGAGCTCCGTCTGCCCAGCTTGGCTCTCAGGGGCTGGGATGCTCTAGCCCACCTGTCTGCTGAGCTGGCAGCCCGGGCCGGCTTCAGCCTCATTCCTGCCTGCATCGTGCGCAGCCCCAGCGCCTGAGAGGTCCGAGTGTGAAATGTGCAGGCCTGGGCTCGGGCCACGCACAGCCCCCCACACCAGGAAGTGTCAGAGGAAGGGGCGGTGGGTGCCAGACACCATCTGAGAATGAGCAGGACTGCAATCAGGGAGAAAATGTCATCTACAATACTTCATGTTGGATTAAGTGTACTGTGCAAACAAACGTTCGCAAGTCTTCGTGGGTGACCTCCAAGTTTCCATGGGCCCCCTTCTCCCCCTTGTCCCCCCCCCGCCCCATCCCTCCCCCGTCCCCGGTCATAACTCAAGCTCTCGTTGGCCTGGTGACAACCGCGCAGCCGCTGGAACCCCGCGTTCCCTCAGCCGCAGAGCCAGCACGCCGACACGTTTCGCTAGCGGAGTGCAGGTCCAGCGTTCCATTTGGCGGGACCGACTGAGCTCATCTTTCTTTCCAAGAGCTGAGATCCTACTCACAGGGGAGTGAGGGGAGGAGGGCGGGGCGGGGGGGGGGTTCAGCACTCACGCAGGGCTCTAGCAGAGAACACCAGCCAGGCCCCTCTCCATGGTCCCCTCCCTCACTCCATGTCTCCCCCAGCCACGCCGCCTTCTAAACGGTTACGGAGAACATAGAGGCATCAGACACCTAAAAACCCCAAGTAAAAGTCTGCCCCAGGTGCTAGTGCATGCAGGTCGGCTTCCACCTGCGTGTGCCCTCCCCACCCCCCATGCATGGGGCCGCTCCTGCTCACTGCACGCTGACCGTGCGCAGGAGGCCTGATGGGAGGCCACTCCCGGGGACCCAGGGGACAGACACCTGGGACTTCCCTCTGCTCCTTTCTAGCTGCTCATGGACTTATTGCAACCAAGCAAGAAGCCCACGGGGCCAGGCTGTGCCCAGTAGCCAGTGCAAGCCCGCAAGTCTCTCTCTCCCTGCTCTTCCTTCTCTCCCTCTTACCCTTTGCCATTACAATGTAAACTATCAGGTCAGAACCCTGTTCACCTGTGGAATAAATTACTCTAGGACAGATAGCGTGCAATAATAGGAATGATCTTCCACAAAGAAGCAGGGGGCTGGAAGCTGGAACTCCAGGTGTCTTCCAGACTGCTTCTTTCAAGGGTCTAGAAGAGCCTAGTTTCTGGAGTTTCAAGGCTTCCTTGGCTTGTGGCTGCATTGGTACAATCTCTACCCTCATCTTGGTTCTGACCCTTGTGTCTCTAAGAACACCTCCCACTAAGTGCAGACCCTGGTGAGTCCAGGATGATCTCATTCAAGGCCCTTATATTCACAAAGATCCTTTTTCTAAATATTCATAGCCACAGGGTTCTTGGACCTGCAGCCCCCCCTCCCCTGGGTCCTATTCTTTTCTGTGTTTTACCCTGCACCACCAGCATTTCTGGGAGTGCACAGTAAGAATGGATCGGATGAATGAATGGATGGGTGGGTGAGTAGATAAATGTACATATGTATGTATTGACAAGTGAATGGATACATGGACAGATGGATGGCAAAGAGGGTGGATGGACGGGAGAATGGACGGATGGATGGATGGTTGGATAGATGGATGGATGGATGGATGGATGGATGGATGGATGGATGGGGAAGAGGATAGGTAGGTGGATGGATGGATGGGTGGATGGGTGGTTGGATGGGTAGATGGGAGGAAGATAGGTGGGTAGATGGGTGGGTGGATGGATGGGTGGGTGGATGGGTGGATGGATGGATGTGGAGGAGGATAGGTAGGCGGATGGGTGGGTGGGTGGGTGGATGGATAGATGGATGGGGACGAGGATAGGTTGGTGGATGGATGAGTGGATGGATGGGTGGATGGATGGATGGATGGGTGGGTGGGTGGATGGATGGATGGGTGGATGGATGGGGAGGAGGATGGGTAGATGGATGGATGGATGGGGAGGAGGATGGGTGGATGGATGGATGGATGGGGAGGAGGATGGGTGCGTGGGTGGGTGGGTAGATGGATGGATAGGTTGGAGGATGGGTGTTGTGGGTGGATGGGTGGATGGATGGATGGATGGATAGGTGGATGGGTGGGGAGGAGGAGGGGTAGGTGGGTGGATGGGTGGGTGGATCCACCCCCTTGGTTTAGAGATGCCCAGCTCATATCAGAACCCTCTAGAAGGTTCATAAAAACAATTTGCTTTTTTCACATATGAGCACTGAACTTTACGACCGCATGTGCACACTCTTTTCTCCCTCCATTCATCTGTCCCCTCCCCGTAAGTCCCAACCCCCTCACCCAAAACACATTCCAGCTTTCTGGTATTCATCTCGGATTCTCCCCTGCGTCCTCCATCCTTTCCGCAACTTGACTGTGAGTGTCTGAATGTGACCCTTTATACACTTCCATATGTTTTTATTTTAGCTCTGACTTGCATGTATGAGAGAAACACGCACACATAAGTGTTTCCAGGCCCAGCCATTTCCCTGTGGATAAAAGGGGGAGGGAGGATGGGCTAGCTGGGGGTGAGGGAGGGTGACATGGATCTAAATGCTCTGCGCACACGGCGTGTTGAAACCCCTTTGTACAGCTACGTAAGGATAAAAACCTAAGAACAAAGAGACCACACAGGTTGCTGGTGGACCCTGTGCCCAGAGCTTCTGCCCTGGAGGTGTGAGGTGAGGCCAAGAACTTTCCAGTGACCTTCTGGGAGCATTTCTAAGCAGCCAGGCCTAGGCATTCTGGTTTTTAGGGTAATCACAGATAGGCACATCCTAGCTCCATCTACCTTTGTGTCTGTCTCCCCCATCCATCTGTCCATGCATCTATCACTTGTCCATCCATCCATCCATCCATCTAATCCATTCTTACTGTGCACTCCCAGAAATGCTGGCAGTGCATGGGTAAAATATAGTCAAGAACAGGACACAGGGGTTGCATGGTGGCCCACTAAAAATTCACCATGGTGAATGTTAAAGCATTTTAGTGCCTTTAAAAGAAGCCCCATAGCATCCAGCCATCATGCCTTTTCCCTGGTCCCCAGCCCCCAGCCCAAGGCCAACAGTAGCTCAGCCTGAGTGTCTGTGCTGTCTCTCCTCTGGCTCCCCTTCACCCAGACCCAGCAGTATGTGGCCTGCTGCGCTGGCTTCCGTCACCCAACACCACGGGCTCAAGGGCCATCTATGTTGCACAAATCTCAATACTTCAGTCCTTTTCATGGCTGGATAACCAGTGTCCCATACTTGGCTTTCCCGTTTGTCAGCTAGAGGGAATTCTTCTGTGGAGACCATTGTTGCTGTAAGCATCCGTGTAGAAGGTTCGCTTTGACACATGTTTTCATTCTCTTGAGATGTACTTAGGAACAGAGCCGTTGGGCCGCGTGCTGACTCTGCTTTCCATGTGGCTCTCCTCCCAGCCGTGCAGCGGGCTTCTTACCACAGCTTTGGAGAGAAAGCTCTTGGTGTGATCTGCCACTCTGAGTCCTCCCTCCCTTGTGGGCATAATGCTGTCTCTCCCTGTGGTTTTGACCAGCATCTTCCTGGACCATAGCGGCTGTGTCTTCCATGGGTAGAAGTCCATTCCCAACCTTCAGCTACTGCTGAGAGGGTTATTGAGTTGTAAGAGCTCTTTATCTAGTAGAGCTACAAGTATTTGTGATTTGCAGATCATGTTCTTGCAGTCTGTGTTGTCTTTTCAGCTTCTCAGTGGTTTCCTTTGAAACACAGAAACGTTTTGTTTGGAAGAAGTCTAGCTATCTCTTTGGTCTTTCTTTACTTGAGTTTTTTGGTATGATTATCTGACAAAGTGAAGTGTTGAAGATGTGTCTCCATCTTTTTTTTCTTTTCCTTTTCTTTTTCTTTCTTTCTTTTTCCTGTGCCATTCTGGGCCTGGGAGCTGTCCTGAGCGTGTTCACTCAAGGCTGGGGCTCTACCACTGAAGCCACAGCTCCATTTCCAGCTCTCTCTCTCTCTCTGTAGTTAATTGGAGATTTTAAAAAGTCTCATAGACTTTTCTGCCTGGACTGGCTTCGGACTGTGAGCCTCCGATGTCAGCCTCCTGAGTAGCAAGGATGACAGGCGTGAGCCACCGGTGCCTGACAATCTTCAGAGTCACTTTGGACTTTTAGCTTTACACTTAGCTTTGTTTTGCACTGGTGTTGTGTAAGGTGTGAGGGAGGGCCCACATTTTTCATACATGGATGCCACCTCTCTGTCGAAGGGACTGTCCCCTCTTTGCCCAGGGGCCAACACACTCTTCTTCAATGGGGATCTTTTTTTTATAAGGTCAAGTTTACCGAGGTTGAATTTATCCAGTGGGAAGGGCATCCCTTCAGACGTACGGTTCTGTGTATTTTGGCCCATGTGCTCTTCCGGGACCACCAACCCCGGGATGTGAGCTGCAGCCCAGCGAGGTGGCCCCATGGGTCTCCACTCCCATCTGCTAGCTGTCCCCAGCCGCGGGGACCCCCAAGCTCTCCTGACCTTCCATCTGGGTGGGGATGGGAGAGAAGGGGAGAAGGATGGAGGGGCGACGTTGATCACACTGCATTGAACTCATCAACGGACATGTTGAATTGAAAAGCTTTGGTATAACGACAAAGATAATAAAAAGAAATCTTGGGTCTTGGCAGGCAGCAGCCGGGTCTGTGCGCAGCGCCTCACGTCTTTAGTACAGCGGTGTCACGGTGAGGGTCTGCCACCGAGTGTGGAGAACCAGTTGGGCTGCTTCCAGCCTGGGCACAGGGGCTGCTTTGACGACTCGCCTGCGTCGGTGAGAAACTTCCAGACGGTTTTCCAAAGTGGTTGCTCCCTTTTGCAATAAATGAGAGCTCTGGTGGCTCTCCATCTTATCAGCACTCCACTCACTGTTGTCAGAGTTAAATTATTTTTTCTATTCTAATAGGCATGTAGATATATCTCAATATAGTTTAATTTGGATTTCTCAAATGACTGGTGATGTTAAGCATGTGTTTATTGTCTATTCATATATCTTTTGGGAAATGGCAGTTCAGATCTTTGGGCCATTTTCTCTAGTGTTTTGCTTTTTGATTACTGTTTTGTGAGGGTTCCTTCATCTATCCTGGGCGCTTGTGCCGTTAGGTATGCATGTGAGTCCTTTCTTACTTGCTGTGGGTCGCAGTATTAATTGTCTGTTAACACATAACAAATTGCTTCTGAACTTAGCGATTAAAATGGTTCGCATTTGTTATCCACACACAGTTTCTGCAGGCTGAAAATGGAGGAACGCTCGAGGGTGGGCCTGGCCTGGGGAGGTGCGCCTGCATGTGTGGGGGTCAGCTTCCAGGCAGGGCCGCGGCCCCTCCCAGCGCTGTCCCCAGGACGCCCGCGTCACCCCCACACGGCCGCCGGCCGCCACCAGCCAGGGCTGCTGGAAAGGCTTCATGACCTGACCTCTGAAGTCCCCGCAGGCACTGATGGTTGCCAACCCTGAAGGGGGGCAGTGGCACAGGTTCTAAGTGAGCAGAGACACGGCGGCCCGGACCTCCCTCCTCTGGGGGAGCGCCTGCCATCATCCGATTCTCCCCCTGGTCCTTGGGAGGCCCTTGGGTGGGTGGGAGTGGGCGACATGTGGCCCTCTTCAGAAGGTGACACCACCCCCCATCTCCTCACCTGTTCCCCTCATTCCTGTGAGCTAGCTGGGAGCTTCATTTTCTCATCTGCTCATTCTAGAAGCTTCTTAGGCCCCAGAGCAGTGTGCCAGAGCAGCCTGGTGACCCTGCAAGGACCCTGCCCTGCCCAGCCTCACGTCATTCTCTACCTCTCCGGAGATGGTGGCCTGCTGCCTTCCACGTGGTATGCCTGGGTGGCGGGCAACCTGCAAGGCCAGGAGCCGCTCAAGGGGTCCAGACCTGGGGGGAGGGGCTCCAGGGGTACAAGGGAGCCACCCCACCCTCCCTTTGCACGCAGGTGGGGCTGGGTTGCTACTGCGTTTCATGCGGGGTACGGCGGCAGGGTGTTGCTTGTGTCCCTTTCAAACCTGAGGTTTTCAGGATGAAACAGCCGATCGCCGAGGGGTACTGTGTGCTTGTGTGTGTGTATGCATACTCTCTCTCTCTCTCTCTCTCTCTCACACACACACACACACACACACACACACACACGTGTGCCTGCAAATACGTACACCAAATCCCCTTCCCAGAAATGAGTCAAACTCCAGACTGGAGGGAGGGTAGAACACCCCCCCTCTCCCCCCGCATCTGGCCTGCCTCCTCTGCACCCCACCTCCGGCTCCACCGGGCCATCTGGACACTGGACGGGAAGCAGCCCACCGCGCGGGGTGGGCCTTTCCCGCCAGCCGTTAATGTCTGAGCCCAGATGGCCCTGGCCTACGGGAAGGCCTGCCTGGGCGGGGCCTCTTCCTGGGCCTCCGCTGGTGTCCAGGAGGGACATTGTCTGCCAGCATGCCTCAGTCTCCCCAGCTGGGCAAGTGGGCGACCGGCCCTGAGGAGCAGCTGGAGCGCCTCTCCCTCAAGGAGGACCCCTGTGTCCTTGTGCCTGGGGCGTTGCGAAGCGAGCACCCCAGGTGCCCGGACACCTCTCGTGCGTGGTGTGGCAGTTGCGCTGCCGGTGGGGGGGGGGGGGTTGTCTGGAGCCGCTAAGCCAAGAATATGCCCTGTGCTACCCTGCGTGTTGGAGATGGATGAAGTCGTGACTTGTTCGCCTGAAATGCAAGTCCAGCCTGGCGCCCTGTGTTCTCTGCTAAATCCCTGCCCAAGGAAGGAAGTGGCCACCTGGATATCTAAAATCAGCGAGAGCAGGCGGGGCGCGGAGGTCTGTATTTCAATCTCGTTCCAGAGATGGCTCCATGTGCTAAGTCTTTCCTCCAGTCTTGGGGAACCCCAAAGTGCTCGCCTGGGGCCAGGGTCATTGTTGAGGATGGACTAGGGAACACGCCCCCCATCCCCCCCATCCCCAGCTTCCTGATTGCATAGGGCTGGTGGCACCGGAGGGCAGCTTGCTGGCACCGCTTGGAGCTGTGTACAGGGCCGGGCTGTGCTGGGTTCAACCCCACCCTCTCTCCAGAGTCCGTGACTCAGAGAAGCCCCTTCACCCTGCCCGCCGGCCGGCGTGGACTTCTGAGAAATGCTGCAGAGCTGCATCCCAGATCACCCTGTGTGCTGCGGCTCGGGCAGGTGCTACCATGCTGCCTAGCGTGGCGGTGACTGGCGGTCAGAGAGCCACCCTGGCAGTGCGGGCAGCGCCCTCTGAGCGCCCCGTCCTGCGGCAGCCTGTGAAATGGACAGGGCCACCCAGCCGCAGACAAAGGAGACGCCACCTCCCCGCCTCACCCCTGCCCCCAGCTGCCAGCTGTCCCCAGACTCAGGCCCCAGTTCAGTGGATACCATCACAGAGGAGGAGGGAGTGAGGGAAGGCCAAGAGAGACAGCGAGCGTCTCCCCCCACCTCACGTTCGGTTCATGAAGGATTGACCCCCACTCTGGGTGCACGCTGATGTCAGGCAAAACCCCAGGTATGTGCGGACATGCTTGATACTGGCCAGGCTATCCACCTAGCATGCCATTGTGGGCCTAACCGAAAGTCCTCACCTTCCCCAGCCCTGAGGGCCTTTTTGATAACCTCTAATAGTCTCCTTGCTCAGACCCCACAAAAGCCTAACTCCAACCCCACCTCCATTCCCCAGGGAAGATTACTTGCCGCTCCCTGCTGTAATAAACAGCAGCCCCTCACCTGTTGCGATCTGGTCTGGCCTGTTCTTTCTCCTCCATTCTCCTAACAGTCTGAATCAGGCCTCCCAAAGGGAAACAAACGGTCAAAGGCCAACCAGATAGGCTGGGGATTTGGTATCCTCACATCACATTGAAATCCATGCATAGGAGAGTGAGTGGGGCTGGAGAAGGTCAGGAGCACTGACTTGGAGTCCAGGTTCACGCCACGCCCTAGACTTGCTCTGGTCCCTCCCAAGGATCTCAGAGTCAACATGAAGACCACCAGTGATGGGAGCCTGAGGGCCTCGGGGCACTGGCACAGGGCCAGGCACCGGCAGAGCTGAGGGTCTGAGGGCCTCTAAGCACCAGCCAGCACCAGCCAAGACAGCCACTCTCTCCAGCTGTGATTTCTGGCTCTGCTATGAATCCAGTTCTTCATCAGGGTATCACTCCTGATGGTACAGTGTTTCTCTAACTCCTGTACCTTTGTTAGCTTTTTTCTTTTTCTTTCTTTTCTTTCCTTTCCTTCCTTTCTCCTTCCTTCCTGTCTTCCTGTCTTCCTTCCTTCCTTCCTTCCTTTCTTCCTTTCTTTCTTTCTTTCTCTCTCTTTCTCTCTCTCTGTTTCTCTCTCTCTTTCTCTTTCTTTTCTTTCTTTCTTCCTTTCCTTTCTTTCTTTCTCTCTTCCTTTCCTTTCTTTCTCTCTCTCTTTCTCTCTCTCTCTCTTTCTCTCTCTCTTTCTTTCTTTCTTTCTTTCTTTCTTTCTTTCTTTCTTTCTTTCTTTCTTTCTTTCTTTCTTTCTTTCTTTCTTTCTTTCTTTCTTTCTTTCTTTCTTCTGGTTCTAGAGCTTGAGCTCATGGCCTGCATGCTCTCCCTGAGCTTCTGTGCGCTTTTGTGTTCAAGGCTAGTGTTCTACCACTATGTCTTATGGGCCTTCCTGCCCAGTGTCTTCGGACTGTGATCCTCCAGTCTCAGCCTCCCGAGTAGCTAGGATTACAAGCCTGAGTCACAGGTGCCTGGCCTCCTTAGGCGTTTAGTGGTCTGTTAGACACTCTGTAGTCCTTCACAATGACAGAATAGCCAGGAGGAGCAGGCCCAGGGAGCCCAGTGTGGCCTATAATCACATTTGTTCTCCATACAGATGGCAGGCCTGGGCTTATACATCGGCCTCCTGCAAGTTGGGGTGGTGTCCTCCAAAGGGCCTGGTAGCTTCTGGGGGGATGTGGAAGTGTCGCTGTTGTATCTCTAAAGGTATGTTCCTCCTGTGGGGGTTCTTTCAGGTGGCCAGACCTCATTCCTCATGACTTCGGGGCTGAAGCTCTGGGCTTTATCTCAAATAGGACTGGGTGTGTAGTTTTGCAAGTAGCCTCTGCATCAGGCTAAGAGATGCCAACTGCTTTCTGGTGTGATTCTGCTGTGCCCTTCTGGGGACCCCAATGGCACTTCTGCATCGAAATGTGCCCAATGCCTTATATGACAGGTATGAGTATGACCCACTGAGCCAGAGGAAGACGCCAGATCAACAACCAGCGCCAGCACTGACCCAGAGGCAAGAGCCCGGGTAGAGCAACCGGCGTCAATGTCATCCAAACCCGAGCGGTTACAGGCCTCCCTCAGGGTCAGAAGGCAGCAGCTCAGAGGAGGGGCCTTCCCTTCCTCCCCTCCTCCCTGGCCCTCTCATTCAGAGCCCATTGTGTCTCCTCAGTTTCCCTCCCTCCCTCCCTCCCTCCCTCCTTCCTTCCCTCCCTCCTCAGTTTGTCCTGGCCCCTGTGTTTGATTTTCCAAGTCTCCCAAAGAGTCAGGTGTAGTGGTGTATGCCTGTAACCACAGCTACTTGAGAGGCTGAGATAGGAGACTCATTGAGGCTGGTCCAGGCAAAAGTGAGACTCTATTTCAAAAACAAACCAAAAAATGCAGGGGCTGAGGGTGTGGCTCAAGAGGTAGTGCGACTAGACCCCAAGCGTGAGACCCTGGGTTTCATCCCCAGCACAGAATGGTGAAAGTGTCCTCGTGGCTGTCCGCTGGTCCCAGGTGAGAGTGGCACGGAGAGCCGGCTCTCACGAATCCGCTGCTCACCCGGTCCCCTGCAGTCATGCAAACTCTAGAGCGGAATGAAGGTGGACGCCAGACATGTGGCACGGATGTGAAGTGACCGGGCAATGGCCTGGGCACCACAGAAGCACACGGGAACCGCTGGGCTCCGGATGAAGCCTGCCCTCCCTCCAGAGGGATGGCCCATGGGGCCTCCCAGCCGGGGCCCTGCCCTCCCTCCAGGCTTCTGCAGTAGCCTTGTTTTGTGGGGCTGGTTGCATCCTGGCAGGGGTGCTGGGGTCAAGGTCAGGATGGGCTTCCTGCCTGGGAGGCCCTTGGTCAACACAATCCCCATTGTTCCTCAGACCTCTGGAAGCTTCCTCAGGACGTGGGGGCCCAATGGAGGGGCTGCTATTTTGGGCCCTGGGTGCCCTGGGTTCCCATTTTCTCAGGAGACAGGGCGGTGGGCCGGCGTGGGTGGGGTGCGGGGCCCCACTGCTCTGCCCTCACCTTGCCAGCTCTTGTTGGAACCATGCCAGCCAGAGGCCACCTCCAACTGCAGAGGTCACCGCAGGGGGACCCTGGAGCCCTGGGCTGGTCTGGGGGGTCCTGTGTCCTCAGAAGGATCACTGACACTTTGCCACAGATCTCCAGAACCCCTCCCGTTAGTCGCTCTGAGCTTGGTGTGGCTCAGAAGGCACAGGACTGGTCCCAGGTGGGCAGCATTCTGTTCAGATGCCAACACAGAAGCCAGATCCTTGGGAGATCTGCCCACCCTCCTCTGGCCAGGCTCTGACGTTCATGGAGGCCTGGGCCGTGGAGGCGCATTCTGGAAGACCTAAGTTTAGATGAGGACCTAGGTTTCACTTTGTTCCAAAGTGGTGGCACCATTTTGTATTCCCTCAAGCAGTGGGCGAGGGGTCTCATCTCCCTAGCTCTGTGCCAGCCTTTGAGATCGCCCATCTCTCATTCTGGCCATGCCTCTGGCTGTGATCTGGCCTCTGGCAGTGGTGTAAGTTCATATTTACCCGTATGTTTAATCCACCAGAGCTGTGTGCCCTGCATGTCAGTATTCGTGATGCTGAGTGTGTTCAGGCTGGCTGGGTAGGTGGACCAGACCCTACTTGTGGAGGGTGTGCCAGCCTTGGAAGGTGACAGATGAAGGGGAGAGTCGGGAGTAGCTCTCACCAGGGAGCACATGCCAAGTTCTGTGGTGACCTAGGTCCGGGAGGGAAAGAAACAGAAGTGTTCCATATGGTCAGAGTCCTTTGGCGATGGTCCAGGAGGACAGAAAAGTATTTTGTAGAAAGAGAGGGCAGAATGAGAGGCTCGGGAGCTCTCCTTCCTTTACTTAACAAGTGTTTATTACTGACCGTGTGCTGGACATTGTGCCTGCCGGCCAAAGGCGCCAGCTGGGACTGTGGCACTCTGCCCCTCCCTCTGCCCAGGGGGCCTGGTGAAGCTTGTTTGTGAGTGCCATGGGGTCCCTCCCGGGATGGGAGCAATTCTTGATTGACCAGACAGCTTGTGCCTGCAACGATGACATACAAATCACAGAGACAAGAAGAGTGGACATTTGTGACAGGCTGGACAGCACTTCTGGAGCTATTAAACACAATGGCCCGTGTGTTAATTTGCTAATTAATCGTTCTAGAATCTCATTGTATGAAAAAGCTCCTTCTGGGCCTAGCTCTGTCTG
Source organism: Dipodomys ordii (assembly GCF_000151885.1). Lineage (NCBI taxonomy): Eukaryota > Metazoa > Chordata > Mammalia > Rodentia > Heteromyidae > Dipodomys > Dipodomys ordii. The sequence goes on along the minus strand of NW_012267291.1, from coordinate 1,427,675 downwards.
CTTCGATGGCTCTGAACCGGGCTTTGCAGATGCCAAGATCCTGATGTTTTGCATGGGTAATGTAAACTTCCCACTGGTGAGAAAGACATCTCACATGGACCCCCCCCCCACAGTACCTCCAGGGTTCAGTCTTTCCTTGGATGTGACTTCCAGCAGACGCTCTCCTATGTGGCAAATACTTTGTTCAAAGCATCGGGGACCTTCTCACTCATGGGGGATGCAGAGTTTAGGCAAAGTGTCTGACCCCAGGTTCCAGCCAAGTTCTGGCTTTATGTTAGATGTTATTGTGATGCCCAGGCCCGGCCCCTCCCCTCACACCCTGGCCATCCGGCCATCTAGCCATCCGGCCATCCTCTGGGGGCCTGGGTGTTTTCTGAGTCTTGTGTACCCAGTCCTCTGTAAGAAGAGGTTGTTTGTTGTGTGTGAGGGAGAGGATGTAGGAGGTCTTTCCTTTTCATTTTCATTAAACGACAGTGGTTCCGTTTTGGGAATATGGCACCTTTGAGCAAGTCCGCCAAGCAGAGGTCTGAGGTTGCGATGGATGATCATGAAGAGCGCGGTGGGGAAACTCAGCCCTGGGAGCAGAGCGCTGGTGCTGGGGGTGTGGTAGCAGGACTCTAATTATGTCCTGGGCTCGGAGCAGCTCCAAATGTCAGCTAGGACTTGAACCCAGGCCCACTCGGTGTCCCCAAGCACAGACATGCCCTTCCTGGCCAGGTCTGAGGGTGGGCTGAGCAGTACTGTTCTGGGGGCAGAGCTGCCCCATGTTCAGGCCCCGTGAGTGCTGGGACACATGTCCGGAGCAGAGGCAGGGCCCCACCAGCCCAGCTCCTGCGGGGAAATGGGGAGGGGGCCCTGAATGGAAGCAGGAACCTCTGGATGTGTCCCAGAGCGCACTGCTCCCGGGACAGAGGCGGCTGCGGGCAAGGCCTTACCCAAACCGCGTTCAGCGCTTACCCCCACAACCCAAACCTGGAAATGGTGAGCTGTGGATCAGGGGCCCAGCAGCAGCTCAGCAGCGGCTCTCGCTTCTTCTGCCCATCCTTCCACATGGCCGGGACTCACTGCGTCCTGCCATGGCCCTCGGGGACATTGCCTGGCCTTCCTGGAGGAGTCGGCCTGTGCACAGAGACAAAGCGGGGCCCTTCCCAGGCTGTTCAATCATCCGATGGCAACTTGCCTTTGACATTGACTAACTCCTGCCAGTCACCGGGGCTGCGCCACCCCCCCCCGCCCCCCGCCTCCCCGCGCCCCTGATGTGCCCCGCCCGCTGGAGGGTAACCATCTGGTAGAGGAAACACACACAATTAAAGAATGGCGCACGTAAACATCTAATTACAGATGTGTGATGAGTCGTGAAGGAAAGAAAACAATGTGGAGGAGGAGGTGACAGCAAAGCCCTATTTCAGGCGAGGGGGCCTCGGGGGCCGCTGGGGCCGCAGGTTCACGAGACCTAAAGGATGAGTGGCAACGGCGATGACCGCCGGGCACAGCGCTGCGTTTGCAGATGGCGTGCTGAGCCCTGGGCACGGCTGACATACTCAGTACTGGCAGCGAGCTCTGCCCCCTCCTGCGTTGTAGGTGAAGAAACCGAGGCACAGGGAGGCTCTGCGAATTCCCCTCCCCTGGTAGATTGGAAAAACGGGTGGTGGAGGCAGCGGGAGTCACTGTCTCTCAACGTAGAGCTGTCTCTGCGTGGATGGTTTGTAACTGCGGAAAAGAGGGTCAAGATGCCCCAATGGCGGAGCCTCCAAAGTGGCCTGCATGGGTCCCCCTTGTTTCCCCACAGCTGCCAGATGAGGCTGGAGCCTTCCAGTCCAGAAGCTGGTGACACCCCAGGCCGCTGACTGCACCCTTCCCCGCCATGCCGCACAGGGCCCATGCAGCAAGCAGGGCACCCTGAGGACAGCTGTGCCCCAGGACCGCTATGTCAAGCCCCAGAGCCAGGCCTCCAGCCTGCTACCCGTCAGAACCCTGCTCCTGAGCTGATGCGTGTCCTGGGACAGGCAGGGGCCAGCTACGAGTGTGACAGGCAGTGGAGACTGGGGAGCTGTGCCCGCAGCTGCCACCGCATCTGGAGCCAACGTCTCTGCCGCTCTCGGTGGAGCAGCACACAGGCGTGGGTGTCTATGGGGCTTGCTTTCTGCTCACCAGAAAAAGCAGCAGCCTGACCGTGTCCTGCTCCCGGCGACTTCGCCTTCCTCTTAGAAGAGCCTCACGTCTCTCAGCTCCCTCTTTCCCAGGGCCAGGCACAGGCAGCCCCCCGCCCCCCCCCCACACCTCCTGCCAACTTGGTCCACATGTTTCATAGATCTTCCTGGACACCAAAGGCTTTCCAAGAAAAGACACATGAAATGAGATGAGAGCAATTCCAGGAACCCCTGGCACATGGGGTTCTGCTGTCCACCACAACCCAGCCCTGTCCAGGAGCTTGGGCTAGTCCCAGGAGTTTAACTGAACTGCTGTTCTCCAAGGCCTTTGGCTGGTGTGGAGGCTAAGCTGAGAAGTGTTTACCTGTTTTACTTCAAAGCGTGGAGCCTTGCTTGGCACCCTGGAAGGCCTTCCTGCCTGGTTTCAGGGGATGGTTTGTGGGGGAGGGAAGGTTTGGATCAGTCAGGACTAGGGTGAGAAGTAGGTGGTGGGGTCGAGTTGGAGTTAAAGTTAGGCTGGATTGGACTGAGTTCAAGTTGGGTTGGTTTGACTTGGACGGTGTGTTCGCTTTCCATGGTTGAATCAAAAATAGCTGAGGAAAACAAAGGAGGAAAGTTTCTTTTGGATCATCATTTTCAAGGTTCCAATCCGTGGTCAGCTGGCTGTCTTGTTTCTCGGCCTGGAGCAAAGCAGGAATGACCTGGTGGAAGGCAGGGTAGAGGGAAGCTGCTCAGTTCATGGCAGTCAGGAAGAGAGAGAACATGGGATGGGGACAGAGGTGCCCTTCCAGGGCTCCCTTGGTGGGAGGAGCGCCCCCCCGCCTCACCTCCATCCAGCTATCCCGTCATCAGTGGGTTGACCCACAGATGACGCCAGAGCCTCCACGATCCAGACGCCTTCAAGGCTTTGCCTTCAAACACAGATGCACTGGGAACCAATACATAAGTCTTTGGGGGACAGACCATGCAGGTGGGCTGGGTTGGAGTTAAGTGTGGCTGGATTGGGCCGGATTGTTCTGGGTTGGGTTTAGGATGGTGTGGAGCTGGTGTTGGGTTGGACTGTGGATGGCATTTAAGATCCATTTTCAGATGTGTGGTGATCCGGGTGTTATAAGTTCAGGCTGAGTTAGGGGAACAGGTCTCTGACTCCCTCCCACCCCCACATCTCTCCTTGGGAGCAGAAGATGTGTGTCCATTGTGAGCATGACCAGGTTCACTCAGTGACATTCAGAGCCAGCAATGAAGGACTTCTTCACCTAGCAAAGTGTGAATTCACATAGCCACGATGACTGTCAACAGGTGTGTCCTGCATAGAGCGAGAGGAGCAGGATCAGAAACAGCACCCACCGGCCTGGTTCTTAGAGCCAAGAGGCCAGTTGGGGACCACAGCAAGGCCTGTTGAGCTGCCACTTGCCCTCCGGACACTCTCGGCAGCTCCCTTCAATATGTGTGCGATTGGTCAGTTGGCCTGCTGTCCCCCTCCTGGTTTGGGTCTGCAGAGAGGGTGGCTAAGCCCCTAGAGATGCTTCTGGAATAAATGCATGGGTATGGTATGATAGGGCTGGTGTGTGGGGACCCTGGGCTCCACAGCCTCCATTCCAAACCAGGAAAGGGGAAAGGGGGAAAGAGAAAGAAAGACCGGGGAATGAAGGCGAGGCAGTGTATCTGCTCAGCTGTGCGTGTGCAGGGTGCTGTGTGTGCGTGTGTGCCCACTCTTGTGCCTGGGTGCTAGGCAGCGTGGCCTCCCGTGCCCCCTGCCCACCAGCCCTGTTCTCTGTGCGCCTCTGTCTCGCTGGAGTCTCATCAGTGTGCAGCCCGCGTCCCCGCCGGAGCCGAGTGAGTCACCGCTGAGCTGCAGACGGTGGGGGCCGCGCTGGGCACAGCTCCCCGCCGGCCTTCACTTTCAGCTGCTGCTCTGAGCAGCGCCCACGCCTTCCCGGGGGCTGGGCCCCTCGAGCCTGGCAGATCGGGAGGGGGGGAGGGGAGGGAAGAGACACCGACTTGAGGCAGCCTGAGCCCTGCCTTCTGCCAGCCAGCAGCCCCAGTTGGAGGGCAGCCAGCTGCAGCCTTGACTACCCTTCCCAGAAACCCTGGGGGTGCTGACCAGCTCCCCCATGCTCAGCCTATATCTGGGGGGCCTCCTACAGGAGTGGGGTCCTGCTAACTGCACAGGCCTTTGTGAGGCTCCTACCGAGAGAGCCACTCCTGTCTGATCAGGGTCATCCTTCCCCAATTCCAGGAGGGTCTGGAAGCTTCGAGAAAGAATGTCACAGGGCCCCAAGTCCAGGCCTCACGAGGCCAGGGAGGGGCACAGATGAGTGGCTGGACACAGTGCGGAGTGGCGGGAGGCACGGGCAGAGGCGTCTGCGTTGCTGGTGGGCCAGTCTGCAGTAAACCCATGAGGCCAGGGCTGTGCCAGTCTCCTGGCTCCATGCCCAGCCCAGGGCTTGGCACTCACCGGGAGCCCAGTACCTGTGGATGAACCTCAAGGGAGACAAGGCTGGGGGCTGATAGGAGGGGCAGCCAGTGCCGAGGCCCGGGCGGAAGCCGGCTGGAGTACTCACGAAGGCCGCCACACAGTCGGGGAACATAGCGAGGAGAGGGGAGGCCGCAGAATCAGGCTTGCGTCCGTGGAAGGAGACTGGGTTCCCCACTCAGGGTGGGGGAAGGCAGGGAAGGCCTCACACACGAGGAGGAAAGGACTCACAAGGCACAAGACCTGGCAGAGCAGCCCTGCTGAGCACTATCTTGTGTATTCTAGAAGATGATTTCAGGGAGCGATCCCACGCATGGCTGTCCCTGAGCAGGGAACAGGGCAGGCCTGCTGCCCTGCCACAACCCGCTCTTTGCCGCACCCGCTAGTCTCCCACTCCGTCCTTCCTCTCCGTCCTCCCTGCTGGTCCTCTCTGTGCTCGCTGGGCATTAAAACCCTGGCCATGGGCTCTGCGCCCAGAGCACCTTGCTACCTGCCAGTTGTCACCTCAGACTCATAATTGTCTGTGGCCCGGGGAACAAATGCTCCTGAGGAAGCCGCTGGGTGGCCTTTCCTGCCGCTTTGGTTGACATTGTGGTTGGCTGAGAACTTGGGTAACTTTGAAAAAGTCAGTGTCTCTGGGGACCCCCAGTCCACCAGCCCAAGGGTGGCTGCATTTAGGATTCGCTTTGGTGTTTGGGGTGCATTCTGGAGATGAAACACCACCGCTAGGATGTTTGGATGGCAACTACTACTGGCCCCGTTGTCCCCAGCAGACCCGGTGTCCCCAGCAGACCCGGGCAGGGCAGACCTGGGTCCATTGGGGAGCCAAGACGGCGCTGTGTATGGGTGGCATTGGAGTGGTCCAGCCGCCCGTGGGGTGCCAGGGGTGCTGGGAGAGAGCAAGGCATTGTAGGAGACCAAAAGTGGTGTGGAAGAGGATGGAGACCTGGGTTCAAATCCTGGTTCCTCTGTCCTGCCACGTTTTCTGCCTCCTGGCTGGAGGGCTTCAAAGGCAGGACCAGTGCGTTTGGACCTGGTCATGGCAGTGGCGGGGGCTGGGGGGTGGGGGATCCTGAGTGTCTGTGCTTGGCATTGTCTCCTTGCTGGTGCTGTGGGTTCAAGGATGGGCTGTGTATGATGACGGTTTCTGCTTCTGAGACTCTGCCATGCGCTGTGGGCCGGGGAGGCGGGGGGGGGGGGGGGGGGGGAGGGGAGGGGCGCCTCCCGCCCAGGGTCCCGGAAGGCTTCCTTCAGCTCCCTGTGCTGAGCGCCCTGTGTGCCAGGGGGTCCTCCAACCACTGAAAGCATGATGAACTATTTGGTGACATATTCTCCGTCAGCCTGTTGTCCAGAGAGCCCATCTCCAAGTGACTGCCGGGACTTCCAATGCCAAGGTCACTTTTCTTGGGAACCGTCACATATGGAATCTATTTTCAATTTAGAAGAACGGAGCCCCTCCCCCACCCTTTCCTCTCCCTCCCCTGTGTCCTGCCACCCCCCCCCCCCACACACAGCTGTCCTGTAGACACGAACGAGGCTGTCGCTACCTCTCATGCATTGTTACGGTGTCCAGCCTGGAAATTCTCACCCACCCCTCGGCTTGACCACGTTTTCGGGGCCAGAGAAAGGCCCTGGCCAGAGCCACTTCCACCGCTCTGGTGCTTCCCGCCCCTGCCTCTTGTGCCCCTGCCTTACAGGTAAACTGATCCTCTTCTCCAGAGCGCCGGGGAGGAAGGGGTGGACCGGCCTGCCACTGGAGGGTTTGGACCAGAGTCAGGGGGCAGTTGCTTCAGTGGTGCCACCCCCCCTGACACCCCCTCCGCCCCCCCATGCTGCCGCCTGTACGCCTGCCCCAGGCCTGGGACTCCTAACCCCCAGCACGAGTCATTTCTTATCCTCACCACAAACCCATTATCGAGGCTTCTCTTGTAATAGAGAAGGATGAGCATCTGGCCCACGGTTTAGTGGAGCCTGTAGGACACAGCCCCAAATAGGGCCCCAAAGCCTGACCTAACTCGATGGAAAAGTCTCCAGCATGATCCTGGAGCAGTCACCTGGACGAAGGCTCTGCCTGGGGGAGGGGAGGGGGGAGAGGCTGGCACAGCTCCCTCCCTCTGATGGCTTGGGTGTTTTTGCAGATGCCAGCATGCTCGCGAGAGGGTGGAGCCAGTTACGTTCATTGGAGAGAGGAAAAGCAGGGAACGTTGTGTCTAACTCAGTCCCCAGCCTAACGTCCTTGTCCCAAGGCCCATCCTGGTCCCGAAGGCCCCTCCTCGGCTGTGACATCACCAGCTGGCCCCACAGATGACAGGCCCAGGATCCATCGCCAGCCATCTGCTTTCTCCCTGATGGGCAGCCCGGGCTCAAAGCGGCCCCACCGGGCTGAGAAGCAGCTGCACCCAGCCCAGCCCAGCCCAGGAAGAGGAGGGGCTGGCAGAGTTGTTGGTATCTTAGACATGTTGGTCATCTCCCCAACCAGTGCTGGAGTTCCTAAACAAACAGACAGGCTCCCTCACAGCCTGTCTCAGTGCGGCTCAGTCTGATGAGACAGAGCTTTGGGCATCTGTGGGCCAATTCACGAGTAGGAGACGTGATGAAAGGAACATTTTCTTAATAGATACGGAGCCTTACACAACCCAGGGCCTGAAAACTTCAAAGAAACGTCTCAGCTTTAGCCTCTGGAAGTTAGGGGCGAAAAACAAAATCCCAGCCCTCTTCGGTCTTCTCGCTTCTCTGAAAGTGATGCTTTTGCAATGTTACGGGGAACCTGTTTGCCAATGGAGAGATGCCTTGGCAGCTTTGGGGGCGTTAAGCTAGCCGCAGCAGCCCGTGGCACCACGGTGCAAATGCTGAGCTGTGCCCCCGCTTTCTAGAGGGAAAGGCCAGACGGGCCGCTGCTCTTGCAGAGTTTGGACCGCCGGAAGGCGCTTAAGTACTCAGCCTTCGCAGGCTCCGCAGTGCCTTGAACTAGTTGTTTTCCTGAGGTGTGTGTGAGCTGGATCAAGCGACTGGGGAACTCAGACTCAATCTCAGACTTACTCCTTTCTTCTTTTTCTTTCCCTCCCCCTCCCCCCTCTCTCTTTTGAAGGGTTTTCTCCCGACTCCAGCCATGGGACAATGACCCTGGCAGACAACAGCACACACCCCCACCCCACCCCCACCCCCCCTTGGAAGGTGCACAATCACTCTCCTGGTGTCTGTCTGTTCTGCCTGACTTGGAAAAATGGCTCCCTGCTTCGAGTTCCTAAAACATTTATCATCCCCACGACTCCCCGGCAATTAATCATGTGCTGCCCCGACCATCTTCTCTGCTGCTGTATTGAGCGGCTGTTTAACCCTTATCAGCGGCAGCGGCGGGGCTTCCTAACTCGACAAAGGTCCACCTATCTCTGTCTCCCGTACCCAGAAGATCCTCAAAGAATGTCCGGCCCCTTGTAATGTGCCGGGAGGCAGTGTCTCTCCCAACAAGTTGTGTTTGTGTGCCCAGGCCTGGGCCTTCTAGGGCCCAAGATAGGTGCTGCCATTCTGGGTCCACCATGACTGTTTGGTTTGCTCAACAATTACTGAACAGCCTCAGTAGGCCAGACGCTATGTAGATACTTCTGTAGCCACCCAAGAGGGGCGTCCTCCCTGCCTACGCCTTCTGGAATCCAGTTACTCACTCCAGGCTCCTGCTCCTGACTGAGAGGATGCACTTCTTCCTGGGTGAGCGGTTACCTTGCTCAAAGGCCCTTGGCCAGTGGCCAGGAGTCTGGGCGACACTGGTGGGTTTGCTCTTGTTAAGAGTGTGTGGCTGTCCAGGAAGAGAGGGCCTGTGTATAGAAATCTCCACCCTCTCATCCCCAGGGAGGTCAGGAAGGGGCGTCCAGCGGCCTCCTGTGGCTGACCATCATTATTCACGTCCCAGCCACGCATTCCCCTGACCAAAGGCTGAGGTGAACGTGCATGGACGGCCAAAGGGACAGGGACCCGGGGGGGGGGGACTCAAGGGAGCACAGGTTAATCAAAGCTGTAGTCACCCCAGACAAGATGGCTGCCGTTGGCCTGATCCTTGACAGTCTCCTGCTTCTACCATGGACTTCTCCATGATGAGAGTTCTCCATGTGAACATGGAGATGGTCTGCATCATCCAAGAGTCTTTTCAGGCTGAGGTCCCCACCTCCCCCATCCCTACCCTTCTTCACCCTGCACCAGCATGTTCCATTTGTGGGTTTGCTGTCCTGTGCACTGGGGGCCACATGAGGGCAGATCTCTGCTCACCAACCCCCCAGACAGAAGGTGGGCAGGAGGATCGCTGTGCCTTCATGGGTAGAAATGCCACCCAGGCCTTGTCCTGGCAAGTGGACCCTGGACATGGAGAAGGCCAGGCCCCCCGGCTTCAAACCAGAGCACTTGAAACCACATCTCATTCCTGCCTGGGATTTACAACTCTCGGGGGTCTATTACCCAGCCTACTTCCCAGCCAAAGCCTGATTTGGGGGCAGCTGAAAGTAGCCCCAGGACCCACACCTCCCCCATGGGTCACCCATCCCCACGGACAACAGATCTCCTGTCAGCCCATGGTGACACTCTGAGAACCTAGAGGCACCATCTTGGCCCTGGTGACTCCTGGGAAACAAAGCAGACTTTCACACACATCCACAACAAAGGGCAAAGCAGGAGCTGATGATATTCAAGGCGACCTCACCTCATTGTCACCCCACCACCATGGAGAGTCACGTCTGGAATCCCAGCAGCACCCTGGAGTCCCCCGGCATGGGGAGACCCACCAAGGGGGAACGCCACCCCACGGGGGAAGAACCTCAGAAAGGAACCTCATTCGGAAAGCAGTTCTTTGCAGATACAAGGAGAGATCCTGGAGGCCTTCTGAGCAGAGAGGAGGCTGGGACAGGGAGAAGCAGAGATCGGAAGATGTTGCCAAACGCCAGGGAGTGCGAGGAGCCTCCCAAGGCCAGAGAGGCCGGGAGCTGCTCCCCTCCGGCCAGCTGCACCGCAAAGCCGCAACTTCAGCCTTCTGGCCTAGAACCAGGCTGGACCATGTGAGTATGGCTGGTTTAAATTGTCCCACATCAAGGGTTTGTGACTTGAGGGCCATACCAGTGCTAACCTGGGGAATCTGAGCCTCCCATGGGGTGGGGTTAGGCTCAGAAGCCAGCTTCCGTGAGTCTCACTAGGGCGCGGTTTCCCTTCACCCCATCCATCCCTAGCGTCCCGCAGCTTTCAGTGACTTTCCTTCTGTGTATACATAGACGCCATGTGTTTCCATATTATCCACCTCCCATCATTTCCTTCCCCTCTCACTCCACTCCTATAATCCCCTCCCAAACAGTCTGAGACTAAATTATAATATAATCGGACTAAATTAGAATAGATGCACGTGTGAATTACCACAGTGAAACCTCTTTGTACAATTATACGGTGGAACATAATGAATCACAGGAAAGTAAAGCAGGCTTTGTCGGGAGTGAGTGCGGGCGGGGTGGAGGGTGAGGGGGAAGGCCGGGGAGAGGGTGAGCCAGGGTGAGCTGGCTGGCGGTACTTTATTAGCATGTATGAACTAGAAAAATGAAATCTGTCGCAATTGTTTTAAGAAGAGGGGATGAGAGAGGGGTGGTGAGTTTAATCAGATACATTGTATGGATGAATGGAAACATCATTGTGAACCCCTGCCCTCTCATGTACAACGAATATATGCTAGTAAAAAAAAAATCTTAAAAAATATCACAAGCTGGGGGGGGGGGCTGGGGCTCAGAGGCCTGTCATCCTAGCTACTCAGGAGGTTGAGATCTGAAGATTGTGGTTCAAAGCCAGCCCAGCCAGGAAAGTCCTTAGTACTCTTATCTCCAATTAACATTACTCCCATCCACTTCCCCCGTCCCCACCCCCCAAAAAACAGAAGTGGAGTCGTGGCTCAAGGTGGTAGAGCCCTAGCCTTGAGTATAAAAGCTCAGGGACAGCGCCCAGGCCGTGAGTTCAAGCCCTAGGAGTGGCACCAAAGAAAGGGAAAAAAAAATCACGGCAAGAAGTCAGCTTCAGTGAGGACTTGAGTTCATGGGAGACACAGGTCTTTCACAGGGGATGAGTTGGAGACGACTTAAGTGGGGGACAGGATTCGGTGGGTTACCTTCTGCAAGGTGCCCCACTAGGCAGAGCAGCGCAGGTGGCAGCTGCCCTTCCCGTGACCCACGGGGCTCATTCATCCTTGGTTCTTTGGACACACTTCCCAGACACCTAAGCGTGCCTGTTCCCAGGTGCTGGGACCACCATGTAAGCAGGCTGGGCCAGCTTGCACACTGGTAGAAGAGACAAGCAGAAAGGAATTAACAAGGTCCCAGGACAGTCTTACAGGAGGAGCTGTGAAGGTCTTGAAGGGGAGGGGGAAGCAGCCATCAGTGGGAGAGAGGATCTCAGACAGCAGGCCCAAAGGCCCTGGCCGGCTTGGTGGTCATGCTCAAAGGGACCACACTGGACGGTTTGCACAGGGACAGGGGACGGGGAAGGAGCAGGCTTATGAGGATGAATGCTCTGGGATTGGTGAAGCCTCCAGTAGGGCTCTCCACCACTTCAGGGAAGTCTTCTGTGTTTGCCTCAGCAGAAGTGAGCAGCGATTCTGCAGAAAACCTTTGCTGGTTGCATCACAAGGGGCCATGCTGTGCCTGAGTCTGGTTCCCCGGAGAAACTCAGCATAGGGAGGCACGTGCAATAACCCCTCTATGATATCTGTTCTCCTGGGATAATACAACATGTCTGGCTGGCCAGGTGGGTGACCTTTTCTCTCTCCCCAAGCTGAAAGATCTTCCCTGGGAGGAATGAAGAAACAGCCCAGAGCTGTATGTGAAATACAATTCTGAAGTGATGTGTGTGGCGATTGATTAGCAATGTCTTCTAGGAGCACAGGAATGGAGGAAGGAGTCAGTACCTCAAATTTCCAGAGATTTTCTAGATCTTGACCCAGTGGGTACACATGACAGATTAAAAAATAGTTCTTAATTGATCAATAGCATACATCTCAGATATTTGTATAGCTTGGTGACTTCAAAGAAAGAGAGGCATAGGAGAGCAGAGGGCTAGTATACCGAGGCTGCCGGATAGGAAGGCGATGGGGCATGCCCAGACACAGGACGCCCGCCTTGCCAACCTGAGCACCGGAAGTTGTTCTGAGCCTGCTCACCACCCGCAGCGCAGCTAGCACGTCCCCAGGGGCCGGGCTGGCCCCTGCAGGAGGGCACCTCCCTTGTTTCTAAGCTCAGGACACCAGCAGACACCACTCACCCCCCACCCCCACCCCCACCCCACAAGGCAGATCTCGGGCCTGAGTTGCCCCATGGTATACACAGCGCCTGCCTCCCACCAGAGCAAGCAGAGGGGACTCGGGCCCCCGCTGGGTGTGTACTGTCAAGAATACTGCCCAAAGCAGGCCAGAGAAGGCTCTGTGTAATGCGCTTTGTCTGGCTGCCCAAGGCCTACATTCTGTTCCTCAGAAAGGAAAAATATCCTATAGACCCACACCCAAAAGTGCACACGTGTGGCTGTGATTTATTAGCCCGCCTGTCAGCTGGTGTTTTCTCTCAGTTATGGCAGCACAGTCTTTCCTCTCTTCAACCACGCATCCACAATGTGGTTTCGGGATGTGTTTTCCCACTTCTTCCAGAGCCAAGAACCTGGCTGGGGCAGGGGTTGGGGGGTGGGGACTGACAAATGTAAGTGTAAGGAAAGTGAAGGTCGGGCAGAGCCTCCTCTGCCTGGGTGGTCACAGAAGAGCTCTTCCTGAAGGGCCATGAAGTCTCCATGCCTCCCCAGACCTCATGCTCCCGGATGGGACATCCAGCCCCGGCCTGATCCCAGCCGCCGACCCTTACCAGCACATTCTCCGTTCCCCCCCCCCCAGGGGACATGGTGGCAGGCACAGACTTCCAGAGGTGTCTCTGCTGCCTCTTGCCTTCATGAAGGGTCAGAGGAGGTGTCTGGGCTGCATGCCCACTGCTCTGCAGCAAAGCCTCCTCTCCTGGGTCAGGTTGCTGCTTCAGCCTGAGTCCCCACGTTCCGCTCTGGAGCTCCCAGGGAACCATGGGGGGGGCTGGTTAAGAATGCCAGGGCACATCTGGTAACAGCTGGAGGCCCACACTTATATAGTAGGGGAGGCTCTCCGCTTTCCTGTCCCCCTGGCTGTTTCCCAGGCTGTCCGTCCTTCTGTCTTGAGGGACTGTGCAGGCCACAGATGACTGAGCCCACCTGAGGTGCAAACTGACCCAGAGACCGGCCAGGGAGAGGACAGGCTTAAAGACCTGGAGCAGTTACTTCCTTCCCCCCTCCCTCCCTTCCCCTTCCTTCCTCTCTTTCCTTCCTTCCTTCCCTCTTCCTGCTGTCTCATTTCACTCTTTGACAAGGGACCTAGTGCGCCTTTGAAAACAAAACCCACTGTACAGGAAGTGTTGAAAACATACCTGTGATCTCTTCCATTGGAGGAGAGAGAGAGTAAAGCCAACGGGTGGCCCATTGTGGAGAGAGCAAAGAATTACTGAAAAGGAAAGAAGGAAGGAGAAGAGGAGAGGGAGGGAAGGAGGGAAGAAGACAAGGAAAAACAGAGATGGAAAAAATGAAAGAGAGGAGAAGAGGGAGTGAGGATGGGAGGGATAGGGGAGGAGAGGCGCTCCCTGGGAAAAAGCCTCCATCTGGCCCTCTGCACATGTGACACATGGAGATAGTCTGTAGAAATTTCTGGAGAAGGGCTTTGCAATCTTTCCATTCTGAGCAGTGGTGAGGTCAGGCAAACATGGGCTGTGGAAATGAGTTCACCTCGCAGGTAGAGCCTGCCAGCCCCACGCTAAGAGGAAAAGCCATCCCAGACCCTCTCTGTGGCTGCTGAAGGAGTTCTGTCATCGCCCCCCCTGGGCTCTGCCTATTTCAAAATTAGAGATGAAGCCCTGGTGTCGCATGCAGTGGCAATGGCCAGTTACTCTGCCACATCCAAGCTCTGCTGGCTGGCAGCCCTACCCACTCCAGATCCTCTGGCTTCTTGTCATGGGCCGGTCGCCTCACCTTCCCCTTGACCCTCCTTGCCATTCTCCTCCTGGATTGTTTATGCCTTTCTTCTGGTCTTTGTTCTAAGGTCACTGCCTCCCACAGGCCTTCCTTGGCCACCCTTCCTGTGGGCCCCACGGCTGTCACCAGTCAGGAATCTCACCGTGGCATTCCCAACAGTCAGCTCCGGCCCGACACACAATCATGGCTCTGCTGGAATCTATGCTCTGGTTGAGCTGCTACTCCTGAGGTTCTGCTCAGAGATCATCATGGGTGATGCCAGTAAGTCCCCCAAATCAGTTACAAGACTAAGAGGCAAAGAGAGAGTCCTGGAATGAGCTGGATCTGAGCTCCATCTTGGGTCTACCTCTTGTGGACCTCAGCGCAGTCCCAGGAGCTCTGGGAATCTGGGCCTTCATCAGGACACTGTGAAGAAGGAGAGAGGTCAAGGAGGTGATCTGTCCCTGCAGGGAGGAGAGGGCAGGCCTGGCTCAGCCCTGGAAAGAGGATGCTGTTATCCCAGTTCTTTCCCTGCAAGGCCTTGCTGGCCACCAGCTTGCTTCACCCTCTCTGTGCCGGTCTCTCTGTCAAGCCCAAGGAGCCGGGGTGGGGTGGGGGTAGGGTGGTGCCCCCCGCCCAGCTGTGGGGTTTGTCTCAGGCGTGCCTCCCTGTGGATCTTCACCACGGTGGCTCCATGGCAGACCATGGCCTGTCTGGAAGATGAGCGCCTCCTCTGCTCTCTCTCCTCATTAGCATAGGCCTAACACTGCTGGCGGAGACCCAAGGAGAGGGGCACCAGCCAGCTCCACCTCCAGGAATGAGGGGTGCCCAGGCACCAGCGCGCCATTCTGGCCCTGAGCAGCCCACCCCTGACTCCATAGAAAGGCTGATCCACACTCCACCCTGGGCCGGTGGAGGCTCGGCTTCCAGGGAGCAAGGCGATTCTCATGCCTGGGGCTCTTGCTCCTCTCCACATCCACCTGTTGCCTCAGAAGTGGCCCAGGGCCATGGGCCAGGGCTGCCTGGTCACAGAGGAGTAGCCCCAGTCCCACACCACACAGGACCCCAGCCACATACCCGTTGACCCTTGCTGTGCTAGCTCACAGAGCTGGTTAGCCTCTCCAGCGCCAGGCCCAGTGTTTTGGCAGGGATACCTTCTGCCTACTGTACCCCCAGCACCCTGACTGTCCAAACAGATTATGCTTCCTGACATGGGAACCTGCGGCCACCTGTGAGCTCAGTGCGGGTGCAGCTTTATCCCCATAGCAAGGACAGCAGCTTTATCTCTCAGGAGGTTCATTCATTCATTTGCTATTCATTTATTCTTTTATTCACTCAGCAAATATTTACCAGGCCTCCGCTCAGGGTGAGAACAACAGGGAAATGAATTAAACACACACAGCCCCCTCCCTGTCCTTTTGTGGAATCAAAGGAAGATAAGAAACTCTGCGTTTAAGGCCCATGGTGGGGCTTCCTGTTCTTTTCTGCCTGCCAGGGTATTCTGGTAATAACAACACCCTACTTTTTTCTGGGAAGGTGCCACTCCTGCTTCCTCAGTCCCTGGGCGGGGAGAGGCGGGGAGCTGTGAGGCGGGAGGTGATCCAGCTCAGGTGTCTCATTGGTGGGTGAGCGAGCAGAATCAGGAGAGCCAGGTGAGCTACCAAGAGGGTATGAGCAGGGTATGAGCAGGGGTGGGGGCAATTGACTCCATTCAGGCCACTGAGCCTACGGTTACTGAGGAGACCATGTGTCCTTCCATCCAGAGCTCTTCCTACCAAAAAGCCTCACCTCTTCCAACATGAGCATGGTTCCCTCCAACCTGTCCTTCCCCTACCCCATCCTCACCGAAGTCCAGACATAAGTGAGAAATGACACCATTATCCAGAGACCTACCTCAGAGACACTAGACTCCACAGGGACTGTAGAAAGCTAGCCACTCTTCTCTTGGGGTGCTCAGTGCTGCTTGTGGCGGGGGTGGGGGGGTGTAGAAGTGATTAAAGGGCTGGTTTCAGGCCCAAACTGTTCCTGAGTCACTGTGTGACCTTGGGCAAATACCTCCACTTCTCTAGGCTATACAATCTCTAGGCATTTGTTCAATACATTCATTATTTCTGAATCAATTAGACAGAAATGCTGAGATCAAGCGTCTTGAATTGAGCCAGAATGTGTGGGCTGACCGGCCATCCTTCGGGAAGATGGCTGCCCTTGCCAGCTCTGGCCAGACGTCCCCTCTGCTTGGCTCCAAAAGTCCCAGCCTGAAATGGCTGTTCTACTGAACTCAACCCAACTTCCCAACACTGTGTTTTCCTTTTTCTTCTCCTGTTCCAGGCAGAGCAGGGTGAGAAACTGTACCGAGTAAAGAAGACAGGAAAGCTTGATGTTACTAATGGAATCCCAAGGAAATGAAGTGTAAAACCGCACAAGTTATTCAGCTCCATAATGCTTTTTATCAGAGGCCCTGGAAAGAACTCCTTGGCAGGAGGAAGTCTGATTTCCTTGGAAAGATGGAGTTCTGACGAGGCCAGCAGGGAGCTGGGCCTCCTAGCTGTGCTAGGTCTGTAAGTCAAGCCTAGGCAAACAGCAACACATGATCTCTCTGTCTCAGTCTCTTTTCCTTTCTCTTGCCTCTGTTTTTCTGTCTGTCTCTCTGTCCCTCCCCCCGCCCCTACACACAAACCACAAGATGTAGTCTTTATCCTTACTTTTCAAGGGAAGATCTGTGTGACGTTCACGTGGCCTACTTTGGAAGGGACCTTCACTCCAGGATGCGCTTAGGGTAAAATCTAAACTCCCTAGTTTGGCTTCCAAACCCAAGAGGGTTGGAGCCAGTCTTGGCTTTCCTTCTCATCCTGAGTCGTCTGTCTGTGGGAGCACTCAGCCTGGATCCTCTCTGTCCCTTGAGGACACCAGCCCTGCATCCGCAGGGCCTAGGCTGTGGGCCTTGGCACGCCTGTGTTCTTCATACAGTCGGGCCCTGCTCTCCTTCATTACCGCAGGTGTCTCTTGGCCTGGAGGGAGCTCTGAAGTCTCAGAAGTCATGTTGTTGGCTGTTTGTTTCCTGGCTTCTCCTCCTAGAGAAGGGTGTCAGAGTTCATCCTCATCTCCCCACAGTTGAGGAAGTGTCTGGTCCAGAGAAGCAGAGGCGGGAGCTGTGTGTGTGTGTGTGTGTGTGTGTGTGTGTGTGTGTGTGTGTAAATATGCTAGGAGTCGAGTTTGGACAAAGGGGGGAGCTGGTTAGGGAACACCTTTCAGGAGGTGCGTGGTGTGCCTAAGGTCTACACAACAGGCCACTGGGGGTGGGTGGGGAGGATCTAAATTCTGGAGAGTAGAGCAAGCTTCCCTGAGCATGCTGAGGACCCGGATGACAGGAGTCCCTTAGCCCAGAGCTGTGTGGACACGTGGCCAGGGGAGGGGGCAGGCAGGCGGAGGCTCCAGGGGTGACTACAGGGTCAGCCACGGTCAGCAGCAATGAGGGGCGCTGCAAAAATTAAAATTAAAAGGTGAAGTTTGCTCTGCCTTCTGCATCTGCCTTTTGAGTCTCCCTGGTGGCCCTTGGAACTGGGAGCATGCGAAGAAGAGAATCCCAGGAAAGGCTGCTGTACTAGCCAAGCACACACAGCCCCCAGCCGTCATCACAGATCCACAGCAGCCCTGATGGATGGAATGTGAAACGGCTTTGAGCTCCAGTGTGACCTTCTGGGGCCGTACCTCAACCCACGTGCAGCCGTCCGTCCAACCTCTCCTACCCTCACCCTCTAAGCTTACCCCCTGCCCCTAAGCAGCCCCGGGGCCCAGGGAGCAGTTCCCTCATTTGAGTCCCAAGCCTCACCTAGCTTCTGGGGGAAGGAGGGGGCCGCCCAGGGCCTTGCTGGTGTCACGTGACACCTTTAGCATTCCAAGGCTAAACCTCAGACTCCTTCACAGTTCTCTCTTCCCATTCTTTTGCTGGGAACAATTTGTTTCCCACACTTCCTGTGGCTCTTTTCCAGAGACGACCTAGTCATTAACCAATAATAATAATATATATAGATGTGTGTATATAAATGTACATGTGTACATAAATATATATATAATTTTTTCACATGAAATTCTAGATCTTGAGTGTTTTTTTTTCTTCTCTTAACATTGCATCTCACACTATTTCCAAGCTGAAATGTGTAGAACTGCTTTAGTCTTTGGAATGGCCACATGTGATTCCCTAAGATTGGACCACAGCTTCTGGCAAGGTGGACCCAGCTTGTGTTTCTACCCCATTCACACCTGGCTGATGACTTGTGCTCTATGAGACTCAGACAAAATGGCAACTTCTCCAGGAAGCCTGCCTAGATCTTTAAAGCATTAGGTTGTGTATAGTTTGGATCTTCTGTGTTCTCCTAAGGATGAAGTGCTGAAGGCTTGTTGTCAGCCTGTGGTACTACCTGGAGATGGTAGAAACCTTAAGGGATTAGAGCTGAGCTGGAGGAGGAAAGGTCATGAGGATGTGCCCTTGAAAGATCTCTCTCTCTCTCTCTCTCCCTCCCTCTCTCTCTCCCCCTCTCTTCCCCTCTCCCATCCCCTCCCACTCTTCTGTTTCCCCTCCCCGCTCCCTTCCCCTCCCCTCTCCTTTTTCTCTCTACACACTCCTTATTGTGGTAATCTGCCTCACAACAAGCCTCCAAAACAATGTTGCCACCTGTGCATGGCTGAGCACTTTGGAACTGGGAACCCAAGCAAACCTTTCCTCTTTATAAGACCATTTCCCCAGGTATTCTGTGACAGTGATGGAAAGCAGATTCATGAAGATTGACTGCCTTCTCTGGCTTCTAGCTACAGAGCACCCATCTCTTCCATAATGAGTACCCTGAGGTATTACTGCAGCTGCCTTTCCTGTGTCCGGTTTGCCCCTGGGCTCCGCCTGACCAATAGGAGCTATCCAATAGATCTGTGTATTGAAAGACTATCAAAGTTGGGCCTCTAATGTCCCAGGACTCCAAGGCTCACTTCCCATGCTTTATGTGAACATCACCAGAAGGTCCTGAGAGTGCTGTCCTCAGCTCTCTCCTCACTGAGCATCGGCTGTCCGGCTGGGTCTGACCTGCTCTCAGCGTTGTTTGTGATGTCTCTCTGGGCCACACTCCCCTTTTGGAAGCCCTTTCCCGCCCCTTGAGGCCCCCACCTTCTCCCACCTGCTTCTCCATGCAGGCTTTCCGCTGAAATTCCATCGCTCTCTCTTCCTAACTGCTGCCGCCTGGATAGTCACTTTGCCATATTTTTTTTCAAGCTCCATTGCTCACTAATTGTTTCCCGTCTGTTGGTTTTGTGTCCCCAGCTAGACTGCACATTCTTTGAGAGCAGAGCATCTTACATAACACTAGCATCCCCAAACATGCAGGACCAGGGAGCTCTTTATTACTGCTATATTGATAAATCCATTGACTCCATCACTGATTGAGTCAGATCCTTCTGCTGATTGCTCGTATGTTGTCCTGGGGCACCGAGGAAGGGCTAGAACATGTCATGGTGTAGGGAACTCACGTGGCTCTTCTCTTGCCCATCCATGCCACCCCTACTTATGTTGGGGTTCTGGCAAAACCACCACCCTGTCCCCATCAAGTTCTGACCTTGAAGTCCTATAGCAGACCATACCTGCTTCAGAGGACTTCCACTGTAGGTTTCTACCCCCAGTTCCTGGAGCCGCGAGCTCCCAAGAAAACAGAGCCCCCAGAGAGGATGGCATAAACTTCACCCAGGGCCCATATCCAGCCATGTTGCCACACGTAATTTGATACAAGTTCCTACTCAATTGGCCTTTATTTTCATCAAGAAGACATGAAGCAGGTTGTCAATCCCATTGGGGTGGGACACATAAGTTCCATCTTATAGAGTCAAGGGAAACGTTTAACTGGGTTCAGAACTGAGCTTCAGAAGAGAGAAGAAAGAAAAAAGAAAAAGAGATAGCCAGAGGCACGTGCCTATCACAGACAACCCAACCTCGAGGCACAAATTGATTTAGACTGCCAGCTAAGGATGAGCTGGCCTTTCAAAACGAGGGGGGTGTGCCAGCTGGAGACACAAAATCACTACCCTGGGTTTATCTAACCTTCTCATTAACCAAACTCCCCTCAAGGCATCTGACCTGCCGGGTGGGCCAGCCAGCGCCCGCCCTCCACTCAGTCCCCATGCAGTGGATGAGACAGACGTGAAAACTGACAACACAGACACAGTGGCATTTCCTGGAGGCTACCTCTGTGTACCAAGAAGCAGGCGATATCCTGGGAGGGGGGAAGGGAGGGCTCTCTAGGGACAGCAGAGCTTCAGATCAAGGTGAGTGGGAATTTTCCCGGGGAAGGGGGTAGGAGTGGAAGCCGGTTTGGCCAGGAGCACACATCTGATGTACAGCAGGGATAGAAACACCAGGCAGGTTTTGGGGAGAGGGCAAGAGGGAGCTGGGCATAGCCAGGAGGCCCCGGGCACCTCTAGCTTGAAGAGGAAAGGTCCAAGTTCATGTCCTCTCGTACACAAAGCGGACATCTCACCAGCAGAAGCACATGAGCACAGTGATCTCGCGGGTAGGGTGATGGCCTAGAAAACATTGTGGAGTGAGGTCGGCCACTGGGCATCACTGGCCTTCCAGGAGGAAGCGACGGTAGGATAAGGTGGTGCTGGTGAGGAGGGTGATCTTTAGAAGCCAGGACTCGGGTGCTGTAGTCATGGTTTGTGGTAGGGGAGGAATAGGTGTGAAAGGACGGAAGCTCCAAGGACATATGCCCTCGGACAGCGTGGAGGGGATGAAACCCCAGGCTGAGGCAGACAGCGGTGCATTTGGACACCCAGCAGCCCTCTTGGTTGGAACACACTGGTTTCAGAAAAGACCAGTTCATGGTGGGTTTGTTTGGATGGCTCTGACACTGGCATCTTCACCAAAGTAGGTTCAGAAGTGGTCATGTGACCCAGGCCTAATCCATGTGATGACTGTTACTTTGCGACCACTGCTTGGGATTTGGTAATCAGGAGCGTCTTGTTGCAACCTTTAGGGCAGGGGAATGCTCTTCCTGTTGGGGTGGTGCCACCGTAGGACAGGAGGTAGAGCTTACAGATCTCCATCAGTAAACTCCTGAGGAGAGATGGCCAGAGAAAGAAACAGAGGAAGGAAGCAAGGAGACAGGTTCCTGGGAACCTGGACACTGCTCTGCCAAGATTTCTTTTATTTACTCGAGCCAATGCATTTGCTTTTTCACTTAAGCCAGTTTGACTTGAGTTCCGTCATGTGTCACCAAAAGGAGTCCTGCACTGCACAGGGGCACATGGCTGAGGAACACCTGCTGGTGACAACGTCACATGTGGAGAAGACGAGGGTCCAGCCTTGTACCTGTGTGTCAACAAGCAGGTCAGAAGTGGTGGCCTGGGGAGGAGGGGAGGGACACAAAGAACAAACAACAACTAGAAATGGCTGAGCTGGCTGCATCTCAATACCTGCTAGCGTGAACACACAATGATTTCCTTTATATGCCAAGGGGTGAGGCACCGTGGTGAGCCCTGACTTGGCACAGCAACTTCATGTTCCTGCCAAGGGTGACGGTGAAGACAGGAGCGGACGGATCTCACAACACATGTGGCAGCGTCATCGGCGTCCCCCCCCCCCCCCCCGCCATAGAGACGCAGATATGTTTTGCTGGCACGTGCTGTTACCAAAGACAGCTCCTTTCTTGGCTTCAGAGACCAAAAACCAGGATGTGAGAGACTGTTTGCATCTCGAGGGTGACCCAGGAGGGGCTCTGAGAACAGTTTCTTTCCCACAACGTGGACAAAAGAGGAATGGATCCAAGTCATAGGAGGGAGTGGGGCCTCCCAGGACCCCCGAGGGAGGGGGGAAGTCAGTGTCCAGGCGGCTCAGTGAGCAGTGGCAAGGCCGGTACAGCGGAAGAACCGTGCTGGAGGCAGGCAGAGGACCCTGCCCTCTGCTCCTGCTGCCCACTCAGTGTCTCACGCGTTTCGTGTGTTGGGCTTCTCTGAGACCTAATGCATTCAAGCTCATCTTTCTGTGTTATCAATCCATTCATCCATTCCACAAACATTGACTCCAACAGACAGTGGGAGCGGGGGAAGATCCTGAATCTGGAAAGAGGAGTTCCCCAAGCAGAAGGAGAAAGGGTCTGCCTCACAGTACCAAGCAGGTGAGCCAAGTCTTGCAAGCGCAGCGGTGCCACTGGGAAAGGCGTTGCAACCGCAGCCGCTCATCTTGAGGGCGCTCTTTAGTGGGAGAAGCTAGCAGACTGGCATGCCGAGAGCACCACGGAAACATAAAGGAGGCAAAGCTGATGAAATGCGTGCTCCAGGAATAAATCGGATGTATTCTAACCCAGCCATGTGGTAGCAGCACCAATGGTTTAAGAGAAAGAGGAGAGAAACACTTAAGAGGGAGACTAGTCCATCAATTAGCTTAATTTTTTCTGCCAACCAAGAGAGGAGCGTCATTAGTTAATATTAGCTTTCTGCTGTGTGTCGTCTGAGATGGGCTGCCGTGGCCAGAGGGAGCTGTTCTAGGGCCTCCATCAGGCAGTGACATGATCAGATTTGTGCTTTGGAAAGGTCATCTCAGCTGCAGGGTAGAGGATGGATGAAGGGGAAGAGACGTGCGGTTGTTAAGAGGCCATTAGGAAAAAAAAAAGTCACTCATGATGAGAGGAGAATTTGGGCAGAGAGCGTGGGGATGCAACCCCCCGAGGGCAGGCGTTCAAGACCGTCTGCATCCCCAGTGTGGTGGCGAGGACCAGCCAGCACTGATGCACTTTTAGAAACGCTGATGGGTTGAATCGTCTGGAATTAAAAGCAAACGGGGCGAGGAAGGGGAGGGGGGTCGGGACCAAACAAAATGAATGCCTCTTTGGAGTCTCTGCTGGGGAGAGAGGTGTCAGAGCTGAAGACAAGCAGCAGCATGGTGGCATTTTCTGGGGTTTGCAGGCTGGTGTGGGTAGATGGAATGGACCCAGAGCTGCTGTTTCCCACATCTGCCTGGTGTGTCAGATCTGTGCAAATGAGACATTTCTTAGACCTGGGGGCTGTTGTTGCTCATTGTGGTAAAAGAAGGAGCATCTGGCTTTCTACAGGCACGAAGAGACCCAAGTTCCAAGGTGTCCATTCGAGACTGGTTAAGCCCCTCTTCTCCAAGAGACAGCACATGGCAGGCACATCTGGATTCCCAAGCCACTGAACAGGAATCTGGAAAATGTGCTTGGAGAGCGTTCAGTTCCCACAACCCCGTTCTCTTCTTTGCAGTCTGTGATGCCTTCCAGGGAGCGTGGAGCCCACATGAGCTTTCTCCCCTAGCAGAGCTGCAGCAATTATAAATCATACTGTATTATTACACAAGGAGAGAGCGCATTCCAAACCAGCCCTCTCTCATGGAAACTTCCGCACCACAGGCTGCATGTCTCCCATACAAACCCTTTCACCTCACCACCAGCTTGTCGGCACTGGAAGACCTCTTCCTGCCCTGCCGAAGGCTGGCTTCAAAGAGACAAGCCTGTGGCAACAGCTCCCTTTGGCATTGATCAGGTCAGTGACAAGCAAACAAGCACTTGTCCCCCAAGGGGGACTTCTTGGAGACATTGGCAAAATGTTCGAAAGTGGGGACAAGAACCAAGAAACAGGACACTGCAGCTCCATAAGCACAGAAAGCATTGCAGCACTCCTTCCCAGGCCAAGAATGAGTCACGGTGAGAGCTTTTAAAATCTAAAACCATCAACCTAGATTTCAATTCCAAGGAAAGGAAACACATACTTGGCCATGAGGGAATGCTTTAAAAAAATAAAACAACAACAACAACAAAAAAAACAAAAAACAAAACCCCAGTTTAAGCCACTTGACAGGAAAATCAAACAGCCAGGGAAGATTGAGATGCAATGATTTACATCCTTCCCCAGCTCCCTTCCTGCGTGGGTCAGGGCAAATATGGATGTGATTGCACACCGCGTGTGTGACCTCTCCAGGGCTGTCTTCCTCCCTCAGTTCATACCATGTCACACTCCCAGTCTCTCGCCTGGACATGGTCAGGGCATAAAGCTGTCTTCTGATTGCTTGCTGTTCCCATGGCTTCTTCACCACCCATCTCCCTGCACGTGGGCTCTCACATGGCTTTAGGGTGGCTGTTTGGAGAGCAGGAGGAATTTTCTTCCATTATTTCTGTGGACAAACACTGTCCATTCCTTTCAAAGAAACGCAAGCTTGACTGATGTCCTATATGTACGGCAGAGCCTGTCCCCACAATAAACATTTAAGGCTAAACCAAGAAGAGTGACCACCAAGTGATGGGAATTACCGTTAAGCTCCCCGAATGGAGGGGATGAGTGAATACCACCTCTATACTATTTGTTCAGCACCTGATGGTTTACAAAGTGCTTTCACTGATCTGATTTGATCTTCACAAGAACCCCAGAGAGGGGGACAGGGCATGGATTGTGGGGATTATGAAAGCCGCACTTGTTGTTGTTCTTTAAAGGCTTAAGCGACACTGGAGAGAGGTCAGAGGGTTTGGGGACTGAACCTCAGGTCTCTCAATCATTCATGCAGGCACATATTTAAAAGGCATTTATCCGAGCCTGCGACAAGCCCGATGAGATGGCAGCGCAGAACAAAGATGACTAAAACGCCGTCCCTGCAGGAGGATCAGGTTCTAGCCAGATGTAAACAAGCCCCTGCCTGGCAAGGGCGGGAGGGCTCCCGGGGCCCGTGCGGGCCGGGCCGGGGCCCGCGGCTCCACCGCGCCAGCCCGAGCCCAGCCCGGCTGTCATTCGCTAGCTCGGCTCCCCGGGGCGAGCGAGAGGAGGGGGCTCGGCCACGTGATCGGGGAGGGGGGGTCTGCCTCTGCCGGGGATCCCTCCCGGAGCTGCGGTGGCCGGCGGTCTCCGCGAGGCCTTGCCCTTATCCACACAAGCCAGGCGGGGGGGGGGGCGCCTTGGGGGGGGCATCGTCCCCACGCCCTTCGAGGGCGGTCCCGCGGCCGGCCTCCGCCGTGGTCCCCGCGCTCGCGACGGCGCGGGCCTCGGCTCCCTCCCTCCCGCGCGTCGTGCGGTTTCCACGAACACGTTTCACACGCGTGTCCAGTTCCACCACGGACGCCAGCGCGGGGCTGCGGGGCTGGTGCCAGGCCCGGAGCCCGCACGTGTGCGCCAAGCCGGCCCCACGCAGACCCCGGGGCGGCGGGGGCCTCCCGCCTCTCCAATCACCCGCTCGACGGCGAACCCCGCCCGACGGTGCGGGCCGGGGCCCAGATCTTGGGGGCGCGGGCTTGGTCAGGAGACGCAGCTTTTTTAGGGGGTGGGATATGGGGGTGCCAAGTTCTCAGGGAACTTTGCTACTTGAGCCGCGCAGCCCTGCAGTGCCGAGGGCGCGGGCTGCGGCCCGGAGAGCGCGCTGCCCCCTCCCCGCCGTTGTTTCTCGGGTATATTTTTTTCAAATTCTGAAGAGAGAGAGGGAAAAAAAGCGCGCGGTGCCTGCAGTGGAGCGTGCGCGGCCTGCAGAGGCGCCCTCGCCGCCGCCGCCCGCGTCCCCGCCGCCG
>NW_012267291.1:1362011-1396401 GCF_000151885.1 Dipodomys ordii | reverse complement strand
TGGTCAGGGCATAAAGCTGTCTTCCTCCCTCAGTTCATACCATGTCACACTCCCAGTCTCTCGCCTGGACATGGTCAGGGCATAAAGCTGTCTTCTGATTGCTTGCTGTTCCCATGGCTTCTTCACCACCCATCTCCCTGCACGTGGGCTCTCACATGGCTTTAGGGTGGCTGTTTGGAGAGCAGGAGGAATTTTCTTCCATTATTTCTGTGGACAAACACTGTCCATTCCTTTCAAAGAAACGCAAGCTTGACTGATGTCCTATATGTACGGCAGAGCCTGTCCCCACAATAAACATTTAAGGCTAAACCAAGAAGAGTGACCACCAAGTGATGGGAATTACCGTTAAGCTCCCCGAATGGAGGGGATGAGTGAATACCACCTCTATACTATTTGTTCAGCACCTGATGGTTTACAAAGTGCTTTCACTGATCTGATTTGATCTTCACAAGAACCCCAGAGAGGGGGACAGGGCATGGATTGTGGGGATTATGAAAGCCGCACTTGTTGTTGTTCTTTAAAGGCTTAAGCGACACTGGAGAGAGGTCAGAGGGTTTGGGGACTGAACCTCAGGTCTCTCAATCATTCATGCAGGCACATATTTAAAAGGCATTTATCCGAGCCTGCGACAAGCCCGATGAGATGGCAGCGCAGAACAAAGATGACTAAAACGCCGTCCCTGCAGGAGGATCAGGTTCTAGCCAGATGTAAACAAGCCCCTACCTGGCAAGGGCGGGAGGGCTCCCGGGGCCCGTGCGGGCCGGGCCGGGGCCCGCGGCTCCACCGCGCCAGCCCGAGCCCAGCCCGGCTGTCATTCGCTAGCTCGGCTCCCCGGGGCGAGCGAGAGGAGGGGGCTCGGCCACGTGATCGGGGAGGGGGGGTCTGCCTCTGCCGGGGATCCCTCCCGGAGCTGCGGTGGCCGGCGGTCTCCGCGAGGCCTTGCCCTTATCCACACAAGCCAGGCGGGGGGGGGGGCGCCTTGGGGGGGGCATCGTCCCCACGCCCTTCGAGGGCGGTCCCGCGGCCGGCCTCCGCCGTGGTCCCCCGCGCTCGCGACGGCGCGGGCCTCGGCTCCCTCCCTCCCGCGCGTCGTGCGGTTTCCACGAACACGTTTCACACGCGTGTCCAGTTCCACCACGGACGCCAGCGCGAGGCTGCGGGGCTGGTGCCAGGCCCGGAGCCCGCACGTGTGCGCCAAGCCGGCCCCACGCAGACCCCGGGGCGGCGGGGGCCTCCCGCCTCTCCAATCACCCGCTCGACGGCGAACCCCGCCCGACGGTGCGGGCCGGGGCCCAGATCTTGGGGGCGCGGGCTTGGTCAGGAGACGCAGCTTTTTTAGGGGGTGGGATATGGGGGTGCCAAGTTCTCAGGGAACTTTGCTACTTGAGCCGCGCAGCCCTGCAGTGCCGAGGGCGCGGGCTGCGGCCCGGAGAGCGCGCTGCCCCCTCCCCGCCGTTGTTTCTCGGGTATATTTTTTTCAAATTCTGAAGAGAGAGAGGGAAAAAAAGCGCGCGGTGCCTGCAGTGGAGCGTGCGCGGCCTGCAGAGGCGCCCTCGCCGCCGCCGCCCGCGTCCCCGCCGCCGCCGCCGCCCCCGCCCGGCCCGGCCCGGCCCGGCCCGGCCTCGAGCCAGCTTCCCGCCCACCTGCCACCTGACGCGCGCCCGGGCCCCTGGCAGCGTGGGGGCCACGCGCGAGCCTCGAGGCTCGGATCGCTCGGCCTGCTTGGCCCAAAGCCTGAACTAACTCAGGGAAAAGGAAACGGGGCGCCCCGAGAACGCCCCGAGAGAGGGCGGGGCGCTCCCGCTCCGGGACAGGGGCCGGGGCCGGGGCAGGGAGCGCCCGCGCCCGGAACGTTGCACGCAAAGCCTAGGCGCGTCGCAGGGGGGCACCCGCGAGGGACGGACAGGAAGAGGGCCAGGGGGGAACGCCAGAACCCGGGACCTCAGCGCGGAAACGGCCCGGGGCTGGGCTGCCCTCAGATCCGGGGATGGAGGGAGCCGGAGCCGAGGAGTGAGGAGGCCGGCGGGCCTCGCCGACCCCCCCGGGAGGCGGCGGCCCGCCGCCAGTGGAGGACCAGGCCACTCAGGAAAGAAAGGGGTCAGGAGGTCGGGCCGAGCGTCCCAGGCTCAGCCCCTGCGCCAGGGAGCCGCAGGCGCCGGCCGGCCAGGGCCCGGCCTGGTGCTCTTGTCCGAAGCTCAACTGGAGTAGGGAAAGTGACCGCGAGCCAGCCACCAGGGCCCGGCCCACACGCCCACAGCCACGTTAGGGCTAGGGGCCAAGACCTTTAGGGGTCTCAGGGTTTAAGAAGGGCAGGGGGCTTCAGGCGCTCCCAGCTCCCGACCGGCGATTGGCGCCTTAAACGCTTGTAGATCCGAGGTTGGATTGGGGTGGGGTCTCTGGGACGGCGGATTGCCACGCCTGGATTGGGGGATTAAGCGCTTAGAGATCGAAATCAGGTCTTGGGTAGGGGGACTCAGACAATTGGAAAGCCTAGGTGGTTATTTGGGGAGGGGTCTTTGCGCTTTGGAGGAGCGCAAAGCTGCGCCTGTTGGGTTTTGAGGCCTGGGGCCTCGTCGAGAGAGGCATCTGTGAAAGGGGGAACCAGCTAGGCCAGACTAAGAAAGAAAGTGAATACAGCAGGAATCTAGGGGGGGGGACCCTAAGAGGGGGGTCACACAGGTTGAGACATGGCCACCAGGCGTTTAACCGACGCTTTCTTGTTGTTGCGGAATAATTCCATCCAAAACCGGCAGCTGTTAGCCGAGCAAGTGAGTAGTCACACCACCTCCAGCCCTCTGCATTCACGTAGCCTTGCCGCGGTGAGTCTCCTGACCCTCGTCGACACACGCACGGTGTGCACTGCGGCTCTGCCTGTCTGTCTGTCTGTCTGTCTCTCTGTTTGAAAAGAAAAGAAGAAAAAAGAAGATAAGAGTAATAAGACAAATAGAGAAGTGCGAGATCCCTTTTCTGGGGTCAAGGGGCAACCCATAAACCTGGTTGGGGAACACAGTTACCAATCCCCCCACAGCCCCACCCCTGCCTGGCCCTGTCTGCCCACTTCCGAGTGCCTCCTCCTCCTGGCGTCGTCACAGCCCGACGGCCTGCTTCACTTTACATATGTCTTAACACTAGGATTTGGAAGCACGGGGCCTTTCTAGAACCTTCTTTTTGTCTAGTTTTGTTTTAAGCTTCCCTCCCCTCCCCAGTAGTGGGCCTCACGTTGGTCCTGATGGCCAGGTGGCAGGATCTCAGACTCAAATCCTCCCAAGTGAACCACTCCCACCTCCAAAGAGGAAGGAGTTGTGTTTGTGTGTGTGTGTGTGTGTGTGTGTTTTCACACTCGTTTTCGTTTAATGACTTCAATCCTCTGTGTAGCCATGTTCCCCATGAATAATTGCTTCACTGGTTTTCTTTGGGGCTCAGTGTTTGTGACACTGGAAGGTGCTAGGCCCTTGTTTTTCATTTCCCAGACAGGAAATGAAGCTTTCCCTCCATTCGAACTTAAAAACCAAACCAAAAACAAAAAACCATGATGCGCATGTGAGAATTAAACCTCCAAAATAGCACATGGGTTTTTTGATTTTATTGACTAGAACCTTCACACTTATCCAAGCAGTAGAGCTATGGGCTTTTTGTTTGTTTTGTTGTTGTTTATTTTTTTTCTTTTTAAAAGCAAGGCCCCAGAAAGATTGCTGGGTTTGGCTTGGTTTTGGTGGGGGCAAACTTTTAGAGCCTCAGTTTACTATTCAGTGAGATGTGGGAGCCAATGTCATTAGCTCTGTAATGTCTTTAATTGAAAAGTGGAGTTAGAAAACTGGTAGTAGGGGGCTTCCTGCTGTGGACAGACTGGTTGTAAATGAAAGCTTTGGAGCTCCAGGGAATGGATGGCGACCCTAGGACCTGGTTCTTGGGGATTATGCCTGAGATGTACTGGTTTTGAAATCCCACAATGGTTTCATCTTTTAAGGACCATCATGGCCATTTGATTTTTTTCTTCTTTATCGTGTTTCTCGGTGCTAATGGAAAATCGTGCCATGTGTTGTGATCATAGTAGACATGCTCACCGATCGGTTTTTCCTTTTTTTAAGCCACTGTGGAAAATATCTTTGGCCATATTTCTTACAGAAAAGCAATTTAAAGCGGTGAGAGCAGTTTTAGGAATAAAAAGATGTAGTCTCTCCTGGAAGCAAAG
This sequence comes from Dipodomys ordii, assembly GCF_000151885.1. Classification (NCBI taxonomy): domain Eukaryota; kingdom Metazoa; phylum Chordata; class Mammalia; order Rodentia; family Heteromyidae; genus Dipodomys; species Dipodomys ordii. The sequence continues at coordinate 1,392,209 of NW_012267291.1, read as the reverse complement.
AAACCGAGGATGAATGAAGTGTGTTGGGGTTTTTATTTGCATAAGAATTTGAAGAATTTTTACATTTATAAACAGAAAGAAGTATTAAATACAGAAACAAATGGAAAGGTGTCTGTTAACACGGAACCGGAACCGGGCAGATTCTAGCGCTAATTTTGAAAAGTGTGCCCTGAAATAAGCCAGGAAATAAGAGAGTAGAAACTGAGTGAATAAAATCCTCAGTGAATCTTTAGTTATGTTAAATAAGAACGAGTTGTTCCTTAAATGACTGGATTTTATGCTACCTTTGGGGGGAAAAAAACAGAACTAAAACCCGCGCCAATGCATCTGGGGGCTCAGTTTTAATTAACTGAAAAAGATACTGTTTGGTTTTAAATTTTTAATTGTGTAGGGCTCAGCACCCTCTGAACCTTTGGGTAACCTGAGGGGAAAATTATTTCAGACAGTTTTAAAACCTGGTGGAGACGGGAGGCTTTCAAAAGCACATCTTGAAACTGATTTTTAAGATGGTTTTGTAAAGCAGGCAATTTATACAAAAACATAAGGTATATGAGATGTGAGATAATTAAGTGGATCACTGTTGTTTACAAAGTAGATTTATAAATTTATGTATCACTGTAGTTTATAAAGTAGATGTATCAGGAAATGTACAGATCTATTTAGCTCATATATATTTAGCTAATTCACACAGATTCTTGAAAGTAGATTTCTAAATCTGACTAAAACACATATCTAAGATAGAACATTAAAAATATTTTTAAATGCCATACTGTTGAAAACATTACATGCTTATATTAGCCTATGCATTTGAAATCACTTTACTGAAAACAATCAGATCACTGAAAATCCTCGCAGTCAATTCAGACTGCCTAAAAAATAGATTGTACAGTCAAAATAACAAATAGATTCCTAGGTTAGAATTTAAAAATAAAACATTTGTGCATTGTAATTGTGAACATTAAAAAATACATTGTTTGCTATATATTTCTGAAGTGTTTAGTGGTGGAGGTTAATATCTTTGGTTTATTTAGAAGTGATCACAGAAACTATTTCTGTACACACAGAATCGAGGACGGCAAGATATTAACATGAGTGCATGGTTTTTTAACTCTTGGAATTAGCAAAGTACTGTAAATTTTTTTTTTGGAAAAGACATTTAACACATTAAAAGAAAACTATATTGAGTTAACATATAATGTTTCTTACTGCTTATTTAGCCCAGAAAATATTTTAAACCTTATTTCTGTCTTGTAAATTTTAAAGTCATGTAGCAAATCACAAGTATATGTCAGATTTTAATATGGACTAGCCATTAGGTGGTATTAGGCAGTTATTAAACTAATTATAATTAAATTTGGTAATTTTATTACAGATGTCTACTGAATTGTTCAGCGTGAAATGCCAAGACAGCTGTTTTGGGTCTTAATACTCCTTAAGAAAAGAGAAAGCAAATGAGACAAAATATAAATAATGTTAATTCTAGTTGGTAAATAGATCTGTACCATTTTACACATTTTTCTATTTTTGTTCATATGTGCAGGGACACTGTCATTTTATACATTTTTCTAGAGGTTTGAAAAATTATAAATAAAAACTTAAATACATTTGACATAGTAAAATAAGACAATTAAAAAGAGACAATTTATAAATATATATTTAAACTTGGGTATTTTGAAAAGAGGTGAACAGACCTAAGAATTTAACTTAAAATTAACAAAATTATTCCTAGGAATTTTAAGTTCCTCATTAGAAGAAAAACAATAGAAATTGATTTTAGTATATTTGTGATTTCATGCAAAATTAAAAATAAATACCTAAAATAGAAGATTTTTTTTAAATTGTAGCTTTGTATTTTCATATTTTATTTGAGGAGAAGCTGCAGAAATTGATTGTGAATTGCCGTGTCAGGGTGTATGGCTCATGCGTCTCAAGCAAAGCACACCTAAAGGTTTATCTTTTTTTTAAAAAAAAATTAAGGCTGTATTTTTTTTTAATACTACTTTGAAGAAAAACTAGATGTTCTTTGGTGGTAGGGTTATTGCAGGTACCCGCATGGATGGCAACAGATTGTGGCGGCACTAGTAAATCCACCCGGGAATTTTAAAACAGCAATTTAAGTATCTGCCGAGGCCAAAGAAACAAAGGAATAGACCTCAGCAGCCTGAGGGGACCTAAAGGTCATTTGACCCAGTGGCCCTGTTTGTGACAGCCCTTAGGTTTTCCTTGCTGGACACCGTGTAACCTGAGAGGAGGGATCCTGCAGTGGGCACTCCGTACCTTTTACTACCAAGTCTTTTTTGTGTGTTGATCCTAGTGGGGTCAATGTCTGCCCTCTGGGGACCTGGTCCCTGTTCTGTTCCTGAGGGTCCGTGCAGAGGAAGCCTCTTGCTGTGGCTTGATGACCCAGTTTTTTCTAGGCTCAGCAATCCCGGCTCGGACGCACAGTTAAGTTTCTTCTCTATGAATAATGTCTAATTTTTCTGAATCCTTTTTAAACCTCAACAGGCAGAAGTAAACAAAGCTCTACATATTTGTGATTTTTGTTATATTAATGCTAGCAAAATTAATTGTTAAAAACAGACTGAAGTTTGATTTTAGTCAAACTTGGAGCAGAAGGCACTGCTAATTCCATGGCACTGTTTTGCCCTTGGTTTTGGGAGCCACTACATTTATCCCTGAGGGCAGTGTGACTAAGGAAAGAACATCTGTCTGCTGGTGAGGGAATTTAGGATAAGTTCCACTCGGTGTAGGACTTAATCTTTTTAGACATCTTATGTCTTATTTGTAAATTGAGGATTTTGAGTTTGGTGATGTCTGATGTTTCTTCAAATTCTGTTTTTATATGCACTGACCGGAGTGCCCAGCCTCAGCTTTCATTTGAAAATAAGAAATCCAAGTCAACCACAGTACGGTGCCTGTCAGTCCGGCATTACTGGCAGGAATACTTACCAGTTGCCCCAGTACTGGGCAGAAGCAACTTTGCCATCTTCCCGGCCAGGTGCTGGCTTTGTGGCAGTACCCCATTCAAGCAGTTTGATTTCAGGAAGCTGAAGAGGATTTATAAAGTCAAATAATCTTTTTTTTTTTAATTTTTTAAGTGTGAAGTATTAATGAATGGCAAGCAGAAGTTGAGTTGCTGTTCTGATCCAGTATGGTACTGATAGATTTGTGTTTCTTTTGATTCTTGGAATGAATCTAATACAGGGGCTGGAGCACTTTGTTAGTGTTTACTGGCTAATCCATACTCTGCTTTCAAATAATGCATAATCTATATGTGGAAGCTAGAGGTAATTGGTCTTAGATTAGTTTGAAACTAGCACTTTTTTTTTAATAAAACCTGTGCTTTAGGGAAAAAAACAATTAAGGATTAACTGTGGTTCCAGGGTTCCTTGTTCAGTCTTGACCACAGTGTATTGAACTTACTCTGTGCCTGTCACCGGGCCGAACCCTTTCGTAGGTGTGCCGAATTAAATAAAATTAATTGTTCAAAACAGACTGAGATTTGATTTTAGTCTTTGAGCAAATAGGTGCTCAAAACAGATAAAGAAAGCAGGGAGTGGAAGAATTGGGATGGGCCCAGGGTCCCCACCTCATGAGTGAGAGGCTGCGGGGAGACCTGGCGTAGACTAGAACCCTTTGTCCACTCCTGGGCTACACTGTGCTGGCTGTTTTCTAGAACTTGGGCTGCAGATTCTGGAAAGTGGGAGAATTTACTGTTTAAATACTTTTTGGAGTGGGAAAGATCCTTTCTGAATCTTGCTTTACAACCTCCCCTAGTCAGTTTTAACATACATATCAAAGGTTCTCAGTTCTAGTCCAGGCTGAGTCTGTTGGAAAATCAGGTCTTTAGAATCCAAGTATGAAATCATTGTATGTTTCCCTTTAGATTTATTTGCTTTTCTACTTGTAAAGATTCCATCTGAGCAGGGAGGCTTGCTTGAGAATAAGGGTACTTTGTTGGATAAAAGTGAAGCAAACTTTTATTTTGGCAGTAATGGAAATGAGGTAAATATCACGATAGCACAGACCTGTATTTTCAACTCATTTTGCTCAACTTTTCCAGACTTCCTGAGTAAACACAGATGGGTTTCCACTCATTTTTCAGTTTTAATGTAGAAAGTTCTTTAGACTGCAAATTCCACATGCTGCTTGGAGTTAGCTTGGTTGGTTGTATGCCATTGGCAGGTCAAACCCTAGATTTAGACATTGTAAAGATTTAGAAGGTGGCGATGTGTAGCAACAGGTTTTAATGTTTGAGTTCAGGTCTTGACTAAATTTCCTGGTAATTTCGTGGCAGATGGAGTTTTGAAAGCTTTTCTTTTTTGGGGGGGGATAAGGGAGGGTGTTTTTGGAAAGATGGTCTTCTAAATTTAATTCCTGGTGCTGTGGTGTGGAGGCTGCCTATTACCAACTAATTCCCTGATTGTTAATGAAATTAGAGTGGCTAAGGGTAGGATGGAAGGAGGCCTGGTCACCGGGAGCTGTCCCCAGCCCAGCCTTCAGCACGCTCTGTAACTTCAGGCAATGCATCCACACATTTTGAATCTCAGTTTTCTTATTTGTAAGAAAAAAGTTTGCTCCTATTCCTGAATCTCATGATTGCAATTTTGCCTCTTATCATCTCATAATTGTAGAAATCAAAAGGTTGGGATGTGTGTGCCAGGCTAATAACCCAACAGCACAGGTTTTTTGCCTGTAGATTGTGATGACAGTACTCAGAGATGGTGTGCTAGGGAGCCGGTGGGGACGGAACAGGTTCCATGCCTCGCTTGGGGGTTTTGCCTTGCATCTGGCTTCATTGATCGGAGCATTTCTGGAAGTACCTGGCTTTTAAAAAATGCACACACTTTTCCTTTTTAAAGTAAAAAAGGAACTGAGATAGGAGCTCCATTGATACTGTCTTCTCTCCCACTATTTCTCAAAGCCCTGTCACAGCAGCAGTGTGTACAAGCTCATTTCTCCTTTGCGCTCTGGGCACATCGTAGGAGTGAAGAGGGTTTTCTGCTTTTTCTGTAATGCTACCCGAGAGAAGTTTTGCATGAAAAAGTGTTTGATTTCATTTATTGCTATCATTGTGTAATGATAATTTACTCTGATGGACCAGCTTCATTTGCACCATTAATTTTTAGATAAAGTTATGTTTTCTATTTTCTGAATTTACTGCTAGACATTAAAAAAATCAACACAGTTGATTATTGAAATTCACCACTAATTATTTCCATGATCAATACTGTGGGGGGAAAAAAGGCCTAGTTGTGTAGATTATCTGTCATTAGTAACTGTCTGATCGGAAGATAGAATTACAAGTTGATCTAAGAAAGAATCTTTAGTTTTAAATTGGAACTTACTCTGGTGCCTACCACTCCCTCGCCTTCCCCGCAAAGGTTTCTTTCCTCCCATTTTGTCTTGTCTGGCCTTGCTGGCCTGTTGAATAACACCTTGTAAACCATGCTTTCTAGATTAATAACAATACATGCCTGGTAAATGATAAGTTCTTCTCTTTTCCCACCTGTGTGTCTCTCAGCGAGATGGCTTTCTCAGCCCTCCATTACCACGGTTAAAGCTATGTCTGTGAGGTTTAATGTATATATGTTCACTCTAATATCTGAATGTAGCTCTAGACAATTTGGTGGTTGTTTCTTAATTTTGTGGTTTGCATAGGTGATTTATGTACTAAAATATGCATGGATTCTAAACATTGCATTTTCACTTTTTTCTTCCTAAGGAAATTTAGAATATGATATTTTAACTTTTATTCTAATTTTGTAAGGAAATTTATAATGTGATGTGTTATATTTGTGAAGCAGATTAGCGGTATATTTTAATGAGCCAAAGCAAGAATGTTTTGTTTCCATTTTTACAACTATTTATTGTTTCTAGCCTCACTCACAAGAATAATTTCAGTAAATGAAAATCAAAACATAAACTGATAGAGCTTTCTTTCTTCCTTCCTTCCTTCCTTCCTTCCTTCCTTCCTTCCTTCCTTCCTTCCTTTCTTTCTTTCTTTCTTTCTTTCTTTCTGAAAGGAAGCTCAGAGGGGATTTTGTAAATACCTTGGCTAGTGGATATTTACTTTTATAGTCAATTTGTTTTATAGTCAACTTGTTTAACATCTGTTTTCTTACCTGATGGTACCTTGTCTGTCTGCCCCATGCTTTTCTTCCTGCTCTCCCTACCTGGATGGGCCGGCTGGCAACAACGCGTCTGCAGGAGCTGGATGAGGTACAGTGTTTTGGATATCTTGGTATGTTAGGTAACGTTGGCTTATACAACACCTGTTTTTACTGACACCTTTGGTCATATGTAAAATGCTAATAGAGCTTATGCATATTTAGCATTTGTTTTGATTATGGTATAATGTGTTTACTGATTTAAAACTTTCACACCATTTGAGTTGATGATTTAGAAAGAGAATTAGAAGCATTATTTACTACTTCGGGGAGGGCCTCAACAAAGTGAGCCACTGCCTGTAGGGTCTGTCCACGGCACCTTAATGTCTTAGCAAGGAGTGGGGCTCAGGTGGAGTAGAGGAGACAGCTGACTGCTGGAAGCCCCGGTGGCACTGGATGCAGGGCTCCTCGGCTTCCCTAGGCCTCGTGCCTAGGGTGAAGCAGGCATGCTCTGGGTGCTTTTCTGGACATTGGGGCTTGTGTCAGCTCCCGCTAGTAGCATGCTCTTGGCCTTTTCCTTGCTTATTAGATCTGACCTGCGAGGTGGAATGCATATACTTCCTCGGTACTGTATTTCAGTAGCTCTACTAAATGAGTTGAGGGATAGTGAGATTAGACTGTTCTCCTGTTGGTCTCAATAAGGACACTTTTCTTGAGGGTTTACTTTTTAAAGGGAAGGAGTGGTGTGTGTTAATGTGCACCCTTGTATGGTGTGGTGGGATCAGGAGCACTGGTTTCCAGACCAGCCAGATCCTAACAAGTAGGTAAAGATTTAATTCTATAAATTGAACAAGCTTTGACTAGTTGATAATACCAACAGGGCCCACACAACTTAAATCTCCTCACTGCAGCCCAGTTAAATAAATAACGGAGCTCTTTAGCCTTCTGACAGTGAGTCCTATCTATAAGAGCTTCATAGAGTGGCCTCCCTGACACGTGAGGTTCATTATGGGAGCCTTTTTTTGTTGGGGGGAGGGATGGGGGGAGTGGTCAAGATTAAAAACAAAAAATCTCTAACATCTGTTCTTCTGTGTGCTTAGAAAAATTCTGATTAGACAGCAGCTTATAAGCCTGGACGCCCCCCTGGTATGGGCCTGGGAGAATGGGGTCTGAAGGACATTTTCCATTGCAAAACTTTTCTTAGGGTGAACATACACTTAACTGTGAGTCACTAGGAACAGTCTACAAACACATCTTTGGGCAAAAACTCATTGAGCAGGTGCCAGGGCCAGGTCTGGGTAGCAGTTTCCTGCCCCCATTGAGGAACCTCCCTGCCAGCACCCTGCCTGGGCACTGGGCCTGGATACTGGGAGAGCTCTGGCTGACACACAGTGCAGCAAAGGGTCCCTGGAGTGTGGTGGACGGGGACTGATTTGCTGGCGGAACTTTGGCAGCATTTAGGCTCGGAAAGAGCAGGGACTTTTAAAGCCAGCGGAGATATAGACTCAATGGCATTCCATATGGAGCGGTTTGCAAGTCTGAATCTGTGACCCCAAAAGGTAGTGGTTGTGGGGGGAAGGAGGGATCACCCCACCGCTTCAAAGGAAATAGACCACCACATGGTAGTCAGGGGCTGGCAGGTGGTTCAGATTGCTTTTAGCTAGCCGATCCTACCCATGACCCCCCCCAATGGGGAGCCGCATGGGCAGCTGCTGTGACCTCTCCAGACTTGTAGTTGTCCGTGGCGACGATGGTCCAGACCTGTCCCTGCTGTTCTCATTCTCACGCAGCGTGGTTGAACTTGGCTTAGTTTTTCAGCTGGGGACAAGTGTGTCTACCAAGGCGCTGCTGCTCCTTCATCCCAAAGCACACTAAATCAGCCTGCATGTGAAGGCAGGGTTTTCTAAGAGTAGGAAGACTGTACGTTGGGAACAGCAAGATTTATATGAGAGTCAGAGAAAGAGTGTTTGTGTACATGTTCCATAGATCAAGAATTTGCCCATACTGTCTGGCACTCTTTAAGAGGACAAATATCCTCATCAAACATGGATTAAGGGCAAAAGATAACCAGCATGAAAGCCTGTCAGAGGGCTGCCCTGAGCATTGCCAGAAGTTCCTATGTTCCCATGGGAACATGACTGTGGGTGAGGGCGTTACACCCAGAGTTCCTGGAAGACAACCACAAATCAAGGAGATAAGAATTCTTAAATCCTCTATTTTCAAAAGTTTAGCTTTTCTGACATTTTCTTCTTTTAAAAATGTGGATAGACTTTTTATTTCAGAAGTACAGGCTTACTCAGAAGAGCTTTAACAACTTCTGCCATATTTTTGGAAGAGGGTAACCTAAAGTTAAGGTAGAAGAAAGGAAGAAAAGAAATGTGGCAGGCGTGGTCTGTGGAGTAGAAGGCATGTTTAAAGTACATGCGGCTGGATGGTCAGCAAGCAGGGATACTCGGCTTACGTGGGCAATGCTGTTTGGAGAGTGAAAAGAGGTTATTTTGCGTACACGGTATTTTCATGTCCATATTTGTTCGCATTTCACCTGGGTGACATTTGCCTCTAGTTGTTTCCTCTCCTTCCCTGCCTTCGTCCCTCCCTCCACAATACACTTTTCCTTTTGGAGGAGTACCCTGTGTGCACCCTCTTCATGCAGCCACATTTTGTCATGATGCACTACTGACCTATTGTTTTAGACCATATTTTACAGGGACAAGTGACTAGTCCCAAAGCATCGGCTGGTCTTTCTCTGTCACCAGCTGATGCTGGGCGTGGGAAAGCCAGTGGCCGGCTGATGAGTGGCACAGGCCCTTCTGGAGAGAGGTCTCCTTTTCAGGCTGCCTTAGGACCCTGAAGAGCATATATTCTCTGATTTTGGTTTACATCTGAGTTTTAGGGAACATATGTATAAAATAAAGAATAAAATTGAAGAACTGAGCCCATTTCAGCTAGCTCTTGTCTTGCTTCAGACGAGGTGGGCTAGGGATGGCACAGGTAAACTTAGCTCATCCTTCTGTGTCTTTTTAAGTGTGTTTGTCAGGAGAACAGTACAGTTCTGTCATGAGTTGGGAAACTAAGTGCAGTGATGGCTGTTGAAGTCGAGCGGCATGGTGGGAGGTGGCAGCTGAGGTGCTACAGCTGGTGCCGTGGAATTGAGGCCCTTCGCTGATCTTAGGCTTGGCTTTGCACGAAGGGCTGGAGCTGTAAGGTCCAGTTGTCTAGTCAGCGGTGACTGTCTGGGACCTGCCGAATTGTTGACAAGGGCTGAGTGGCAGGTGGTTTGTTCCAGCCTTCATCAGTATGCAATGCAGAGTTGTGTGCTCCTTGGAGGCCCTGCCCCTGGGCTCCTTCTCACCATCGCAGGTCAGCCAGAGTGGCTGAGGTTCCAGGCGCCTGTGGCTCACGCCTGTCATCCTAGGTACTCAGGAGGCTGAGATCTGAGGATCATGGTTCAAAGCCAGCCTGGGCAGGAAAGGCTGTGAGACTCTTATCTCCAATGAACCACCAGAAAACCAGAAGTGGTGCTGTGGCTCAAGTGATAGAGCGCTCGCCTTGAGCTGAAGAGCTGAGGGACAGCGTCCAGGCCCAGAGTTCAAGCCCCACAACTGACCCCCCCCCCCAAAAAGTGTCTGAGGTGTACTGATGGAGGGTACTGGTGATGTGTATTGGTGGCGTGTACTGGTAGTGTGTACTGATGGCATATACTGGTGGCGTGTACTGGTGGCATTGTACTGGTGGTATATACTGATGGTGTGTACTGGTGGTCTCCTACAGTTCCTGTGCAGTTGATGGGCGATAAACCAAAGGTCTGATTTCCTTCTGTTTCAATCTGTTATGTTGTCGTAATTCATTTTCTTAACAAATTGCAGTTATGTTTATGTGTCTGTGAGGGGCAACTTTAGGGCGGAAAGGGCTCCTGGAGTCAGCTGGCTCAGGCTTTATTTTGTCACATAGTAGCTCGATGGCCTTAACATTTCTGTCTCAATTTCCAAGTTTATAGTGTGAGTAATAATTCTTAGCTTGCCTGATTTTTGTAAGGATTGAAATAATGAAATGAATGTACCATTTCTCTTAGTGAATGCTTGAAAACAAATAGCAGTATGATAGAGAGGTTCCACTTCTAGAGCTCTTCGCGTCAGGGAGACAGACCGCTAGGTGAAGGGTGGGAATGGCGCCACTTGCAGTGGCAGCGCATGAGCAGGTGGCGTGGAGCACAGTCTACCCGCACACTCACGCCATGCCAGAGACTAGTCCTCGTCCCTTCTGTGATTGTGCAAGGCTTTTGAGAGGATGAGGACTCTGTGCAGCTGGCCACAGAACCAGTGGGGAAGGGAAGCAAGCAGTTGGCCCTGAGGAATTGAGTATGAGCCCTGGGTCCAAGATGATAGGGTCTGTCCCTTGAAGAGCTCTCCTCATCTGTGTTGCTTCTTGTGCGCTGCTTCCCTGCTTCAGTTACACACTTGAAAATTTTGTCTTGTTCTTTATCATTTGGTAAGCAAATATCAAGAGCACAGAAAAACAAATTTAAATTTCAAACAAGAGGAAAGAAAAGGAATACAAATTCCTCATCCAGTTCTACAGTGTTTAGACAATTTACAGAGTATTATCTATAAAGGTGTTTTATAGACTATTTCCCATTATGTTCTGGTTATCATTTGGATCTTTTGAAGCTGTCACGTAGAAATTCTGAGATCTTGAGGGCACCTCAAGATCCTTTCACATCTGTTTATTGCCTTCAGGGGAACAAAAAGCCAAACCCGAAATTTCCCTTCCAGTCTTAAAGACTTACTAAGGCACCATATTATAGGTTTAAAAAGCAAGACTATGAACACCATTTCAAAACGAGGAGAACTGTTGTCTGTGTGTATTGAACAGCAGAGAGAAGCCGGTGTGATGGGGATTGCCGCGTCCTGTCAGGACACTAATGCTCACCTCTAGACCATTCTTCCACACACTTGAGCAGTGTTTATGATCCTGTATGAAGATAACTGCATCGCAACGATTCCCAAAATAAGCTTAGGAGATGGGAATTCACTGATAGAGCTTTGTGTTGGCTCTACTCACAGCCTAATCATTTGTAGTATCTGACCACATTAATGACCGAGGTCCCTTCTGTGTTCTATCATAGTCTAGTACCGAGAGTTTTTCTTTTGAGGATCTCTCATTGATTTTTCTCATTGTATTTCTGTAGCCAGATTAAGTCAAATTCATGTTCACAAGAATAGCCAAAGAAATTAAGAACTGGTGACTGAAAAGCTAAGAAAACAATTTCAAATCAAACAATACAGGCTAGTGCCTTTACTCCTACATTTCTTTGTTTTTAGGAAGGAAGAGTACCCGTATCTAAACTGTGTCCATGTCTTTCCCCACAGCTTGCTGATGACCGAATGGCCCTGGTATCAGGCCTCAGCTTAGACCCAGAAGCAGCAATCGGTGTGACAAAACGCTCCCCACCCAAGTGGGTGGATGGAGTGGATGAGGTGGGTCAAGGGCTAAAGTTACTAAGCTGGAATAACAGTGTATTTTAAGATGTCTTCCATTGAAACTAACTTGGCTGTGCTTGTCCCAAGCTATATGGGAGCTTTGGTCCATCCATTTTATATCAAACAGGGAAAGCTTTTGTGCGTGTGTGACAGGGTGCTGAATGACTGGGTTGAGTTTTATCCTTGGTAGCCACTACCTGAGTCATAGAAATGTAAACCTTGTACAACCTCGAAGAGTTTGTCCTGGTAATTGGAATTACAGTTGTTCATCTGGGTGAGCCGGCAGGTTACCTGTGTATTCTGAGTGTAGCTAATTGTCTCTTGGAGGCCGACTGAAACATGCCAGGCGTGAGTGGAGTTGTGGTGACTTCATTTGTCTAGATACAATATGATGTCGGGCGAATTAAGCAGAAGATGAAGGAGCTAGCCAGTCTGCACGACAAGCATTTGAACAGACCCACCCTGGATGACAGCAGCGCCGAGGAGCGCGCCATCGAGATAGCCACGCAGGAGATCACGCAGGTGAGGGTGCGGGCGGAGCCCCCGGCGCGGCAGCTCGGCCCGGCCCGCAGCTCGCCCGCAGCTCGGGCGCGCGCCTGACGCCTTTCTCAGCGGGGCGGGGAATCGCTCGTCCAGTTATTGACGGATGCTACTAACCGATTAGTTAAATGAGAATGAAGTTCAGAATAGGGATGCATTTATTCAGCCGGTTTTAACCGTAGCTTCCATCATACGTAGTGCCGACAGTTACAGTGCTCATGACTGAAAAGCAGCCTAGTGTCGTGGGAGGTTTTCTTGCTCATAACCCCGCGGTTAGCAGTTCGGCTGCGTGCGTCTCCTGGGTTCTCATAACCAGGCCCAAGCCGGGTGTCCCATCGGAGCAGTGGGGACGGCAGCGGGGAGGAGGGACCCCTGGGGAGGAGAGCTGGGGGGGCGCCGGGGTCTGCCCTGCCCCGCCCCGCCCTCCTCAGCTTTTCCACAGGTGCCAGTGCACTGTGTGGGCCCCGCCCCAGCCCCGCCCCCTCAGCTCTTCCATAGGTGCCAGTGCATGTGTGAGCCACGCCCCTGCCCCGCCCCCTCAGCTCTTCCATAGGTGCCAGTGCATGTGTGGGCCCCGCCCCTGCCCGCCCCCTCAGCTCTTCCACAGGTGCCAGTGCACTGTGGGCCACGCCCCTGCCCCGCCCCCTCAGCTCTTCCACAGGTGCCAGTGCATGTGTGGGCCCCGCCCCTGCCCCGCCCCCTCAGCTCTTCCATAGGTGCCAGTGCACTGTGTGGGCCCCGCCCCTGCCCCGCCCCCTCAGCTCTTCCATAGGTGCCAGTGCATGTATGGGCCACGCCCCTGCCACGCCCCCGCCCTGAGCCTGCCCTTCTCTCAGCTCTTCCACAGGTGCCAGCGCGCGGTGCGGGCACTGCCCAGCCGGGCCCGCCGGGCGCGCACGGAGCAGGAGGAGCGGCTGCTGCGCAACGTGGTGGCCTCACTGGCGCAGGCGCTGCAGGAGCTCTCCACCGGCTTCCGGCACGCGCAGTCGGGCTACCTGAAACGTGAGTGGAGACCCCACCTCGCCCGGGAGGCCGGGCCCCATTCCGAGTAGCCCTCCGCGGGGCACCCAGCCGGGCCCAGCCCGTGGAAGCCCCCAGCGCGTTTAGCACACGCAGTGGCTTCCAAACGTCACCAGCCAGGTATGGGCGCCGGGGCGCCGTGGCCGTCCAGGGCAGAACCTCCCCTCTGACTGGGGTCGCCTGTGGTCGCGTAGCCGATGCTCCCCAACCCCAGGCTCCCCTGACGACTGCTGCGTTCGCGTTTTAATTTGATTTAAACTTCGATTGGGGCCCTGTGGAGTTTTGCCAGAGATGCTCCTAGAGAGAAACACAGGTTTTTTCCTCTTTTTGGACATGTTTTGTAACTGTCGCAGAGATTCGGGTGGTTGTGTCATTTTGTCTCGGCATCAAGTGAATTGTACAGTTAGTGTGACTTGGTCTTGAGTAACTCGCAGGCTCGCATAGTGCTGCATGTCTAGCCGCATTCCTCTCTCCTTCCCCGGAGATGAGGTCTCTAAACTGCTCGGGAGACCTCCACTTTGACTGTTGAGTTTTACTCTAGATCTTCCCTTTTTAATGGTGGAACAGTAACCAGGATGGTCTCCATACTGGAGTAAAGTGGATTCCTATCTATGATAGGCATGAAGAACCGGGAGGAAAGAGCGCAGCATTTTTTTGATACATCAGTACCACTAATGGATGATGGAGGCGATAATACTCTGTACGACCGGGTATGTGAAGGGCTGCGAACGCGGCTGCTGTCGGTGTATTCGCACTCCGTTCTGCTTCCCTCTCCCCAGACCTCCAATCCTGCGGAGCACACTGCTGCCTGTCTAGCCAGTAGTCTTTGCGACAGGCAGAGGGCAGCCATACTGTTTCTTCTTTTCCAAAGCCACAGAGAGGCCTTGGGGAAGCAGGGCCTGTCCCACTTTGGTGGGAAGAACCCTGAGGAGCACAGGGCCATCCCTGAACCCTTGCATGGCTTCAGACAAGGGCTAAGCTCAGCACCCTTGCTTGGGCTGCGGTGCTGCACATGCCGCTGCTTTGGGAAATTGGGGCCTTTCCTGTCAGGAAAAATACATGCTTATTACCATCCGCGTTTCAGAAGCCCCATTCTCCAAATGGCCTCCAGTGGCCTGAGCGTCCTGACAGCACTCTGCACTGTTGTCTTGCCAGGGCTTCACAGAGGACCAGCTGGTACTGGTGGAACAGAACACTCTGATGGTGGAAGAGCGGGAGCGGGAGATCCGCCAGATCGTGCAGTCCATTTCTGACCTGAATGAGATCTTTAGGGACTTAGGAGCCATGATTGTAGAGCAGGTACGCAGGGGGTCCTCCGGGTCCAAGGTTCTTTGATCTTGTAGGCCTCATGAGTGTATGTTTGTGTGTGTGTGTGTGTGTGTTCAGATCATCTACTTAGGTTATTAACATTTCCCATAAAATATGAATAAGCCTTTTCTCAAGATTAAAAAAAGAGAAGAGGGTCTGAGCATCTCTGTCCTGCCTCGAAGAGCTGTGTGAGCACTCTGGAGGCCTGGCTGATTTTCACCAACCCCAGCACTGAGTCTGGCCATACTGAAGATCTCCTTTCTCATTTTGGCAGCTTATTGTGTAATGGCAATTGAAACTACTAGCTTTCTAGTAGAATTAAATTGTTATCCACTGTTAGAATCTGATTAGAGCATGTTATTTTCTTGCCTGAGGGGCTTGGGACCTGGTCTCCTTGAAACCAGCTGCAGGATGGAGTGTTGGTTGTGAGCTCCAATGAACTCTGCCTCTCCTAGGCTGCCATGTTTCACTGAGAACCTGTCCTCCCTGCAGCCCAGTGCTTCCATCTTCCCACTGGAACTAGGAGATTAAACAATTGGACATTTCTTCACAAGACCCCAGCCTTTTCATTTTAGATGGATTGGACGTCCCCGGGCTCTCTCCCTACCCATGGAGCACCTTGCTTCCATTGGTAGCCTTAATAGTTTGCGGACCTGATCATCGCTTTCCTCTTCCAAGTATTTAAGCAGGGAGTGGGCACTGACGCTGGCCCTTTGCTGCACACAACCTGTTTCCACTGAACCATGTATTTTTTTTCTTTTTTTTTTTTTTTTGTTGGTCATGGGGCTTGAACTCTGGGCCTGGGCGCTGTCCCTCGGCTCTTAAGCTCAAGGTTAGATAGTTCTCTCTATCCCTTGAGCCACAGTGCCACTTCCAGTTTTCTGAGTGTATTATTGGAGATAAAAGTCTCACAGACTTTCCTGCCCGGGCTGGCTTTGAGCCAAGCAATCCTCAGATCTCAGCCTCCTGAAGAGCTAGGATTACAGGTGTGAGCCACCGGCGCCCGGCTGAACCACGTATTTTTTTTAAGCCCCAGTAGGTTTGAATAGAGCAGATCCCATAGAGGGTAAGTCCAAAAATGAAAGCTCAGTTTGCCAGTGTTGGCCTCTCCCGGGCTCTGCATCACTGCAGGGCACAGTGTTCGGGTCAGCCGGAGGAGGGTGAGGCTGGCACCCATGCTCCCCAGCACAGGTGTTGATCATCTGTAACTCTTGTTTGTCACTCAGGGTACAGTCCTTGATAGAATCGACTATAACGTTGAACAGTCCTGTGTTAAAACTGAAGATGGCTTGAAACAGCTTCACAAGGTAACGACGTCTGTCCGCGGTTGAGAATGTTAGAAACAGGAATCAAATCACAAGAATTCCGAGGGTTCTCTTCATACTTGTCTTAGCACTGGAGCCGACTCAGCTCTCTACGCAGCAGTGTAACGATGTCCACCATTCTTTGCAGTCAGGGTATAGCCAGTGAGGTGTAGCTCACTGTGCTGTGGGTCACCCTCTATGCCTTCTTCATTCTTTTTTTCTCTTCTTATTGGGGGTCAATTGGAGTTTAGAAGAAACATGAATTGCTGACTCGGTCCTCCCTGAGGAGGAGCCTTCTAGATTTCTCTCTAACTGCAGATCTGCCTCACCTCCAGAGCAAAGGTCTGCAGGTGCTCTCTTGTGTGAATGAAGTGAGTGATGTGGCTCCTGTTCTCTCCTGAGCAGCATTCTCTCTCTCTCTCTCTCTGGCTTTTGAAGTCAGTGGTTGTGTTCTTTCTCATGTTAATCAACTGAGTAGTGTTCTCTTGTTAATGAAGTTAGTAGTAGTCGGGACACTGTGTGTTAATGGTGTGAGTAGTTTAGTGCTCTCTCATTAATGAAGTGAGTGGTAGTGTTACAGAAGAGATCATAAGTGTTCTCTCTAGGGTTAATGAAGTTAGTGGTAGTTCCTGCTTTCTCGTATGTTAATTAGTGAGTGGTAGTGTTGCCTTGTTAATAGAGATTCCTGGTCAGTGTTTTCACTTCTATTGGTGAATTGAGTGGTAGTTAGCCATCTCTAGTGTTAATGAGGTAAGTAGTGGTTAGTGCATTTCTTGTTGTAATGGGGTTCCCATTTCAGGGTGCTTTCTATTTCTGATTTTTTTTTTAAAATCATCTTTGAAACGTTGTAATTGGGAGAAACATTTATAAACTTACAAGTTTATTGTATTGGGTACAATATTGGGTACATATTTCCTTCAAGACAATGTAATAATTCTTCAGGATAAACTGACTACTTCCCTGTGTGGTTGATTCCCATTGTATTTCTAGGGTTCTAATGAGCATTTTCCCAGTTCACTAAGGTGTCTGAAACTAGCTGTGTTCTTAGCAGAGATTATGCTGGGTAATAGTGTCAGGGTTAGTGTCCAGCCTGGCAGGAGATTGTGCCAGGTAATAGTGTCAGGGTTAGTGTCCAGCCTGGCAGGAGATTGTGCCAGGTAGTAGTGTCAGGGTTAGTGTCCAGCCTGGCAGGAGATTGTGCCAGGTAGTAGTGTCAGTGTTAGTGTCCAGCCTGGCAGGAGATTGTGCCGGGTAATAGTGTCAGGGTTAGTGTCCAGCCTGGCAGGAGATTGTGCCGGGTAATAGTGTCAGGGTTAGTGTCCAGCCTGGCAGGAGATTGTGCCGGGTAATAGTGTCAGGGTTAGTGTCCAGCCTGGCAGGGCTGAGCAGAAATCCTTGGTTGTCTTCCCTGTGCGGTCCTGCAGTGGGAACGAGCCCGGCTCTTATGGGGAAGTCTTGCTTGATGTGCAGAGACAGCTTGAGTACTTAGATTAACTTGATTGCCAAGCCCTGGGCACCAACAGTGTTAACTAACTTGCATGTCTCTCTTTGCAATAACCAGATTTGATATATAGCTGAGTTATGCATTGGTTTGTAGGTTCTTAAATAAAACCTAGTGAAATATGTTTTGCATGAAACAGACAAATGAGAAGGCGTCTGCAGAAGTGAACAAATGTAGTGGGAACTAGAAGTTCTGCTTTAGTTTTTACACCGTGAATCATTTTGAGCCAGTTTCAGGGTGCTGCTTGCTGTTGGTCTGTGGTGCCCAGGGCTTCTCCTGCAGAAGGGAACTGCACCCTGGGGCAGACCACTCCTCTGAGGGGGGCTGAGAGGTGCTCCCTGATTGTTCCTCATTGTGGTGCTCCCGCTGCTGCCTACTCCCCTGTAAAGCGGGGCCTCCCGCTCTGGGCTGGTGGGCATAGAGATGAAGCTGAGTCACCAGTCAGAAGGCTGGTGGGTCACAAAAGAGGACAGACGAGGCTGATGTTCCCGGCAGGCATCCTCCTCCGGAACCCCCCAGAAGCTCTGCTGTCGTTCAAGGGTCTGTGTCTATCTGGTGAACACTTGTTCCCAGGCACAGGGCTCTTCCTGAGAAGCCTGGGTGGGGAGAGCAGATGCCCCTGGGTCTTTGGCATCTCTTTGCTTTGTCCCAGCAGTGAGGCCAGCATGTCGCTGGTGGAGCCCTGCGCGGTGCCAATGGTTCACTCTGAGGGAGGCTTGGTGTTTTGGTAGTGTGGCCTGGCCCCAGCAGAGACGCCAGTCCCTGCAGAAGGCCAGTGCCTCGTGCTAGACACCGGAGGTGGCTTGGGGTTCTCGGAAAGTGACTGCGTTTTCTCCTCTTTCTGTAGGCAGAGCAGTACCAAAAGAAGAACCGGAAGATGCTTGTGATTTTAATATTGTTTGTCATCATCATTGTCCTCATTGTTGTCCTGGTCGGCGTGAAGTCTCGCTAGTGGCGCTGGGCTATTGTGCAGGCGGCGTGGACTCCCCGGGTGTGGGGGCTTGGCGGTCTCACCCTCAGCGCTGCTGGCAGGGTGCACCCAGCCAGGGCCGGGCCGGGCCGGGCCAAGGCGGGTCCCACCTTCCTAAAGATGCCTCCTGACGCGCAGGCGCGGGCCTATGTTTCCATCAGTGTTGAGGTTAAGGATGGTGATACTGCTGCAGAAGAGATATTGATCGGTTCTGTGATCACTTATATATATATATATATATTTTTTTTTTCTTTAGAAAGTGAAATGAGTTTAAAGTTTACAGGCGCTGCTGCTGAGGCTGCTTGGGGTTATTTGTGTATATGCTATTTTTTTTTTAAGCAGTCTTGTCTGAGCAGCATGTCAAAACAATTTTGGGGGAAAATTTTTTTAAGCCATTTGGTTTTTAAGAAGTTTGGTACCAAAAATGTTTGCGTAGAGGCAAAAATGCCTCTTCAAATCTTCCTCTTCTATTTTTTTTGTTGTTGAAAACAAACCTAGAAGTCCTTTAAGAAACATACAATTCATTAACTTAATTTAGCTTTTCCATTGCTGTTAATGATCAGAGTAACAAAGTGTGAGAAATAAGAAACCATCATTGATGTTAATTAACACATTTAGATAGTCCAGTTAAAACAGCTTCATAAGTTTAAATTAATTGTAAATAGAGTGTTCCTCATTTAAAATTTTTGCACTGCATTTTCTACTGTAAACCAAAAGGAGTTGTTACTAAGCAAAACCACCTAAATTTACAAGTTGGTGATTTGAGCCAGACTCACACTGAAAGGAGGCCTGCTGATGTCCTGGCCCGCCTGTGTCCCGGCACTGCCAGACCCAGGCGGGTGCTCTGCCCTACCCACAGCCTCCATCCTTACCGTGTGCTAGCTACATAAGTCTCCATTTAATGAACTGTGAATTCACACCGAGGCCACTTTGAGGGGGTCATCCATTTAAAATCTCAGATTATTAACCAAACAGCACTCCATTTCAGAGTACTCGTGCTTTCATGTATTGGCTCTTCCGTTATCACTTAGTAATGCCCAGAATGCAGGCTTGTCCCGAGGGCTGGAAAAGCCCTTGCTGGTGCGAGCCTGGGTCAGATCCCCAAGTGGGGCGTGGCCTTATACCTCCCCATCACCCCCGTGGTGCTTGAGGCCCCTTCAGTAACTGGAGGGAGGCGGACTGTGGTACAGCCTTGAAAACGCAGCTAGCCCTGTGCGGATGGACACGGTACAGTGTTAGTGGTCTTCTGTGTACATTTTGATGAGTGTATTGTTTGTATCTTCAAGGTGCGGAAGGAGCGCGGCCGCCCTGTTAAGCATGTCATGTTTTCTTTGGCCCAGCTGCACACAATGCCTCTCCAGAGCCAACTGCTGGGGCTTCCAGAATTCACACTAAAATCTGGAGACAAGTCCCCCAGGCAGGCCCGTCCCTGTGGTCCCTGCCCCGTGGTTTCAGTAGCCTCGGGGCTGGGTCGGTGCCTTCCCCAGGTGCCTAGAGTCATGTGGCTCTGGGCCCCTTCAGAGCCAGCGCTGACTTGAATGCAGTGGTCGTCGGGTGGTGGCAGTTGGGTCAGCTGCTACCAAGAGTGGACCTGGTCAGACGAGGGGCCTCCTCAAGATTCACAGGCCATTCAGGGTTATGGTTAAAGCCTTGGACGAGCAGTGGCCGTCAAAGAGAAGTCAGGGTCACCGTCCATTTGTGTCTATTCTCCCACCTCACCGCAGACCCCTGCTGCGTTTGATCTGACGTTGTCTCAGGCCCTCTGTGGAGACGGCGAACCTTCCCGTCTCCATCACTGTAGTGCTGGCCAGCTGATGGGACCCGCAGTCTGGCCCAGGGCCCAGCACGGACTGGTTGGGTTCCTCAAACTACTGCATTTGTCTTTAGAGCCTGTCCTTGGACAAGAGGCAGTGGCATTTGAGGATGGCAGGGAAGACGGCACTCCTGGCTTGGCACCTCAGGAAGAGAAGGAGGGCCATCCTGCCCTTCAGACTCCTGAGCCAATCTCACCTGCACCTGGGCAGTGTCCTCAGAGAAGAGACCTCGCTTTGGGGGCTCACTGCGGGCACCCTGGGGCCCAGCCCTGGACACAAACTGGCCTGGAGTGACTCCTGTCTAGTGGAGCAGGGGAGAGAAATGGCGGCGTATATTCCAGGCTCCCAGCTCCGGGTTGCTGTCTGTCTGTCTGTCTTTCTGTTCATCTTGGGGGGTGGGGAGTACTGGCTGGGCCGGGCTGTGTGAAGCAGTGTGTCTCTAATTTAACGGATGTACCGCTTTCTCCGCTAATTGAGAGAGCATTATTTATTTGTTTTGACACAAGTGCTTGCAGTGTTTTATCTCAGCTAATGGCTTCTTAAAGGTAATAAAACCCTTCAACCTAATTGGTCAGGTTAGACTTTTTTTCCTCTTGTATGCTTAAATAAAGCAATTAGTGAAGCGCTTCTATCCAAAATGACTTTCTTTTTTTTTTGTCCCTTTTTAAAAAACTAATTTACTGTTACTGGAAACTTTTTGTACAATAAAGCAGGCGTTCAGATGACAGAACATCCTGGGATCCTAGTATTCATTCTAATGATGGATTTGTGTTTTCTTCCAATTCATTTGGGTTGGGGAGGGCCTGGGCAGGTCTGGACTCCGTGGGGTCTTTTTGTTTCATTCCATGTCTGAAGGCTGACCCCTCTAGTCGTACTGTGGAGGGACAGTTCTGTTTGCTATCTACCTTCCAAATAGGGAGACTGCTTCAAAGACGGACAGTTCTCTTTCTTGATGATGACACAGGCTGCGTGTACATCCTGGGAAGCATTTAGTAATGCTCACAAGTCATTCTAGCCACTGGCCTCAGCCACGCCCTCCTCAGTGCCTTTGATGTCTTCAGTCCTGCCATCCAGCTGTCAGCCCACTCAGGCCAAGCAAGCTCTCCTTCCTTAGTCATGAGCACTGACCCTCCCCCACACATACACTTGCGGGGAGATAGGGTCATCCGTGTGGTTTGTGTCTCTGTAGTTATACATCAGAGTCGGAGGAGAGGGACCCGCTGTGTGTGGAGTCCTGAGATACTGACAGGACCAGCAGCGGGGGCTTCGAGAGGGGCTCCCTCCTAACTCCCCTCCTGGCATCTTTTACTAGAAATTGTGCCCCCCCCCATCTTAGCTCTGAGAACGAGGTTCAAGAATATCCAGACCAGTGGCAGTGATGTTAGTGAAGCCCTGTGTCTTGAAAGCGGTGAACATGTAGGCTGTGTATGCTGTGTGGTTCTTCTTGTTGGTTTGAGACAGAGTCTTGCTGCATAATCCAGGCTGGCCTCAGCCTCCTATGAGTTTGGGTTGCTGATCTGTTCCACCATGGCTTGCTCTGTGTGTGTGGCTCTTCGGTGGGAGCCACTCCACTTACACGTTGACAGTCTGCCTGCTCTGTTGAAGCGGCACCGTAAGAGTTGTGCGGATAGAGTCCATGCAGTCCCGTTGTGCAGGGGCTCTGAAGACTTGGAGCTGGCTGGAAGGGGAGGCCTTGCGTCCCCCATGAATGCTCGCCTCCATGGCAGAACAGGCTGGCAGAGAGTTACTCGGCTAAATGAAGTCCACTCATAACACCAAGCTGGGAATGATCATCCCTGTCTGTCTGCTCTTGTGTGGTCACAGCAAGATGACTTCCCTGGTCTGCACACGAGTAGAAGCCTGAGACAGCCTGGCCCTGCATCTGCCTGGTGAACACTGGCCTCTCTTCCTCCTGTCAAACCATGCGAAACCACCTGAAAGACCTTTGCGTGGAAGGGGTCAGTCCTCAGTTGGCTGTAGGGAGCACAGGACAACACTAAAAATCCTGATTTATTCATTAGTCTTGGGAAGTTCCAGCCTAAGGTTTTGGGAGGCAGACTGATTGATTTGTCTGGTCTTGGGTATGTTCGCTAGAAGCTTGCGCCCGAGTTGTTTATCTGTGTTTATTGACTCTTAGGAATGCCAGGTTTTCTCCAAATTCTCTTGGCCACCCACATGCCACCTCTAACCTTGGGCCTGGTGTTTTGTTTAGTTCTGTTTTGAACGTGAGGGAACACAGACCTTTCAAGTTGACAGCTCTCAGGGTGAGCTGACAGGGGTCCTTGGGTGGGCGTACAGAGAGATTCTCAGCTCTGGTACAAGTGTTTCTGATATGGTGCTCAGAGTTGATGCCAGCCACCCACTCCATCCCCAACCCCACACCTTCAGATGGATGTCACCATACCAGTCTTTGCCTGAGTTTCCTTACCACACAAAGGGACATTCCACAGAGCCAAATGGCAGAGACTTGTGCACAATTATCTGGTCAATTGAGGCAAAAGAAAATAATCATTTGTCCAATTGTCCAAATTAGCTCTCTGGACTGTCCTGAATGCTTGGGATAATTACACAGTTCTCTGTAATCTGGCTAAAATGGACCATTTAGATGAAGCTTCATTCAACACAATGCACATTTAAATCAGGCTTGGCTAAAATAGACCACTGGGTTTAGCATTTTCTGTTTGTCAACTATAATTTTATAATTGCTTTTAGCTAATCGTCCAAATTCCGCCATTAGGAATCAGGATCTCTCCCGTAGATGCAGTGGAGGCGAAGGGCTCTGTTGTGCTTCACTGCTTTTTCTCGGAGAAAGAGCTGCGGGAATCAAATGTGCTTTTTTAACTTGCTGTTTCTGACCCAGGGCCTCTAATAGACTCCCATTTTCATCAACTGCAGGGTTCAGAGATCACCCCCACCCCAGCAGAGCCTCCCCCTCTTCTAGATAGGGAAACTGAGACTGGTAGCCTATGTTTATCAAGGTCACACACTGAGTTAACTCAGGCTAGAACTAGGATCACCAGCTTTCTAATTTCCAGGCTAGCATTCGCTCTGCTTATGCCATTTTAATTGTTCATTTCTTTCCATAAAATTAAATGACCTTCTTCAAGAAAGATTTAATGGTCAAGATGTGATTTGGGAAGAAGCTTCTTCAAGGATTTTTTTTTCTTATTATGAAGATGAGGCCAGGCTGCAGCATAGAGAGATTTGCAAACAGCAGTGTATCATTATCCTTAGTTCCGGTGTGTGTGCGCGTGTGTGAGTGCACATGTGTGTATGTGTGTGTGTAATTGGTGTGAAGAAAAGCACTGCTGAATGGAAAAAAATAATGATTCTTTCGTGATGTGACTCGGTATGCATACATATGAGTTTGTGGTTGTTTATAAAAGGTAGATGTGTACATAAAATGCTTACCGAGATGGATAATGTCATCTTAAAGTTGTAAATAATAAAAAATCATCTTGAGCAAAACTGATTTTACAATCGCCCGAGAATGCAGTACATTTCAACACTATGCAATGGCTAGAAATTGATTTTTTTTAAATCCAATTAAGCCTCAAGGTTGGTTATCCATTTAAAAGGTCGGATGAGTTAAACAATGACAGTACCTTCGGTTCATGCTAATAATTCGATTTACTCAGAACTCCAGCCCTTGCGTCGGGCCTTGCAGAGACAACATTTTTGTGCCCACACAACCATGAGCCATCTCAGCCCCCAGCTACAGGGGGCTCAGCTCTACCATCAGGGCAGTGACCCCAACTTGGTGAATCCTGAGCTGGTTGCTGGCCCTGACGCCCCTCCCCCCAGATTTCCAGCCTCCTCCCTAGAGAAAGAGAGCTGGTCTCAGCAGATGGCCACCCCCCCCTTCTTCAGTGGACTCCTAGGAATGGAGAGCCACCTCCAGTGAGAAGACACCACCTGGTGTCATGTGCCACCCATGTTTATGATGTAACCAATGAGCCTTGTTTTAAAAATAACACGTCATGGAGCATATTTATGCAGTATTCCTAGTGTGGGAAGAAAATGGCTTTGAAATGCCTCTATGGTTCTCGTAGGCCATGTTTTAAGTATCACTGAATTTGCGAAGGTGGAGTGAACCCATAACCCCAGTCAGAATGCTGCTTACAAATCACTGAGAACAGAAAAGTGCTCTTATTTCCAATCTAGCATCCTTAGCTTCATTGTACTATAAATAAGGCAGATACATTTTGCTACTTTATTTTTTTTGGGGGGGGGGGGGAATCTGTTGTGGGACCTGCACTCAGGGCCTGGGCACTGTCCCTGAGCCTCTTTGTGCTCAAGGTTAGCCCTCTACCCCTTGAGCCACGGTGCCACTCCCTGTTTTTGAGTGGTTAATTAGATAAGAGAGTTTCTTGGGGACTTTTCTGCTCAGGCTGGCTTCAAACTGCCATCCTCAGACCTCAGCCTCCTGAGCAGCTAGGATGACAGGCGTGAGCCTGGCCATTTTACTACTTTCTATGCCTGTTTGTGAACCAGCTCAGCTCCAAATGCAGAATCTTACAGATACAGCAAGGAAAAAAAAATATCGCTTCCTTCTCACTGCCTTGACGGGGTGGGGGAGGGGTGGGGACAAAAAAACCACAACAATCATTTCTGGTTTTTCCCACCCTTCCTCACACCACTCACCTGCCAGAATCCTCAGTAATAGAGTTGTGATTCTTTTGAAAAGGTCTGAATCAAGACACCACAGACAGACGTGCAATCAACCCCAGGGTGTTTCTGGGGAGAATGTGACGCAGGTTGGAGACTGAGTCATTTTCAGTGCGCTACAGAAGCATATTAGCTAACAGAGTTCTGCAAGTGGAGTCTTCCCTAAAGAAAAGAGCTCCTGATCAAAATCAGCATTCACCGCTCATTTTGTTTTCCTGCCTACCTCCGTGTCCACAGGTTGAGTTGGTTTAAAAGAATGTGGACTCACATTTGGTCTGTTAATTACTTCTCTTTTTCTCCCTGCAGCCCACCGCTCCCCCCTCCAATCCCCAGGCTCTGGAGCTTCAATATGCCCTTGAGAACTTTTGCAGCTACAAAAACAATTGTGCTGGTGTTGAGAAGTAAATAGGAATTTAGATCCCACGACATGAGGGTTATTGTCACCTGGCACTCTGCCCTCCCTGGGAGGATAATTTAGGTTGCCAGGATCACAAGGGATTCTGAGAGTTCAGTTCTCATCTTATTGTGACGTCTGAAAACCCCTTGTCCACAGGAACCTGTCTGTTGTTAATAAATGGTTCTGCTGGTACATTTTTATTAACATGTTCTCTCTCACCCTGCTAAAAGCAGAGCAAAAACATAGGCTTGCAGATGAGATTACTGCGTGCCCTTTTCAAGCTCCAAGAGTATACATGTGTGAGAGCTTTTGTGTAAGGCCCATGAATATGTGTGGTCTTCTTTTTCTCAAAATGAGACAGCAAAGCGAAGCTGCTGAGATGGAGAGGCTGCCTGAGATGGAATGATTTGTGCGTAGAGAAAGGGCACCAGGCACTGGAAGGAGGGGAAAGGCTTTGGGAGCATTCCTCTTTTTACAGTTTTAATTGGAACTATATAAATGTTTTATGTATTTTTTTTTAAAAAAAAAGGAAGAAGAAAATAGTTGGGAGCATGATCAGGTGGTGGACCGCTTCTCTAGCAAACGCAAAGCCCTGAGTTCCATCCCCATTTCCACCAAACAGGAAAAATTAGAAGTGGGAAATAGAAAACTGGTTACATTGTACACATATATTTGAACCTCTGTGTATGTCACCTTGATAAACCAGGCCAAAATGGAGTAACATTTTAACACCTCAGTGGGAATATTCCTCAAGAACAAAATACCAAGGAGTGGCAGGTATACTGTCAGGGGTGGAGGCCAAGGGTCAGGGCAGGTGGCAGAGTCCTACAGGAGGGCTACTGAGAGAGGGGAGGGAGATATACACGGGGAAGGCTAGCAGGTGGGGTGGGATTGGACTAGGAGTCAGCTCGAGCTCTGCCCTCAGAGAGGAGCAGAAGCGAGAACGCCCCAGCGAGGCACACAGACCATCATGCCCGTCCCTCCCTGCCCCGCCCTTCCCTCAACAGCCAGTTTTCCTGAGAAATAGCTGAGGAGATTTGGGCCAAGGAGGGAACAGTGAGCCAGGGAATCATTTTATTTCACAAAGTCCTCAAAAGCTGATAACCAGCAAGAGCCTATGGGAGCGGGCTTGGGGGGGAGGGGAGGGGGAACAGGACACTGGGAGCAGGGTGCTGAAGACTCGTGGTGGAGGTGGGTCCTGGGCTTGGTTTGATACCCTGCTATTCCTGTCTTGAAATCATGCTGCGGGAGAGCAGCTCTGCATTCCCACTTCGTGTTGGGCTCCACAAGTTCTGTAGACCGTCCTCATCTTTGCTGAGGAATGGCCAGCAATGCTGAGGAGTGGGAAAGCTAGAAACCAACCCTGGACTCAGGCCCCAGCCATTGACACCGAAAACATGGGGGAAAAGATGGCTGGGAACCAGAATGTTCTAAGAGCATCAAGCCCCTGACTCAGTTTCCCATCTGGAAGAGGGGTGGCTGTGCTAAGGGGGTGGGAGCGATCTCTGAGCCCCACAGCTGACGACAATGGGAGTCCCTTAGGGACCCTGGGTCAGAAAGAGCAAGTTAGAAAAACGTTTGATTCCCGCAGCTCTTTTGAGAAAAAGCAATGATGCCCAGCAAAGCCCTTTGCCTCCATTGCATCTATGAGAGAGATCTTGATTCCTCGTGGCGGAATTGGGACCAAAAAGAGGACATCCATTCCAGTACTCTCAGTTCTCAAGGGCAGACATGCACTTGGACCAGGAAGAGCTCTAGCAGTGGCCACGCGTGGCTGAGATGGGAGGCAGGTGCCCCGTGGGCCTCCTGAGGTAGCACCCTGCGAAACAGTGCCACGAACGTATTTTTGCCAGACAACGACAACAACACACACATTTCACTCAGATAAAAATCACAAGGAAAACAGTGCACAGCTTCACAGTGGGCGGACTTCTGTGTGACACATCAATGACATAAATGACAAAAACGGGGATTATCTGGACTCAAGGAGGTCTGACAGCCACGCAGGGCTCGATCCCTGTCTAGATCCTGGATTTAGAGAGAAAAAAGCCATGAAGGACATCTGGGGACAGCATGTGCTGTTGAATATATTAATGATAGTATTGTAGCTTGCTGCCACATTACTGTGTGCCGTGTCCTTGCTCCTAAGAGATGCACACAGATAATTAAGGATAACTACATGCAATGTATTTTAACTGATGCAGGAGAAGACTAGACATACCATGTATATGTGTGTATGTAGATATTGTGTGTATATATATATATATATATCTACACATATATATGTATTCATATACAATATATCTATGTGGCAGTCTAGTTGAAGACATGTAAGTGGTTGTCACAGTTTTCAGCTTTTCCGTAAGTTAATGGCTGTCTCCATAAGCTTTCTGGAGCAATGGGCTTTTCAAGGCTGTGAGTTTCTTTTGCTCCCTTCAGAGAAGATTCAGTGCCGAACGCGGTGGCTGTCCCATGCCACCAGCTACAGGATGTAACTAAGGCACTTCCTGGGGTCCGGGAACTCTGGGTGTGTGGAGGGAAGGCATAACCACTGGCAAGCCCAGGGCAGTGCTCGGGGAGGTCACATGGGGTCAAGGACTTTGGAGGACAGTGTGAGGGAGAGAGGTGGCCAGGGCAGAGCAGGCCTTAGCATCCTCTGTGCCCATTACACTGCAGATCCTGAGCCCTGCCTTCATTTCACCTCAGTCTTCCCCCACACTTCTGATCACCCACAAGGTCAGCTGCAGTCTAAGGCTACATGTGTATCTTAGGCCCACGTGTCCAGCCACATGACCGTGTCCTTTGCCATTTCAGAGCTTGCAGTGAACAGTTGCCTGGGCAGAGCTCAGACTTCCAGGCCTCTTCCCCTCATCTCTCAAAACTCAAGTGTTGGGCATGATGACTCATGCCTGTATGTCTAGCTACTCAGGAAGTGGAGAATGGGAGGATGATGGTTCAAGACCACCTGAAGAAAAAAAAACCAAGATACTATCTCAAAGAACAAGCTGGGGGCTGAGCCCAGAACTGAGGCTCAAGTGGTAGGACACTGTCCTTGTGAAAGGCCTGAGTTCAACCCCTACTACTGTCCCACCCAGCTCTCAAAACCACGCCAGCCATCTCTTCTCAGTCTGTGGGCCCTTCCTGAACTCAGCCTTTGGCTAGTGACCAGGCTTCTGGATTTTATTGCCACATTTTCTCCCCCTTCCACATACATTAGGGGTGCACACCCACCCACCACTGAATTCCCAAAGCTTGATGGGGTCTAGAGCTATTCAGAGCTAATGTTCAACAAATGAATGAATGAATGAACACCAGAGACGATGAAGAAACATAAAGCTTACTTTCTCATATAAGGTATACTGGAATCAGGGAACCAGCTGAGCCTAAGCAGGCCTTGAAAGACTCTGGCATGTAGTTTAAAGTATAAAGGTACATTTCAGACACGTAGCACCTTCTTACACAGATAGAATTGCACAAATGTGTCTCTGAGTGTGAATGGTCCCCCAAACACTTCCTAATAAGTCCTGGGAACTTCATTCTGACCTCTTCCAGGACTTTTAAAATCTTTTCCTCAACTTTTAAGTCTGCACACCCAGTTTGAGTGTAGACTTGGTCTCAAGTCATCAAAAACATAAGTTGCTTCTTGGGTTGCATTAAAGATCTGGTAATTTATTTTAAACTTTCACTTAAAAAAAAAGAAAATAGAGGTGAATTTTTCATTGGCAGTGAAATATATACTAAGCTGGGGATTAATACCTTCATAAAAATTTATCTAAACAAAGTACTGCCTGTCTTATTTATGTTAAAGTCTGTAAAGTCTGCAGGGAAAGGGGAAAGTACTTTCCTGGAATCTATTTGTATGTCACAAGCTGTATCTTGAGGAAATTGGCAGGCATGGGAAGTGGAATGATTCCTTGGTGTTCTGTTTGGTTTGGATTTCTTGGAGTCAGGGTGGCTCAGAACCAGAATCAGGGCTGTTTGCTTCTTTCAAGCATTCACCATTTTCCTCTTGCTCTCTTGTGTAGTGTTCAATCAATCATCTTGTTCATACTCTTTTGGAGGCCTTGAGGTCTGTGCTTAAACCTTAGAGAATTACAAAGGAAAAACTTTCCCCAAGTTATCTCCACTGTAGTTTCTCTCCAACTGCCCATGCACAAGTTTCCCTTTCTGAAATGCTGCTTGTGAAAGGAAATGTGGAGTGAAGCCCACTTCTCTGCCTCCCTCCACCCCAACTCTCTTCCCCGGAGGGCGGCCCCCCCTCCCCCCAGGACTTCACCCTGTTGGGGGCCACCTTGCCCTGGCCTGGGTGAGGGTGTCTCACCCACTGCCTTGGCTTGTACTCCGAAGGTAGATTCCTCCAGCCTCCTCCTCTGTGCCCGTCCACAACGTATTTGCCAACAGGAAGAAGAGGGAGAGATCTTCGTGCTGCTCTTAGTGCCCTTCACAAACGTGTGAAAACATTCAGATGCTGTAAAATCTTTTGACGAAAATAAGACCCAGTTAGTGTTGACTTTATGTGTGTGTGGTGGGGGAGGGTGGGGGAGGAGGGGGCGCAGGTTTCACAGCAATTCCTGTTCCTTGTTCAACAGCTGTGTTGTGATGCCTGCCCGGGCTGGGCACCGAGGGCCAGAGCAGAGGTGCAGGCCTGCCGTCCAGCCTGCGGCGCGGCGGTTCCTCGCCCAAGCCGAGGGGGTGGAAGGGAAGATGGCGCCGGCCTGAGGCGCGGTGGCAGGTGGGTGCGGGCGTGGGGGCAGCCTGGAGGACCGCGGAGGGTAGCCAGGCTGCGGCGCTGGCTTTGCTGTGTTTTGCTTAAGACGGATCACAAAAACAGTGAGAGGCGCGGCCCTTGGAACCAGGTGGAGGTAGGTGGGAGGCGAGGCCTCGGGCACTGGGGACGTGTGGCAGGGCGAGGTGGCCGGAGGGCCTGGATGGTGGCAGGGTCCCCCACGGCTCCCCGGCGCTCTCGGAGCGCGGGGACCCTCCCGCGCCCCGGCACCTCGACGTGGCGTGGCCCGGGGATGGCCAGGAACCACTGTGGGCCTGGCCCGCCAGGCCTGGCCGGGCCCTTGATGCCACGCGGAGGCTG